>NC_048221.1:5020709-5136470 GCF_002007445.2 Ailuropoda melanoleuca
GGTGATGGGTAGTGAGGAGGGCACGTGTTGCATGGTGCACTGGGTGTTATACACAACTAATGAAGCATCAAGCTTTACATCGGAAACCAGGAATGTATTGTATGGTGATTAACATAATATAATAAAAAACATTAAAATTAAAAAAAATAAAAGCCCTATTAAGGGTCAAGCTACAACCTTCCCAACTCCTTAAAAACTAAAGCAAAATGGGATTCCCAGTTTTAATTTTTGGAATTATGGGATCCTCCAAGATTATGGAGACAAATCTCTTCTAATTAAAGTACACATGGCACCTTCTTTCCTGTGATGAACCTATGTTGTTAACCCACCTTATTTCTTTTCTGTCCTAGAAATCAACCATGTGACCTGCTCTAACATCAACAATAGTGATCCAACCTTCCAGAGCTGTCAGAATCAGGTTAGGTTTGCACTCTGCTTGCACAAGTGTACAGGAGACTATCTTCAGAATAGAGTGGGTGATGTAGGGAGGGATTCCTCACCTTAATGTGCAGGTGTATTCATTATATATTGTCATGTTACAAGTGACTCCAGAACTTAGTGACTTGAACAACATTTATTGTCTCCAAATTCCTATGGGTCAGGAATCCAGGGAGTGCTTTGCTAGATGTGTTGCCATGGGGTATCTAACAAGACTGTCATCAAGATGTGAGGATGCAGAGTAAGCAGAAAACTCTTCCGTGTGACAGGAAAGGAAAGCCATGGAACTGATTTGGTAAACAGTCTGGCAGTTTACAGTTAAACATAGAATTATCATATTCTCAGTAATTCCACTGCTAGGTATATACCCAAGAAAATTGAAAATACATATCAACACAAAAACTTGTACACCAGTGTTCACAGTGGCATTATTCACAAGAGCCAGAAAGTGGAAATGACTGACATGCCAGTGAACTCATAAGTGGACAAAAGAAATGTGGTCCATCCATTCATTGGGCTATTGCTCAGTCATAAAAAGGAATGAAGCATTGACACATGTTACAACATGGATGGACCTTGAACACATGATGTTCAGTGAAAGAAGCCAGACAAAAAGATCACAGAGAGTGTGATTCCTTTTATATGAACTGTCCAGAAAGGCAAATCTTGAGACACAGAAAATAGACTAGTGGTTGCCAGGGACTAGGGGGTGGGTAGATGGAAGGATTGGGGGTGATTGCTTAGGAATGCAGATTTTAGGGGAGGGTGTTGAAAATGCTCTAAAATTGATCGTGATTGTGGTGATGGTTGTACAAATCTGTGAATAGACTAAAAGCCATTGAATTATGCACTTTGAATGGTTGAGTTCTATAGGTGAATTATAGCTCAATGAAATTCTTAAAGAAAAAAAAAGTTGGCTGGATTGGCCAGTGTGCATAGTTGGTCCCTCAATATAATTAATCAAAGACTTTTAGTGCCTAAAGAAAACGTAAAGACCATATATTCTGAACTCCTTTGCTTTTAATTAGGGACCCTGAGGCCCAGAGAGATTTAAGTGACTTTTTCAAGGTCTCATGGCTAGTTGGTGCCAAAGTTGCGTTTTGGTGACCAGTTTTAAAGTATGTGTTTGGCAAAACAGAGGATGGGGAAAGAGAGGAAAAAATAAAACAGGATGAAATCAGAGAGGGAGACAAACCATAAGAGACTCTTAATCATGGGAAACAAACTGAGGGCAGCTGAAGGGGAGGAGGGGAGGGGTGTGGTAACTGGGTGATGGACATTGAGGAAGGCACATGGTGTACTGAGCACTGGATGTTATATAAGACTGATGAATCACTGACCTTTGTCTCTGAAACCAATAATACGTTATGGGTTAATTAATTGAATTTAAACTTTAAAAATTAAGAAAAAAATAAAGTATGTGTTTGGGGCTCATCTATGAAAACTACTAGACAGTCAGCCCAAGCTGATTAAAGGAAAAATAACAAATCCTCCTTTTCTTCTTTTCTCTTAGTTAAATTTGAGCAGTTCTCAGGACAACGGCACACAGATCTGCACCCGTTTTGCAAAGCTGTCCCGCAGCTGTGGAGAGGGAAACAACACTCTGTCCTTGCAGGTCTGAATTCCTTTCCTTTGGCTCCAGGTGCAGGCGGATGCTTTCTCCACCACCCCCCCCTTTTAAGTAGATTTTGTTTTTTAGAGCAGTTTTAGGTTCACAGCAACAATTGAGCAGAAACAGAGAGTTCCCATATATCCCCACCCCATACACATGCACAGCTTCCCCTGCTATCTGGCACCAGATGGTACTTTTGTGACCCTGCAATGTCATGTTAATGTCATCCAAAGGCCAGAGTTGACATTAGGCATCACACTTGATGCTGTCCATTCTGTGGGTTTTGTCAAATGTATGATGACGTGTATCCACCATTATAGTATCAAACAGAATAGTTTCACTGCTCTAAAACTGCTCTAAAAAGCTCATCTCTATGAGTTTTTATTAAGGAGGGCACGTGTTGTGATGAGCACCGGGTGTTATATGCAACTACGGAATCATTGAACACTACATCAAAAACAAATAATGTACTATATGTTGGCTAATTGAGCATAATAAAAAATGTCTTTTAATAACAATTTTACATATCCATGGAGTGCATCATGATATTTTGATGTAATGAAATGATTACTACAGTCAAGCTAATTAGCATGTCCAATTCCTCACATTCGCCTTTATGTGTATCTGGTGAGAGTACCTGAAAGCTCTTAGCAAATATACAGTATATAATATAGTATCCTTTTTTAAAAGATTTTATTAATTTTTTTGTCAGAGAGAGAGAGCACAAGCAGGGGGAGCAGCAGGCAGAGAGAGAAGCAGGCTCTCCCCTGAGCGAGGAGCCTGATGCGGGACTCAATCCCAGGACCCTGGGATCATGACCTGAGCTGAAGGCAGATGCCTGAGCAACTGAGCCAACCAGGAGTCCCTATTATAGAGTATTCCTAACTAAAGACGTCATGTTGTACCTGAGGTGTTGAGACCCATCCTACACAACTACAGCTTTGGAATCTTTGACCAACGTGGATGGATACTTAACTATGATAATACTGGAAAGTATTGAAAGACACGCTAAGGAACTGAATCTGCTGAGACTTCCCTTCTTAGGATATGAGGCATTTCTAAGAATTGGGCTCAACCGGGGTTTGCCAATTCCGGGGAATCTCATTTCACACAGGTCTTTTGAAGTCTGTGCTAGAGGGGTGTGGAAGGGTCCCAGAAAAGCTGTAAGGTCCCTCAAACCTCTGTCAGAGTAAATGCCTCCTCTTTTGTGCTTCTTGTCGCGTTTAATTTTGAACTTATCACACAGCAAAATGTTGGGGAAAGGCAATGAAAACCAAAATCTCCCAACCCATAAAAATGCAACACAAAAGTCTAAGTGAAGGAAAAGAGTTTTATTATGGGAGAAGTATCAGACCAGTATGCTTTGGCTTTTACGGTGCCGGATCCTGGGCTCAGGGCTATTGGCCAAATTTATTCGGCCAAAGCACAAACTCAGATTTGTTCGATTAAAGGACTCCGACCTTGCAAAGCCTCCCATTCATCTAACAGGCCTTGTTTCTAACAGGAAATCGGGAAAATCGGGGACCCTTACTGGTTTCTCACAAACCTCACTTCCCGAGGAACCACTGAAAATCACAAGGAGGAAACAAGGCTAGTGACAGTCTACCTGCAGAGCATGGAGGCTGCTGTCCTTGCAGCTGCATCCAGAAATACGGAAGAAACACAGAAGGTGGAAGGGCCTTCTATGGGTAAGGAATCACAAGGATGGTAAGCGCAAGAGCCTTGCGTGTTGCCAGGCTGTGTTCTAGCGAGTTCGCGTATCATCTCACAAAATCCTCCTAGCAGTGCTAGGGTGTCGGCACGACTACCTCTTTTTATAATAAGATACCCGAGGCCCAGAAAAAGCGCATGAGTTCCTGGTCTCCCAAATGATGGAAGAGTCAAGAATCAGACACTCCACCTAGGTCTGAGTGCACATTCTTCTCTCAACCAAAACACAGTCATCGTGCGTTGCCTGGTAAAATTTTGGATTTCGTGGATTTGATTTTTTTTCTGCATGGACCCACAGTTAAAAGTTGGGAGGTAGCCAATTTCCTTAGGTACTGCAATGACAGAGAAAATGAATAAGGTGTGGCTTTAACTTCGCATTAGAGATATCTCTCTATTTCTTATAATCATTCAAGGAAATACAGATCAGCAAGGAGAAGAAAGTATACACCATCTATAATCCTGGGGATTCAGAGAAACCTACTCCAGGTTAGTGTATTAGTTAGCGATTGTTGCATAACAAGTGGTCACAAACAGTACATCTATAATTCATTGTGTCACGGCTTAGCTGAGGACTCTGCTTGGGGGTGTCTCCCAAGACTGCACTCCAAGTGTCGGCTGGGGCTGGAGTCTCGCCTGTAGGCTTGAACAAGGGAGAATTTGTCTCCAAGCTCACATGGTTGTTGGCAGGATTCAGTTCCTTGTGGGGTGTTTGACTGAGGGCTTTGGTTTCTTGCTGGCTGGGGGTCGAAGGCCCCCCTGGGTCCCTTGTCACTCTGTAGGACAGCTTCTTTGATCAAAGTCAGCAAGAAAGTGTCTGTTAGCAAGATGGAAGTTACTACCTTATGGAGTAGAATCATGAGCATAACACCCCATCACTTTTGCCTTATTCATTTGCTTAGAAGCAAGTTGCAGGCCAGCCCACAGTTAAAGGGAAGGACTTCACCAAAGCCTGATACCACAAGACGGGGGTGAGGGTCATAGAATGCCATCTTAGTCTCTCTACCATGCTCAGTCAAATGGTTCCTGGCATGGGACGCTCATTAGAATCATATGGGGCATTTAAAAAAATACCTATGGAAGGCCCATTTGGGGATGAGGCTTGAGCATCTGCGATTTTAAATCTCCCCAAGTGATTCTAAAGTATTCTCTGGGTTGAGAAGTACTCGGTATACTTGTTAAGAGCCAGACTGGGTTGACCGACCTAGGTTTAAAAGAACTGTTTGTCTCTTGGTAGAAATGTGGCCTTGGATTAGTATCTTTATCTCATTGAGTCTCTTTCCATACCTAGAAATGTGATGTATATAAATTATATATGATATATATATGCATTATATAAAATACATATTATAAGTTATAATACCACTACATATGTGTATACAGTATACATATATAATAAATATTATATACTAATATACATATGCCACCCATATATATACAGGTAAAGATATCCTAACTTCACCTTTTTAAAAAAAATATATTTGGAATGATATCATTCATTAGATCTTTAGTGTCTGTGTGGGGGGAGGTGTGTGTGTGTGTAAAATATGGTATTCCTCTTTTAAAGATATTATGTTGCCAATAATATGACTTTAATATCTTGATGGTAGTGACAAGAGGGTTTATTTTTGATACAAATGTCTGCAGGTACTGGTATTTCCATTCCACACAGGTGTATTATTTTGAGTCCTTTGTGGTTCCTGCTGGTTCCAGGCTCAGACAGCAGAGGGCATAGGGAACTTCTGTTGCCTACAGCTGGGTGGGGAATTTCTATCAAGGTTACCTGACAGTAATCAAGGTGTACATAAAGGTGGCATTGAATGAACTCTTTCCATTTTGTGGAGTGTGTGCTCATTAAAAAAAAAAAAAACCCAAGGGAGCTAAACCAGAGTGCATATTTTCTGCAATCCATGAAACTAAAGGACCCTGTCTGTCTCTTCCACTACTATGGCTTAGCTTATAGTAGGTGGTCAAAGAGTGTACACATTAATGATTTCCTTTAATCATTTGGTAACTCCTTGAGGCTGTCATTATTATTACCCCAATCTTGTAGATGAGGAAATGGAAACTAGGAACAATTAAGCCATTGGCCCAAGGTCACCTATAGCACACCATAATAGCAAGGTCGTGGCTCCCATCTGAATTCCAAACACCACAGTTCAATGTGTTGCCCCTCTTGCTGATTTGGAAATGATTCAGCTCTGCCTTCCCTCCTGGCCTGTGAGTCAGTTCTAGGTTGAAGAGAAAAGGGCAATACCTCACATCCACTTGGAGGGCTATTACCAAAAAACAGAAAATAACAAGCATTGATGAGGATATAGAGAAATGGGAGCCCTTATGCACTGCTGTTGGGATTGTAAAATGGTGCAACTATGTGGAATTTCTTAGTGGTACCTCAAAAAATTAAACATGGAATTACTATATGACCCAGCAATTCCACTTCTAGGTCTATACTCCAAAGAACTGAAAGCAGGAACTCAAAGAAATATTCATACATCCATGTTCACAGCAGCATTATTCACAGTAGCTAACAGGTGGAAGCAACCCAAGTGACCATTCACAGATGACTAGATAAACAAAATGTGGTGTATTCAGACAGCATAATATTATTCAGCCTTAAAGGAAGGACATTCTGACACCTGCTACAACATGGATGACCCTTGAGTACATTATGCTCAGTGAAATAAGCCAGACACAAAAGAGCAAATACTCTATTATCCCACTCAGAGGGAGTCCCTAGAAGAGTCCCATCCATGGAGACAGGAAGCAGATGGTGGGAGCCAGGGTTGGATGAGGGCATGAGGAGTTCATGTTTAATGGGAACAGAGTTACAGTTTGGGAAGATGAGAACGTTCTGGAGAGGGATGATGAGGATGTGATTGTGCTTAACACCACTGAACTGTGTACTTAACCATGGTTAAAATGGTAATTTTTATGATATGTGTATTTTATCCCAATAATGATAAAGACAAGAGTGGGCATCCCTGTCACGTTCCTGACCAATTTTTACCATATTACTAGCAATCAGCCAGCAATCACACAAGAAAAAGAAATAAAGGCATTCTAATTGGCAAAGAAGGAGTCAAATTGACAAGAAGTCTTTTCACAGATGACATGATACTTTATGTGGAAAACACAAAAGACTCCACCCAAAATTGCTAGAATTCCACCTGAAAATTGCTAGAATTCATACAGGAATTCAGCAATGTGGCAGGATATATAATCAATGCAGAGAAAACAGTGGTATTTCTATACATTAACGATGTAACTGAAGAAAGAGGAATTAAGGAATAGATCCCATTTACAATTGTACTAAAACCCATAAGATACCTAGGAATAAACCTTACCAAAGAAGTAAAAGATCTATACTCCAAAAACTACAGAACATGTGTGAAAGAAACTGAGGAAGACACAAAGAGATGGAAGAACATTTCATGGTCAGATTGGAAGAATAAACATTGTGGAATTGCCTATGCTGCCCAGAGCAATCTACACATTTAATGCAATCCTTATCAAAATACCATCGATAAAATGTCCATGCTACCCAGAGCAATCTATACTTTTAATGCCATCCCAATCAAAATACCAATGCCATTTTTCAAAGTGCTGGAACAAACAATCCTAAAATTTGTGTGGAACCAGAAAAGACCCCAGTTCACCAAAGAAATGTTGAAAAAGAAAAACAAAGCTGGGGGCATCACATTGCCTGATTTCAAGCTATATTACAAAGCCGTGATCAAAAAGACAGCATGGTACTGGCACAAAAACAGACACATAGATCAATAGAACAGAATAGAGACCCCAGAAATGGACCCTCAACTCTATGGTCAACTAATCTTTGACAAATCAAGAAAGAATATCCAATGGAAAAAAGACAGTCTCTTCAATAAATGGTGTTGGGAAAATTGGACAGCTACATACAAAAGAATGAAACTGGACCATTCTCTTATACCACACACAAAGATAAACTCCAAATGGATGAAAGACCTCGATGTGAGACAGGAATCCATCAAAATCCTAAAGGAGAACATAGGGCTGTAACCTCTTTGACATCAGCCACAGCAACTTCTTTCAAGACATGTCCCCAAAGGCAAGGGAAACAAAAGCAAAAATGAACTTTTGGACTTCATCAAGATAAAACCACAGAGGAAACTGTCAACAAAACTAAAGGCAACCCACGAAATGGGAGATGATATCTGCAAATGACAATTCAGAAAAGGGGCTGGTATCCAAGATCTATAAAGAACTTCTCAAACTCAAAACACCCAAAAAACAAATAATCCAGTCAAGAAATGGGCAGAAGACATGAACAGACACTTCTCCAAAGAAGACATAGAAAAAGCCAACAGACACATGAAAAAATGCTCCACATCACTTGCCATCAGGGAAATACAAGTCAAAACCACATTGAGATACCACCTTACACCAGTCAGAATGGCTAAAATTAACAAGGCAGGAAATAACAAATGTTGGTGGGGGTGTGGAGAAAGGGGAACCCACTTATACTGTTGGTGGGAATGCAAGCTGGTACAGCCACTTTGGAAAACAGTATGGAGGTTCCTCAAGAAGTTAAAAATAGAGCTACCCTATGACCCAGCAATTGCATTACTAGGTATTTACACCAAATATGCAGATGTAGTGAAAAGAAGGGGCACATGCCCCCCAATGTTCATAGCAGCAATGTCCACAATAGCCATACTGTGGAAGGAGATGAGATGTCCTTCAAGAGACGAATCGTTTACCCATTTATGGAGATTTGGTCAATACATACGATGGAATATTACTCAGCCACCAGAAAGAATGAATACCTACAATTTGCATCAACATGGATGGAACTGGAGGGTGTTGTGCTAAGTGAAATAAGTCAATAAGAGAAAGACAATTATATGGTTTCACTCAAATGTAGAATATAAGGAAAATCATAAAGGATCATAGGGGCAGGGAGGGAAAACTGAATGGGAAGAAATCAGAGAGGGAGACAAACCATGAGAGAATCTTGATTCCAGGAAACAAACTGAGGGTTGCAGAAAGGGAGGTGGGTGGGAGATGGGGTAAGTGGGTGATGGGCATTAAGGAGGGCAGGTGATGTGAGGAGTACTGGGTATTATACACAACTAATGAATCTTTGAACCCTACATCAAAAACTAATGATGTACTATATATGTTGGCTAATTGAATTTAAATAAAAAAATAAAAGAGTGAGGGTGCCTGGTTAACTCCCAATTCACTTTTTGATTTTGGCTAAATGCCCACAAGATTTGGCCATTTCTTTCCCACACTAATCAGGAGTAATCAGTCCCATGAGTGTGGGGGCTTTTCTTTTTGGTGTCCAGTGCAGAGGATTATCACCTTGGAGCAGGCGGGCAAGTGGATGTTGCTGTTGACCATTCTCTGTTTTTTAGCCATTGAAACACGAAGGGTTAAGAACTGCCTGCTGAAGAAGACATTCAGGTTGAAGGCAGAAAAGCAGACCATGGATATTCACTGCACCACCGTTGAGAAGGAAAGCTCGGGAGGTATAGTAAATTGTGATCCTAGAACTTAGACTAGCAGTCCAAGAATTTTCCCAATGGAATTCCATGTTGCTCCTATAAAACAGTTCCTAGAGGCCCTTTATTGTATTTGAGTACGTTCTCTGGACGACATTTATAAAGCCAGAGTCTGGGAAATTCACATTGGGCTTTTATAGCCAGAAAAAGAAAAAAAGAAAATAATCCAATTTCCCATTTTGTTTATTTTGGATGTGTTCAAGTAGGACTGAAGTTGAGATTTCTTAATAATTTCCATGTCTGTTCCTTGCTTAAATCGCCTCCACCCTCTGAAGTGCTCTAGGCTGGTTTTCTCAAACAGATGTTTTTCCCCTGCGTGTGAATAGTGAATGGCTCCCTATTTCCTAGAGGAAACTGACTAGGCTTTTAGCTCTCTCTTTAACTTCTGAATGTTTTGTGTTTATTTTTATTCATTTACACTTTGCTTTAAGTTTTAAATTTTTTAACAATTTTATTTGAAATATAATTGACATATAACATTATATTAGTTTCATGTGTCTAACATAACAATTTCAAATTTGTCAAGCTCATTTTTTAAATTTTTTAATTTTTTTAATAATAATTTTTTTATTATATTATGTTAGTCACCATACAGTACATCCCTGGTTTTTGATGTAAAGTTCCACGATTCATTAGTTGTGTATAACNCATTGTCTCTCATGCTTCATTCCCCCTTCTGATTACCCCCCTTTCTTTATCTCTTTCTTCTCCTACCGATCTTCCTACTTCTTATGTTCCATAAATGAGTGAAACCATATAATTGTCTTTCTCTGCTTGTCAAGCTCATTTTTAAAACTGTACACACTCTACCTTTAATCACCTTTAAAATTTTCCTTTACTACTTTTCATATGACCTTACCCTCCTGCAAACTTATCTGCTAACAGTCTTTTTCTCCCTCTTTCACTTCCTTGCTCTCTCCTTCATCTCTTCCCTTCTTCTCCCCTTCTCTCTTTCCTTCTTTCTTCCACCTTTTCTCCTTTCCATCCCTCTTTCTTTCCCTTCCCTTTCCTTTCCTACCTTCCTTCCTTCTCTAAATCCACCCATCCATCCATCCAAACAACCATCCATCCATCCACCAATCTATCCATCCACCCATCCATGTATCCAACCATTATTCTATCCTTCCTCCCTCCCTGCATCCATCCATTCTTCCATCCATCTACTCGCCCACTCATCCATCTACTTAACTGCCTGCCTTTTTGCCTTCCTTCTCCTTCCCCTTCATTCCTTCCATTGATTCATTGATTTGCTTTGAAATTTTGGGGGAATATAATAATGACTTCACCTTTTCCTAGTTCCAAACTAAGGTTAATTATTTAATATCTCTAAACTTTTCCTTAACTGTAAAATGCCAAAGAAAATTTTCCCTAGCAAGAGTGGTAGTAATGATGAAATTATTTAAATTAAAAATACATTGAAGATTAAATGATTATGACTTATGTGAATGACTCAGCACATTGTCCCACAGTAAAGGCTCAATAAATGGGAGCTAAAATTATTTTTTCCAATGGTCTGGCATCCTATTCACAATGGAAGTTAACATAGGTGATTCCTTAAATCATTTTTGTTGCCCCCAAATGGGCATCACTGAAACTAGGTGGGGTTTTCTTCTTTATCCCAGGTGTTGTCGCATTTATATCTTATGCTTCTATTGGTCCCATCATCGACAAGAGCTTTGTGTCTGAGGAAAACCTAATGACAAAGGAAAAGTTGCATAATTTCTACCTGAACTCCAAGGTGGTGAGTGGTACAATGGGATCCAGAAAGAACACCTCGCTGTCCATGTCCATTAATTTCACATTTCAGCATGAAAAGGTGTGTGAGAACCAGGTGACTCTATTACATCTGCAGGGATTTTGTAATTAAATGGGAATGTTTCTTTTTTTTTTCTTCCTTATCCATCTGTCTATTTTTTGTATAATGTTATGTTAGTCACCATACAGTACATCATTAGTTTTTGATGTAGTGTTCCATGATTCATTGTTTGCGTATAACACCCATTGCTCATTTCCATGCTGATGAATTCACAGGTTGGAAGTCTGTAAAAATGAAATTGATTCTACATCAAAACCTTATGGTGTACTGTATGCTGGCTAACTGAACATAATTTTAAAAAATGAAATCGATTCTCATTCATCTGGGAGACATGGTGTTAGAAAGTCCAAAATAAGCCAAGGGTGTGATATGGTTTCCTGAGAAACTGGGGTACCCCTGAGTTGTATTATTCAGAATCAGCCCCTCAAATGTCTCTCAAGGCCCTGGACAGGTCTGACTTGTCAAACTGGTCCAAATAAAACTGGTCAGGGTTTAAGAAGGCACCAATCCAGACCAGCATGTGAGATGAGTGATAGTCCTTAGGTGTTTTTGAAGTGCTTCTTAATTGCTGTAACAAGGCATCATACCAAGCACATTCCAATAGAAAAGTTTTCTGGGTTTTAGAATTTTGCCAAAATTAAAAATGATTCTGTCTTCTTCAAATGGGTTGTTTGCTGTGTAAATAATTACCCCAGAACTTGGAAACTTAAAATGATACAAATTTATTATCTCACTCTGTTTTTGTGGGTCAGGAATCTGGGAGTGGCTTAGTTGGGTGGCTCTGGCTCAAGGTTTCTCATAAGTTTGCTGTCAAGAGGTTGGCTGGGGCTTGTCACCAGCAGGCTTCACTGAGGCTAAAGGGTTTGTTTTCAAGGTGGTTCCCCCACGTAGCTGTTGGCAAGAGGCTTCTGTTCTTGCCACTGGGGCTCTCTGAGACCTGCTTCAGTGTTCTCATGGAATGGCAGCTGGCTTCCATGAGTGCTCCAAGCGAGACCGCACCAAAGGAAGTGGATTTAGACTTGACATTTTGAAGGGCATGCCAAAGAATTGATGGGCATATTTTAAACCACTACAGGGAGAGTTGGAGATGAATACTCTGGGTTCAAGTCTCAACTCCCTTCCCACTCAATAGTTAGGCAAATTACCCAGCCTTCTATGCTGAGCTCAGCCCAGATGCTACTGGTAATAACAATGTGCCTTAGGGGTTGATGTGTGGGATAAGTGAGCCCATGTGTATATAGCCATTAAAATAGTGCCTGACATCAGCAAATGGTGGTGGGAAAATTGGATATCTGTGCCAAAGAACAAAGGGGGACCCTTACACCATACACAACATGAACACAAGATGGATCAAAGACATAAATGTAAGACCTAAAACTATCAAACTCCTAGAAGAAAACATAGTGGAAAAGCTTCATTACCTTGAACTTGGCAAGAGTTTCTCAGTTATGACACCAGAAGAGCAGGCAACAAAAGTAGAATAGACAAATGGATGACATTAAACTAAAAACTTCTGTGCATCAAAGGACAGGCAATGGAGTGAAAAGGCAACCCATAAAATGGGAGAGAATACCTGCTATGGGATTAGTACCCAGAATACATAAAGAATATGTACATTTCAACAACAGCAACAAAATAACTTGATTTTTTTAAAAAAGAGCACAGGATTTCAATACATATTTCTCAAAAGATGACATACATGGCCAAGAAGCACATGTAAAGATGCTGAAAGTCACTCACCATTAGGTAAATGTAAATCAAAACCACAATGACATAACACCTCCCGTCCATTATTATGGCTACTATAAAAACAAAACAAAATAGGGTGAGGATAAAGAGAAATTGGAACAACTGTGAACTGTTGGTAGGAATATTAAATGTGCAACCACTATGGAAAATAGTACGGTCGTTCCTCAAAAACTTGAACCTGGTATTACAATATGAAATAATATCAAATAGTATTTAGCTTTAAAAAAAATGAGTACTGGGTGTTATATGTAAGTAATGAATCACTAAATTCAACATCTGAAACAAATTTTACCACATATGTTAAATAACTAGAATTTAAATAAAAACTTGAAAAATAAAGAAATACGATTTTGATGTATGCTACGACATGGATAATCCTTGAAGACATTATGCTAAGTGAAATATGCCAGACACAGAAAGACAAATACTGTAATCTTCCATTTTTTATGAGGTCCCCGGAGTAGTCAAGTTCGTAGAAACAGAAAGTGGAAGGGTATTTGACAGGAGCTGCGGGGAGAGAAATGAGTTATTTTGGGGCGCCTGGGTGGCACAGCGGTTAAGCGTCTGCCTTCGGCTCAGGGCGTGATCCCGGCGTTATGGGTTCGAGCCCCACATCAGGCTCCTCTGCTATGAGCCTGCTTCTTCCTCTCCCACTCCCCCTGTTTGTGTTCCCTCTCTCGCTGGCTGTCTCTATCTCTGTCAAATAAATAAATAAAATCTTTAAAAAAAAAAAAGAAATGAGTTATTTTAATGAGTATAGAGTTCCAGTTCTGGAGATGGATTGCACAACAATGTGAATATACTTGACCCTATGGTGCTGTCCACTCAGAAATGGTTAGGATGGGAAATTTTATGTTGTGCAATTTTTACTATAATAAAAGTTTTTTTTAAAAAGTCTGTTGCATAGTAAACATTCCCAAGCATTAGATACCATTGCTCTCTGGACTCAACCATTGTTGATTTTTTTTTATTATGTTCACTTAGCAATCATGTATTACATCATTAGTTTTTGATGTAGTGTTCAATGATTCATTAGTTACATAAAACAACGAGTGCTCAGGGCACCTGGGTGGTGCATTCGTTAAGCGTCTGCCTTTGGCTCAGGGCGTGATCCCGGCGTTATGGGATCGAGCCCCACATCAGGCTCCTCCGCTATGAGCCTGCTTCTTCCTCTTCCACTCCCCCTGCTTGTGTTCCCTCTCTCGCTGGCTGTCTCTATCTCTGTCAAATAAATAAATAAAATCTTAAAAAAAAATAAAACAGCGAATGCTCATCACAACACATGCCCTCCTTAATATCCATCACCCAGCTACCCCATCCCCCCACACCCCTCCCTTCTTAAACCCTCAGTTTGTTTCCTAGAGTCCATAGCCTCTCATGGTTTGTCTCCCACTCTGGTTTCTTCCCCTTCACATTCAGTTTTCCCTCCCTTCCCCTATGGTCCTCCATGCTATTCCTTATGGTCCACATATGAGTGAAACCACAAGAAAATTGTCTTTCTCTGCTTGATTTATTTCACTTAGCATAATCTCCTCCAGTTCCTTATTACTCAGCCATCAGAGAGGATGATTACTCAGTTCACAGTTGTTCCAATTTCTCTTTATCCTTACCCTATTTTGTTTTGTTTTTATAGTAGCCATACTAATGGATGTGAAGTGATATGTCATTGTGGTTTTGATTTACATTTACCTAATGGTTACTGACTTTCAGCATCTTTACATGTGCTTCTTTTTTTTTTTTTACATGTGCTTCTTAGCCATGTATGTCATCTTTTGAGAAATAAGTTTTCAAATCCTTTGATCTTTTTAAGGGAAAGGATGGTGTATTTTTTTAAATGCTTTTTCTCCATCATTGAGAAGATCATATGGTTCTTGTTTTTCTTTTATTAATGTGATTTATCACGTTGATTGATTTGTGAATGTTAAACCACCCTTGGATCCCAGGAATAAATCCTACCTGGGCGTGATGGATAATCCTTTAAAGAACATGGATGTAAAATACTCAACAAGATCCTAGCAAATAGGATCCAACAGTACATTAAATGATTTTTTAAAAATGCAATAGATGAGGATTTCAGGATACAAGAGGTGGTGAGCATTCAGAATATTTTTTACTGCCTTTTATATCCTATCAAAGATATTGCTAAGCAATATTCAAACACCATTTCCCCTTTCCCCAGCTCTTAGCTGAAGATAGGATTTTTTTTTCATACCAAAGCCTTAGGCCTGGATTAAGGAAAGAAAGAGGATTTTGTCTCCAACATAAACTTTGGGCATGATTGAGTGACTGTGTAAAAGCATTCTGGCCTTGTTTATACCTGCCTCCCACTGGGGCCCATTATAGTTAAGCTGTTCACTTGTAGCAGCTTCAATGGGCAAGTCCTTCTATGCTTCAAATCAAAGAACAATGAAACACTTTTGTGCATATACTGTATTTTGGGGTGTGAGCATTACTTAGGTTCTCTGTCTCTATCCCCCAACACATGCATCTGGGACAGTAACAGAACCTACACCATAAGCCTATGTGGAGGTTAATTGAGTTATTCCGTGCCAAGTCTACAGCTTGGTGCCTGCATATGGAGATATCTGTCAGTGTTATCTGTGTCTGTGATGACAATTGCAAGGGAGAAAAGAACTACTAGTTCGAAATTCAACAGATATATTCTCTTCTCCCAGAAATCACATTGCCTTGACATAAAAAATGATCTCCTTTTTCCTTCCTCTTCTCATTTACCTTACAAATGAGAGAAACAGTCAAGTAGGATGGTTAATATTTATGGCTCTGAAGTCAGAACTCCACGACTGGAATCCCATCTCCTTGATTATCACCAGGGTCCATTTGCCAGTTTCCTCCTGAGGAAAAGGAGTATAGGAATATCTACCACACAAGGGTTTGTAAGGGGTAAATGAGATAATAGATGCAAAATGCCTAGTGTATTTTGGAATATGAGCAACAATCAATAAATGTTAGTTGTTCTATGACTGGACTAAGACAATGTGGTTATTCTCCAGATGAAGAGAGAAAATGAGCAGTCCGTCTGTGTCTACTGGCAAGGGTCGTCTTGGTCTAATGAAGGCTGTCAAGTCATTTCCTCAGATGAAAATCAAACCCTTTGCAGCTGCAACCACCTCTCCAGCTTTGCCATCCTCATGGCATCCACCAAACTAAAGGTAACCTCTACTGTAAGTAAACTTACCTCCATTGAAGTGGAACATTATCGAGTTCCACTAAAAAGAGGATTGATTGCATTCTGACATTGAATGGAGAGAGGTTTTATTTATTTTTTTGGCTTAATATTTCCTTTTTTTATAATGATATTTTTTATTATATTATGCTAGTCACCATACAGTACATCCCTGGTTTTTGACGTAAAGTTCCATGATTCATTAGTTGCGTATAACACCAGCTGTGATCACAAAGACAGCATGGTACTGGCACAAAAACAGACACATAGACCAATGGAACAGAATAGAGAACCCAGAAATTGACCCTCGGCTCTTTGAGCAACTAATCTTTGATGAAGCTGGAGAGAGGTTTTAAAGCAAGCCCTCTGTTCATGAAAGGCTCTTGACATTTTCAGTGGAAATCACTAGAATGTTGACCTGGGAGTGCAAGCCATTTAGTGCTTCTCACAGTTTTCTGTTCCTAAGAACCACGGGGCAGGGTGCTTATTTATAATGCAGATTCTTGGCTCCATCCTCAAGAGATTTGGATTCTGAAATACCTGGAGTGGAGGTCAGGGATCTGCATTTTACAAGGGGATTCATACCCTAGACAAATATTTGTTGAGCATCTAGGACTGTCAGGCAGATTCTAAGTGTGTGGAAGATACACACTGCCTCTGCGAATGGGAACATAGTAAGTAATGAACCTCAAAATATGTGAATTGTACTGTATGTTATAAGCTTCCCTCTGATATGGGAAAGTGACAGCAGGAACGTCTCTGTGCTCCCTCAACACAGAGGGAAAGAATGTCAAACATCTCCTGAATAACTCTTTACCTTTACGTTGATCATACATTGAACTGATAATACTTGGAAGCTACTGGGTTAAGGAAAAAATATTAATAAAATTATTTTCAAATTTCTTTTTACATTTCTAATGGGGGTACTAGAATATGTAAAATTCCCTCATAGGATGTATCTTTTTTGAAAAAAACACTTTTTTGAGATATCCTTGACATGTAAAAATTGTATATACTTAAGGTGAACAACTCGGTATTTTGGTATATGTGTGTGCATTGTGACAAGATCTTCGCAGTCAAGCTACAGAGCTTACCCATCATATTCTCTCCTTCTGTGACTTTGACTCTTTTAGATTCTGCATACATGTGAGATCATGCAGTATTGGTCTTCCTCTTTCTGGCTTGTTTCCCTCAGCCTGATGTTCTCAGGGTTCATCCACATTGTTGCAAATGGCAGGATTTCCTTCTTTTTTAAGGCTGAGTAACATTCCATTGTATATATACACCTCAGTGTCTTCCTCATCCATCCATCGATGGATATCTAGGTTGTTTCCATGTCTTGGCTATTGTGAATGATGCTCCTGTGATATTTCTATGGGACCACACCGGTCTGGTGGTTTCAGTTTTCCAACAGCCCTGTGTAGAAAATGCTCTTCATGCCTCTATTAGTTTGCCAGGGGTGCGATGGCAGTGTTCCATAGACTGGGTGACTTAAACAACAGAAATTTATTTTATCACAGATCTAGAATCTGGAAGTCCAAGTTCAAGGTGTTGGTAGGATTGTTTTTCTGAGGCTTTTCTCCTTGGCTGGTACATGGCCTCCATCTCCCTATGTCCTCACATGGTCCTCCCTCTCTACCTGTCTATTTCCAAATTTCTTGTAAGGACACTGGGCCTATTGGATCAGGGCCCACCCTAACGATGTCATGTAGCTCACTTAACCCTGTCTCCAAATACAGTCATATTTTGAGGTCCCCGGGATTAGGCCTTCCACATTTTAATTTGTGGGTGGGGGACACAACCAGCCTGTAATACTGCCTCCATCTTAAATATGGGGACACCAGATCTCAGAGAGTTAAAGTATTTGTCTGAGGGACAGACCTGAGACACCCATCAGGCACATAACGACGTAACTGGAAACTATAATGGATTCCTTCTTTTGTGGCTCATAGGTGGATCCCGTGCTGACCATGATCACATATGTGGGGTTGAGCCTCTCTCTGCTGTGCCTCCTCCTGGCAGCCCTCACCTTCCTCCTGTGCCAACCCATCCAGAACACCAGCACCTCCCTCCACCTGCAGCTCTCCATCTGCCTCTTCGTGGCCCACCTGCTCTTCCTCACGGGCATTGACCGGACAGAGCCCAAGGTAGGAGAACTAGCTGAGACTCACTTTTCTGTGAACATTTCCAGGGGCTTTGCCGCTACGCTCCCAAAGCCCAAGTAAGGGTAGCTGGATGGAGGAAGAGGGAAGGAAGGCCTAACAATCTGGGTGGACAGTTCAACCCCCATTGCCAGCAGTTGCCCTTTTTGTGCTGTCAATAGTGGGTCTTGAGGAATGAGGGTTAGAAGGGATTTCCCTGGCTATGAAATGGTGAAAATCACATATCTATCAAACTAATTTATTTCAACATGGCAAACCTGACGCTCAAGCAGAGGAACTAACTCGCCTGAAATCGTATGATAGGTTTTGTGAGGCTTTAGATAAAAACCTGAATGTCCTTCACTCGATGCAGGGCACACAGTATTAGACCAGCACTTGCCAGCAGACTTTCCTGTGAGGGTGAAAATGTTCTATATCTGAGCACTTTAATATGGTAGCCACTGGCTACGTATGGCTACTGAGCACTTGACATGTGGCTAGTGTGACTGAGGAACTGTCTTTTAAATTTTGTTTAATTTTAATTAATTTTTGTGTAAAGAACCCCATGAATGTCTCCTTTTTTTTAGCACTTCTTTTTTTATATAATAATTTTTAATTATGTTATGTTAGTCACCATACAGTATATCCTTAGTTTTTGATGTAATGTTCCATGATTCATTATTTGCGTATAACACCCAGTGCGTCATGCAATATGTGCCCTCCTTAATACCCATCACTGCCCTATCCCAATCCCCCAACCCCCTCCCCTCTGAAGCCCTCAGTTTGTTTCCCAGAGACCATAGTCTTTCATGGTTCATTCCCCCTTCTATTTACCCCCCCTTCCTTCTTCCCTTCCTTCTTCCAACCAGTCTTTCTGCTATTTCTTATGTTCCATAAATGAGTGAAACCATATGATAATTGTCTTTCTCTGCTTGACTTATTTCATGGGTAATCGTTCTTTCTGATGGCTGAGTAAGATTCCATTGTATATATGGGCCACATCTTCTTAATCCAGTCATCTGTTGAAGGGCATCTCGGCTCTTTCCACAATTTGGCTATTGTGGACAATGCTGCTATGAACATTGGGGTGCACATGGCCCTTCTCTTCACTACGTCTGTATCTTTGGGGTAAATACCCAGTAGTGCAATTGCTGGATCATTGTATCTTTGGGGTAAATACCCAGTAGTGCAATTGCTGGATCATAGGGTAGCTCAATTTTTAACTTTTTAAGGGACCGCCACATCACCAAGAAATTATTGAAAAGGAAAAACAAAGCTGGGGGCATCACGTTGCCGGATTTCAAGCTATATTACAAAGCTGTGATCACAAAGACAGAATGGTACTGGCACAAAAACAGACACATAGATCAACAGAACAGAATGGAGAACCCAGAAATGGAACCATTGGCTCTTTGGGCAACTAATCTTTGATAAAGCAGGAAAAAACATCCGGTGGAAAAAAGACAGTCTCTTCAATAAAAGGTGCTGGGAAAATTGGACAGCTCTCTGCAAAAGAATGAAACTTGACCACTCTCTCACACCATACACAAAGATACTCCAAATGGATGAAAGACCTTGATGTGAGACAGGAATCCATCAAAATCCTAGAGCAGAACATAGGCAGCAACCTCTTTGACATCGGCCACAGCAACTTTTTTCATGACACATCTCCCAAGGCAAGAGAAACAAAAGAAAAAATGAACTTGTGGGACTTCATCAAGATAAAAAGCTTCTGATGGGTATTAAGGAGGGCACATATTGCATGGTGCACTGGGTGTTATACGCAAATAATGAATCATGTAACTTTACATCAAAAACTAGGGATGTACTGTATGGTGACTAACATAATATAATAAAAAATATTACTAATTTTTAAAAAAAGATAAAAAGCTTCTGTACAGCCAGGGAAATAGTCAAAAAAACTAAGAGGCAGCCACGGAATGGGAGAAGATATTTGCAAATGACACTACAGATAAAAAAATAAAAATTAAAAAAAAAAAGACTGGTATCTAAGATCTACAAAGAACTTCTCAAACTCAATACATGAGAAACAAATGATCAAATCAAAAAATGGGCAGAAGATATGAACAGACACTTTTCCAATGAAGACATACAAATGGCTAACAGACACATGAAGAAATGTTCAAAATCATTAGCCATCAGGGAAATTCAAATCAAAACCACATTGAGATTATACCTTACGCCAGTTAGAATGGCAAAAATTGACGAGGCAAGAAACAACAAATGTTGGAGAGGATGTGGAGAAAGGGGAGCCCTCTTACACTGTTGGTGGGAATACAAGTTGGTATAGCCCATGAATGTTTCCTAATTACAAGGTTGACTAAGAGATCTGTAGACACCAGCTCAAGATATCCCAGTTCAAGCAGAGATAGCTAATTTTCCCATTTACACAAAAGTTTTATTTAGGCCCCAGGGTGGATTCGATGATACCCGCCCACACTGGTGAGTGTGATCTTCTTTACTCAGTCTCCTGACTCAAATGCTAACTCATAATTCCTGAAACACCCTCACAGACACACCCAGAAATGTTTTACATGTTATCTGGGCATTCCTTAGCTCAGTCTAGTTGACACATAAAATTAGGCATCACACCTGCCCAAAGGGCAGGGGACATGGACTATCCATTTCCAACACTGGTCTGTCATGGATCTGAGGACTGTTCCCAGAGCATTCATTCCTCTGCATTACTGGCCTGCTCCACACATGGGGAAAGGATGGGGTCGGTGAAAGCTCCACAAAAGTGTGTTGCCCCCAGGCAAATAGTCACAGGTGTTAGAATTAAAAAAGCAGACCAAGGGGCGCCTGGGTGGCACAGCGGTTAAGCGTCTGCCTTCGGCTCAGGGCGTGATCCTGGCGTTATGGGATCGAGCCCCACATCAGGCTCCTCTGCCATGAGCCTGCTTCTTCCTCTCCCACTCCCCCTGCTTGTGTTCCCTCTCTCGCTGGCTGTCTCTATCTCTGTCAAATAAATAAATAAAATCTTTAAAAAAAAAAAAAAGCAGACCAACATCCAGGAAATGCTAAGTGCTAAGGACATGATGAGGCACAGACCACATTCCTCACTCTTGTCTCCCTCCAGGTGCTGTGCTCCATCATCGCAGGGCTGCTGCACTACCTCTACCTGGCCTCCTTCACCTGGATGCTCCTTGAAGGGCTGCATCTCTTCCTCACCGTTAGGAATCTCAAAGTGGCCAACTACACCAGTGCAGGCAAATTCAAGAAGAAGTGCATGTACCCTTTAGGCTATGGGATTCCAGCTCTCATTGTGGCTGTGTCTGCAATAGTAGGACCCCAAAACTATGGATCACATACTCAGTAAGCATGATGTGCACCTTTATGGTGGAAGTGGTGTCGTGGCTGATACATGATCTGAAATAAAAAAACACTTCAGTCCATTTGCTTTTGTGAATTATACTTCACAAAACCAGTCCCATTTTAACAGAATCCAATTTTCTTAGGAATTCCTAGAGCAATGGTTCTCAGAATGTTTGGAGTTGGATCCTTTTGAGACTTTTGGTGAAATCCTGGGCCTGCTTCCCCAAATAGGGAAATGTACCTCTCAGACAAATGTACTTACACATAAAAATTTGAATACAACTTCAGGACATTCGGGACAAAAAAGTATACTTAGGAAATTCAGGGATGGAAAAGCCCACCTGTGGCCTCTGTGCATGAGAGATCGTGCATATTCATCCTCCCCATGATCCTGTGGGGTCACCATCTCATACACAGGACATCTTGGTCTTAGTGCATCTAAGAAACTTTCTTACGGTCTCAGCTAAAAGGAGAATAAGTCAGAATTCCTCACTAAAGGAATTTCTGCCTCGCTAAAGAAGTTTGCAAAGCTCTGCAAAGTTAGCTAAAGATGTTAGTATTTTGGCAATGGGGCTTTGGTTAAGGAGTAGGCATGCATGTGCTAAAACAACAATAAAGGTGTCACTCTTGAAGGAAAAAGAGATGTCCTGTCTCCAGCCAGAACCCTATGTCCTGCCAGAATGATTCTGGAGATCTCATGGTAGCATAGATCAGGGGTTGGCAAACTTCTATAAAGGGCTAAATGTTAACTGCTTCTGTCTCTGTGGACCATATGGTCTTTGTGGCAGTTACTCAATGTTGCCCTTGTTTCTAGAATATAGGTCCTTTACGTCTCTGGTTAAGTTAATTCCAAGGTAACGTATGGTTTTTGGTGCTATTGTAAATGTGATAGATTCCCTAATTTCTCTGGGAGAGCGGCCAATTCATAGACCATATGTAAATGGATGGGTGTGGCTATGTTTCAATAAAACTTTATTTACAAAAACAAGGGGTGGACTGGGTTTGGCCTCTGGGCCATCCTTTGTAACACTTAGAATAGAACTTAAGTGTGGGAGCTTTTCTGCTCACTGAGTGTTGGCAATAGCTTGTTACATTTACTAGTTTTACGCTGCCAGGTCTTTGTTCAGAATAATTATACTCTCTTTGCCAACATAAGGCATGACATAGTAAAACGTGTTTGGGCAACAGAGTACTTGGTACATGGACTATGCTTAGTTAATGTCGGTAGGTTTTCTTGCTGTAGTTAAATTACTACTTTTACTCTCTTTCTGATAGCAGTCATTATTTTGGGGTACCATTTATTGAGCTTTACGTTTTTGCCAGGAACCATACTCAAAAACTATATACACATTATCTCATTTGATCTTTCCTACAAGATCTACATGAGGAAAACGGCAAAAGTCTGTTGAAAGAAATCAACGAAGATTCAAATGAATGGAGAGATAGACCATGTACATGGATAGGAAGATTCAATATTGTCCAGAAGTCAGTCAGTTCCTCCCAACTTGATGTATAGATTCAATGCATTTGAAATCACAATCCCAAAAAATTATTTTGTAGATAATGATAAACTGATTCTAATGTTTATATAGAGAAGCAAAAGATCCTGAATAGCTAACACAATATTGAAAGAGAGAAACAAAGTCAGAGGACTGACCCTCCCTGACTTCAAGTCTTGGCATATAGCCACTGTAATCATTTAATCTTTTCAATACTTCTGTCTGCCCCCACTTTACACTTGAGGAAACTGAGGCTTTGAGCATACAGCTTGTATCAGATGAGGACCCATGTCTGATTGTATCTAAAATCTAGATTCTGAACTAAATGGTTCCCAGAACTGGTTTGATCTTGCTACAGGAGTCTGAATTCAAGCTCTCTGCCCTCTGAGAAATAGGCAGCTCATGCATATACTTTTTCTCAACAGCTGCTGGCTCAAGCTCGATAAAGCGTTCATCTGGAGTTTCATGGGGCCAGTGGCAGTCATTATCTTGGTGAGTGGCTAGTGATTGTTACTTACGGGTGTGCCTGCCCTGGGTTGGCCAAGCATGGAGTGTGTTTCTTTCTGCGAAGATGGAAATGAAGTGAAGGTAAGAAAATACAGCCTAATGTGATTAACTCCTCTTCCTGGAAATACTGTCTTCATATGTTTTACCCTTGTTCCATTATGATTCACTTGTTGCTTTGATGTAATATAACTCTGCTGGGTATTCCTCTAAAAATCCCATGTTTGTTCATTCAACAATTATTTAGCAAGTATCTACTCTGCACAGAGTGTCATGTTCTCCTCTTTGCCAGCAGCTTCCTGATCACATCCGTTGTCCTGATATAGACACTAATAGTAATCTTTCACTTTCAAGGTGTCTTGATTTGAAGGATACATTATATAGTCACCCTAATCAAGCACGAAGTGCCACAGGTATGCATACACGCAACGTGCTGTATCAAAGACCAGAGCATATGCGCATAGCATCCTATGAAGCCTGTATCTTTTGGAAAAAGATACTTAGGTCCACCTCAAGTTAGGTTGCATTGCATAGCCTCAAAATAAAATTCCAAGTCAATATTTCATTCTGTGTCCACAGATAAACTTGGTGTTATACATCCAAATTCTGTGGATTTTGAGAAGCAAACTTTCCTCCCTCAATAAAGAAGTTTCTACCATTCAGAGCACCAGGTAAGAAGGTCCCAAAATCAGTGGTATCTACAGATTCTTCCTACGGGACGACTTTTCTTTCTGCCTGGGAAAGAAAACCCTATACAGAAATCTGATATAATATTTCATGGTACTGGATAAAGGGTGTGTGAGGTACAACTTTGAGAAGTAAAAACTATAATTTTCAGGTAGCTTACTGTACTCCTTGATCTCTTCATTCGACAAATATTCATTGAATGCCTCTTTTGTGTAGCACACTCTTCATATGAAATTCATGCCAAGAGTATCAACATTATCCTCCCTCCCCAACCCCATGAGTCCACCTACTTCTGGGAACTCCATTATCCCTTCTTGTAGATTCTTAGTTCTTACTGTGCTGAACTAAATGATTAAAAATAATGAAAAGCACAACTACATTAACTAGGAACTTAGTAGATATTTGGAATTTAGCAATATTCATTCACTGAATGCTCCTAACTCCAATCTATGTGGTGGGCACGACTACCATCCCCCATTGATAAGAAGAGCAAATGCTTATTTTACCCTAGAGTGGGCAAAAACCTTGCATTGGTGAGTCATGTGGACAAAACTTAAAGGAATATCTTTCCAATTTCAGACCCTGGCTTTGATCTCATCTACTTACCAGACCAATCTAACATCTCTTCGCCTTAGTGTTTTCCATCCTGGGGGGTCACAGCCTCACCCTTCTTGGCATTTCTTCATCCCTCTACATGGGTTGGATGAGGGCAGGCTCACACCCCTGTGTGCATGCGCACACACACACACACACTCACTCACACGCTCACACATGTCAGCTCTCCCAGACAGGTGCCACTAACAACCTCATTCTGTTTTATAAAACACAATTTTCTTTTGAAGACACACAACAGCATGTTATATTCTGAAGTCATGATAGCATCATCAACACATTTCCAATACAAATTTCTGGAAGGCACTTCCACACATTTTCCAATAGATCCAGGTAAAAGACTTGCAGATAAATCACTTCCAAGAATAGGAGAAAGCATTCTTCTCAGAAGCAACCATTGAGAACATAGATTCTTCTTCATCTTTGAGTCACATGACTGCACAGGCCACTTAGCACATGAGGTAGATGTGAAGTTTAAATCAGGTAATGTGGGCAAAGCATTTAGCACAGTGCCCAGCACATAGTGATGAATGATACTTATTATAGCTCCTGTTCCTTTTCAGAGTCATGACATTTAAAGCCATTGCTCAGCTATTTATCCTGGGCTGTTCTTGGGGCCTTGGCCTTTTTATGGTTGAAGAGGTCGGGAAGGTGATTGGATCAGTCATTGCATACACATTCACCATCATCAATGTCCTGCAGGGTGTTTTGCTCTTTGTGGTACACTGTCTCCTTAATCGCCAGGTAAGGGTAATTATTTTGTCTTCACCCCAACTCCCAAAGTCTTATTGAATGGTTGTTCCCATTCTCACCCTTCTCTGACCTTGTATATTTGTATTTGGGGTTGCCTTCATTCTGGAAAAACAGTTTAGATGCTGCTTGGGTATGCTATGTGCTCTGCATTTCACTGGCACCTGACTAACCTTCACATTCCAACCTATCTCTTAAGAGTGTGCTTCTGTCAGCTGGGGATGACGTATCAAAATACCATAGACTGTGTGGCTTGGGCAACAGAAATTTCTCATATAATTCTACAGGCTGGAAATCTGAGTTTAGGGTGCATGTGCAGTTGGGTTCTGATGAGAGCTCTGTTCCCTTTTGCATGTGGCCACCTCTTGCTCTGCCCTTACATGGGAGAGAGGAGAGAGCTTTTATGCCTCTTCTTATGAGGACACTAATCCTATTGGATCAGGGCTCAACCCTTATGACCTCATTTAACCTTAATCACTTCTATAAAGTTCATCATATCTTCAAACACAGTCATACTAGAAAGCTAGGCCTTTAACATGTGAATTTTGAGGAGACATAGTTCAGTCCATAGCAGAGCATGTATCAGTCAGAATAGGGGAGATTATGCTGCAGTAACCTATAGCCACCACCCCCTAATTTCAGTGGTTTATAACAATAAAGGTTTATTTCCTGCTCATACTACATGGCCATAGCTTGATCTACATTGTCTTCACTCTAGGATAAAGATTGAATGAAGAGCAGCCCTTATTTAGAACACTGGTATTCTCGTGGCAAAGGGAAGGGAGAGCCTGGCAAAGTGTAGCTTAATTAGCTCTCACTCATTGGGTGGAGCAAGTTCCTTGTCCATCTCTGAGTTCGCCAGAAAGAGGATATATAAGCCTTTTATAGTGAGGTGCACTTTAAGGAGGGACACTGGAATATTTGGCTTACTATACCAAAAACAAAGAGACTGTAGCTCTAATGTCAGGTTATCCACTGAGTAGGTTGCTGTGTGACCTTGGGAAGCCTTCTTACCCTCTCTGAGTCTCAATATTCTCACCTGTGTTCATGGCAATACCTGCCTCACAGGGTTGAGAATTAAAGAGATACTGCGGGGGGGGTAAGATAGTATCAGAGTAGGAGACCTCATTCCATCTGGTCCCTCAAAGTTGGATGGATATCTATCAAAGCATTCTGAACACATATGAATTCAACCTGAGAAGTAAGAAGTTTTATCTGGATCTCTACAAGCAGAAAAATGACTACTTTTTGCAAGGTAGGAGGTGTAGAACCTTGAATCTTTGGGGGAAATATCAGAAGATAAATGGAGGGGGAGGGGGCCTCCATAAGCCAGCCCCTGGAAAGTGATACAACACCGGAGCAAAAAATAGGGACCCTTAGAAATTCGTTCAATGAGAGACATCTCTTTCTGCAAAGGACACAGGGTATGAATAGGGCAGAATTCTAGGTGGATCATTGTGGTCTCAGAATTCCAGGAGACTCAGAAAGTATGGGGGAGGCTGACGAATAGAGCACCCAAGCAGTGGAACAGGGAGACTGGTTATAGTCAGTGAGCCCGGAAGGGACTCTCAGCTCCGGTCACCATAAACCACCAGCTGGCCCATAGGGAAACCGCTCTCTGTCTGACCACCTGGAAAGGACTAGAAGGTGTGGACTGTTTAACGTCCCAGGGAAGATATAAAACAGCTTACACCCATGACTGGGCAACAGCTCTCAGGGCAGTGTGACCCACAAAAGAATATAAGCAGTATCCTCTTTGACATCCGCCACAGCAACTTCTTTCAAGACACATCTCCAAAGGCAAGAGAAACAAAAGCAAAAATGAACTTTTGGGACTTCATCAAGATAAAACCGCAGAGGAAACAGTCAACAAAACTAAAGGCAACCCACGGAATGGGAGAAGACATTTGCAAATGACAATTCAGATAAGGGGCTGGTATCCAAGTTCTATAAAGAACTTCTCAAAGTCAACACCCAAAAAATACATAATCCAGTCAATAAATGGGCAGAAGACATGAACAGACATTTCTCCAAAGAAGACATACAAATGGCCAACAGATATGAAAAATGCTCCACATCACTTCCCATCAGGGACATACAAATCAAAACCACAATGAGATACCACCTTACACCAGTTAGAATAACTAAAATTAACAAGACGGGAAACAACAACTTTGGAAAACAGTATGGAGTTTCCTCAAGAAGTTAGAAATAGAGCTACCCTACGACCCTGCAATTGGTCTACTAGGTATTTACCCCAAAAGATACAGATGTAGTGAAAAGAAGGGCACATGCACCCCAATGTTCATAGTAGCAATATCCACAATAGCCGGACTGTGGAAGGACCTGAGATATCCTTTAACAGAAGAATGGATAAAGAAGATGTGGTCCATATATACAATGGAATATTACTCAGCCATCAGAAAGGATGAATACCCACCATTTGCATCAACATGGATGGAACTGGAGGGGATTATGCTAAATGAAATAAGTCAGGCAGAAAAAGACAATTATAATATGGTTTCACTCACATGTGGAACATAAGGAATAGTGTGGAGGACCACAGGAGAAGGAAGGAAAACTGAATGGGAAGAAATCAGAGAGGGAGACAAACCATGAGAGACTCTGTACTCTGGGAAACAAACAGGGTTTCAGAAGGAAGCGGGGTGGGGAATGGGCTTACCAGGTGATGGGTATTAAGGAGGGCATGTGTTGGGATGAACACTGGTTGTTATATGCAACTAATGAATCATTGAACACTACATCATAAACTAATTATGTACTATATGCTGGCTAAATGAGCATACTAATAAAAAAAAGAAATAAAATAAAAATAAAATAAATAAATAAGTTAAAAAAGAAAAAAAGAGATATTGTGGTATGAATCTCCTAGCGCAGTCCTTGGCACACATTAAGTTCTTGTAAGGGTCATCATCTTGTATTTTGACTCCTTTTAGAATATTGGAAACAGTTTTCCTGGCTTTTCTCCCTTTGCTACTGAGAGAACTACCAGCGATTAAGATGCCAGTGGCAGAGAGTATCATAACACTTCATTTATTTCTCTTTTATTATGCAACTAATGAATCATTGAACACTACATCATAAACTAATTATGTACTATATGCTGGCTAAATGAGCATACTAATAAAAAAAAGAAATAAAATAAAAATAAAATAAATAAATAAGTTAAAAAAGAAAAAAAAGAGATATTGTGGTATGAATCTCCTAGCGCAGTCCTTGGCACACATTAAGTTCTTGTAAGGGTCATCATCTTGTATTTTGACTCCTTTTAGAATATTGGAAACAGTTTTCCTGGCTTTTCTCCCTTTGCTATTGAGAGAACTACCAGCGATTAAGATGCCAGTGGCAGAGAGTATCATAACACTTCATTTATTTCTCTTTTATCTCCTAGTGTTTTAATTGTTGGTATTTCTCACACCCAGAAGTAAAGTACAACTTAAGTGTCTTGCTGAAATAATGTTGAATATCACATATTAAAATATCTTTTTATTTTTTTTAAATNTCTTTTATCTCCTAGTGTTTTAATTGTTGGTATTTCTCACACCCAGAAGTAAAGTACAACTTAAGTGTCTTGGTGAAATAATGTTGAATATCACATATTAAAATATCTTTATTTTTTTAAAATCACTTTTTTTTAAAGATTTTATTTATTTATTCGACAGAGATAGAGACAGCCAGCGAGAGAGGGAACACAAGCAGGAGGAGTGGGAGAGGAAGAAGCAGGCTCCTAGCAGAGGAGGCTGATGTGGGGCTCGATCCCATAACGCTGGGATCATGCCCTGAGCCAAAGGCAGACGCTTAACTGCTGTGCCACCCAGGCGCCCCTAAAATATCTTTTTAAAACATGCCAAGCAGGTTTCAGGAAGGAATCCATGCAATCACAGGGAGTGGTTCAGCATAGTGGTTAGTGTCAGGGCTCTGATGTGAGAATGATGAGGTGCTGAATGCTGACTGTATGACCTTAGACAAGTCCATTTAATTCCAACAGCTTCAGCTTCTTTATCTTTAATTGGGGGTAACAGAAGAAACTTCATCATTTGGTTTATGTAAGGATGAAATGATATATTATGTAAAATAAAGTGTATTGAATATTGTTAGTATTCAATAAATATTGGCTTTCATTGTTATAATCACCACCACCAGCAGCACCATCACCTGCACTGTCATCATTGTCATCATGACCATCATCACTTCCGTGATCACCACCATCACCTTCACCTTCCTCCTCCTCCTCATTGTCGGGATCATCATCACCACCACCACCCTATAGACTCTACAGAGACTTTGTGATGCCCCACATTTCATAAATACATTTTCTAGAATGAAGAATTCGAATTTTATTTTTTAAAAATATTTTATTTATTTGACAGAGACACAGCGAGAGTGGGAACACAAGCAGGGGGAGTGGGGGAGGGAGAAGCAGGCTTCCCGCTGAGCAGGGAGCCCGATGCGGTGCTCGATCCCAGGACCCTGGGATCATGACCTGAGCCAAAGGCAGAAGCTTAACGACTGAGCCACCCAGGCGCACCGGAAGTTGAATTTTAAAATGAACCAAGAAGAGGATGTCCAAGACTATACAGAAAATCAATGAGCGGGTGGTCATGGGGTTTGGCATGTGTATCTTTAGCCTCCTATTCAGGGTCTTTTCTCCCTAAGCAAGCTCCTGATGTGACACAAACCTCTATATTCTTCAGGTGCGAATGGAATACAAGAAGTGGTTTAGTGGAATCTGGAAAGGGGTTGAAACTGAAAGTATTGAGGTAACGCGCTCTACGACCCAAACCAAAATGGTAAGACCAGCTTCTCTGCAATGCCGTGTACTGGCTGAACCCAACCTCTTGTACTGCCAGGAGTTTCCTGGTCCCTTGATCTGAAGGAAAAGAGGAAATTGCATTACTTCCTCCATTATGCTGGTGGTTTCTGGTTTTTGAGACCAAAACCAGAGGAACTCTTTTCTTTTGTCTTTTCTTTTTCCCTTCCTTTCTTTCCCTTCCTTTCCTTCCCTTCCCTCCTTTCCTTCCCTTCCCTACTTCCCTTCCCTTTCCTTCCCTTTATTTCCCTTCCCTTCCCTTCTTTTCCTTTCCCTTATCTTCCTCCTTCTTCCTCCCTTCCTTGTTCTTCCTCTCTCTCCTTCTTTCCTTCCTTTCTCTCCTTCTCTCTCTCCAGTCTTTCCATGAATATTCAAATGATATTTATCAAAAAATTTAAATTTATTTAACAATGTCCATTTAACAAAAAGTTACTGAGTATTTGTACGTGCCAGACACTGTTTTAGGTGCTGGGGAAACAGTGAGGGTACACTGACAAAAATCCTTGCCCTCACAGAACTGATGTTCTTGGGGGGGCAACAATAAAGCCCCAAACATGGATTATGCAGTATTTCACAAAGTGATGTGGGCTATGGAAAAATACAGAGCAGCAAAGAGAAATCAGGACTCATGAGGTGGGGGGAGTTTGGTTTCCAGTAAGGTGGCCACAGTGACAGTCTTTCACTGTCTATCATCACCTTCTATTTTAATTCTCTGCATCATGTGCCTGTCTGTATGATACCTGTCTTACTCTGAAAAGATGAAAGTGTTTACCTTTGGTCAAACTCTGCCCCCTGTAAGTTTTAGTGCTGTGGTTACTATCATTTTCCTTCTACCTAGGGCAATGCCTGCTCCACAAAAGATGCTCACTTAACTTGTTGAGTGTCTAAGATCCTTGTTTATAAATGAGGATGCAGCCTGTTGAAGTCCACATGGTTGGCCCGAAGCTACTCAGCTGGGTACAGGGGTTCAGACTCAGGTCTGTTTTCCTCTGAAAGTTGACAGGTTTCCTTGGTTGTCACCAGAGCTGTTTGTCACTCCAGATTGTCAACAACTTTTGGGACCAGCTTCCTGGGAGGAGTGAAGAGAGAACTAATGCAGTAGCTGCTTTACTGGTCCTTCCACATCTGCTCAATGTCTGTCATCCGCATGACATCCAGCCAGTGGAACCCACCATCCTGATTTTCCAGGACTAAAGAGTTTCCCTAGATGTGGGAACANGATGTGGGAACGTTGGTGCTAAAACTGGGACATTCCCAGGCAAATTGGGATGGTGGATAACCTTAACTCATTTAAGTATGGAAGTCAGATCAGGTTCCTCCTCTATTCAGAAACTTAGTTCCTATAATCACAATCTGGAGTCCTCTTGGGGTGTCTCCACANACACAATCTCCATCCCTTCCATCTCATAAAAAAATGATACTGCTCCTTACAGACAGCTGGAGAATCTTCTGGCATCTTATCAATATTCAAGGAGTGAAGAGAGAACTAATGCAGTAGCTGCTTTACTGGTCCTTCCACATCTGCTCAATGTCTGTCATCCGCATGACATCCAGCCAGTGGAACCCACCATCCTGATTTTCCAGGACTAAAGAGTTTCCCTAGATGTGGGAACGTTGGTGCTAAAACTGGGACATTCCCAGGCAAATTGGGATGGTGGATAACCTTAACTCATTTAAGTATGGAAGTCAGATCAGGTTCCTCCTCTATTCAGAAACTTAGTTCCTATAATCACAATCCGGAGTCCTCTTGGGGTGTCTCCAATCAGGCACTTCCTCACCCTTACTTCTGGGGGTCCACCTCCTACTATTTTCCTTCTAGCTCCCTGCTACTTCTGTCTCCAGCTGAACAGCTCTTCTGGTCCTCCTACACCAGAACAGGCCCACCCCTGCCTCAGGAGCCCTCCCAGAGAGCTCTTTACCCCTAATGTCTGCATGACGTTAGTCTCTCTTCACACACTACACTCTCTTCACACACGACCTTGGCAACGAAGCTGTCCCCAATCTCTATCACCTTTCCCTGCTTTATCAGCCTCGATGTACTCAGCACTGTTGCACAGACATTTACTTATTATTTGGTTTACTTCTTGTGTTCTCACTGGAGTGTCCATACCACATGGGCAGGGGGTTTTGTCTGTTTTATTCATCACCGTAATCTTGGTATTTAGAATAATATTCAGCACATAGTAAGTGCTCAATAAATATTCTTGTTTTGTGATGAACTTGCCGATTGGTCCTTCCTGTTCCTGGTTTAGTTCTTACATTATCTGCTACTGTCTGTCTTGGTCATTGTTTCTCATCCCCACACCTCCTTACATTTATGCTATATTTATGCGTACACACAGATATACACTCAATAGAAAAGACAGAAGTCTCGCCTATGTCTAGAATTAGAAGACAGCATTGCCAAGGTGTCAGCTGTCTTCCATGATACCTTTGCCTTTGGTGTAGAAGGCGCACCCCACGTGCCACATAACTTTGTCCCTCCTGGCCATCACTGCTTGCAACAGTGTGGTCACCCAGGAAGGGTCAATTCATTCACTTGTCCTCTAACCCATCAGATTTTCTCTCTTAAGCCTTTGAACTAAGGGACCAGAATGGATCTGGCAACTGTTCAAGAAAAAATATCATTCGAACTCCTAGAGAAAAGGTCATTTAAGGATACTTGTTAGAGAACAGTAACGTGGGTTATTCAAGAGGGGGTACATTGCAATGGGTATAGGGACCAGTACAACAGGGTCTCGGAGACAGGGAGTTGTTTGGACTCAGTTCTGATTAGAACAGTGACAACTGGGGATTTATATTGAAGGATCAGGGTGGGGGTCAGAAGATGTAAAGTCAACAAGAGGAAACATCAGAACAAGGGGAATTCTTACTGAAGGCAAGCCAGTCTGGGAAGATATGGAGGGTGATCAGAAACCAAGGGTGGGGGATTTTTGCTAAACTGATTTAGCAGGATTCTTGCTCAAAATGAATTCTACAAGGATAGAGAGGAAAGGCCAGGGTTGAGCTTAGTCCAGCAGAGTCCAAGGAGAGAGTCTTTGTCAGAGGTCTCATTGGGATGACCATTAAAGACCCTGTTCACCAGCTAGAGAAAGTCTGTCTGCAGAGTGAAGAGGACAGACTGAACCACGTTGTAGGAAAAAAGAGCAAAATTACGTGATTCTATAGCATGGAGGTTAATGGCTAGAGCTGACGGTCAGAGGGATCCAAGTGGGGTTTGGGCATGTGGCTCAACCTTTCCACCCCCCTCCTGCCCCAATGTGTGAGACCTCTAGGTTCTTGCTGCTCCTTTTGGAATAGCACAGTGTTCCCTCAACATTGATGTGAATTCCAAATCTACTGTCTAGCAAATAGATGAGAAGTTTAATCTCTACCCCGAAGTATGACATTGACTTTGTTTAGCTCATTGGGAGGGTCATCCATTCTCCAGCCAGAAGTGGAGGCTGACAGCAGGGTGTCTCTAATGGGGATCTGGGCTGGCAGGCAGGTGATGTCAGACAGGCGGCAGTTCTAAGAAGTGAGCTCTTAGAGGCTAAGGAACTGAGAAATGGGACAGCTGGTATTTCTATGTGTGCTTGCAACAGGCAGGGTCAGGGTCAGGGTAAGGGAGAGGCTAGGAAAACCCACTTCAAAGTAATTTCTGCATGGCAGAAATACCATAAAAAATGGGACTAAAAGCACCGCTCCATCTTACATATCAAATCCTTTAAAGTCTGAAGTGTTGACCTGAAATGTTCCTATCTTACTATTATATGTTAACTCGTTCTTTCATTTACTTACAGTGAGCTGCACACATTAATATTTAACATCTAGTTATGTGGTTTTGATTCAATTTATTTTTCTCCCCCCAACAAGCTTTAGAGATCAACAAGGTATGATTGGTAAATAAATTTGTATATATTGAAGGTATAAAATGTGATGTTTTGATAGATGCAAACACTGTGAAATAATTACCACAGTCAAGCTGATTAACACACCCATCCCCTCCCATAGTTACCATTGCTTATTTTTGACAAGAACACTGAAGATGCGCTGTCAGCATATTACAGGTATACAAGCCCATATTCTTAGCTCTAATCCCCATGCCGTAAGCCAGATCACCTGAATTCATTCATCTTACATGATTGAGTGTTCACATTCCTTGACCAGGATCTCCACACTTCTCCCTGCCCCCAGCTCCTGGCAATCACCATTCTACCCTCTGCTGCTATGTACTCAGCTTTCTCAGATTCCACATATAAGTGAGATCATGCCATATGCGTCCTTCTGTGTCTGGCTTATTTCACTTAGTATCACATCCTCCAGATTGATCCATGTTGTTGCAAATGACATGTCCTTCTTCTTTCAGGCTGGATAATATATGTGCCTATATATTTCTGGCATATCTTCTTTATCCATTCATGCTTTGATAGGCACTTAGGATGTTTCCATAGCTTGTCTAACGTAAAGAATGCTGCAGTGCACACGGGAAGGCAGGTATGTTTTAAAATATTGCCAAGCGTGAATCATTGGCAGGGTGGCTGCTGGTTTGGCTGATTAGTGCCCCAAAGTCATTGACATACTACTTTCTTGGTCCTTATTTCTGTGTCTGACCAGTGACTGACCGGGGAATTCTGTAGTGAGCATTATGTGCATATCCATGGTCTATAGAGATTTGTATTCATGATTTTGCCTTTAATTAGACTTTGACTTGACCATGGAAATCACACCAACAGACTGTGGTCCTCTTGAGACTNCTTGGCTGATTAGTGCCCCAAAGTCATTGACATACTACTTTCTTGGTCCTTATTTCTGTGTCTGACCAGTGACTGACCGGGGAATTCTGTAGTGAGCATTATGTGCATATCCATGGTCTATAGAGATTTGTATTCATGATTTTGCCTTTAATTAGACTTTGACTTGACCATGGAAATCACACCAACAGACTGTGGTCCTCTTGAGACTCCCAAGACTCCTTAAGAAATAGGAAATAAGACTCTACAGTTCCCTTTCTGTTATCATTTATCAGTTAGAAGCTGGAGGAGCTATGGCCAAGAGGACAAACTTTCTTCTGTGTGGTGAGTGTTCAACATCCTATTTTCTTTGGTTCTGGAACAGCTATAGTATTCAGTTGAGCTGGTGAGGGGTGGTCTGAGGGGCATCTCCTGAGAGGGGCAAGTCCAGATTTCTNCTATTTTCTTTGGTTCTGGAACAACTATAGTATTCAGTTGAGCTGGTGAGGGGTGGTCTGAGGGGCATCTCCTGAGAGGGGCAAGTCCAGATTTCTAAGTGTGTGTTCACATAGATACAGCCAATATTTCAATGGTTTTCATTTGCTTTCAGATACAGTGTCTAATGTCCTTGGAAGTCAAAACAAACATTAAAAGTAGTGGTTCTCAAATGGGGGCAGTTTGGTGCCCCCCCAGGGGACACTTACTAATGTTTGCAGACAGTTTTGGTGGTTGTGACTGGGGGCAAGCGTGTGCCTGGCATTTAGTGGGNGTGGTTTTCATTTGCTTTCAGATACACTGTCTAATGTCCTTGGAAGTCAAAACAAACATTAAAAGTAGTGGTTCTCAAATGGGGGCAGTTTGGTTCCCTTACACTTACTAATGTTTGCAGACAGTTTTGGTGGTTGTGACTGGGGGCAAGCGTGTGCCTGGCATTTAGTGGGTGGAGGCCTGGGGTGCCACCCCACACTCTCCAGTGCATGAGCCATCCCCTTCATGGAGGAATTATCCAGGCTAAAATGTCAATAGTGCCGAGCATGAGGAAATCTACCTGAAAGAAGGCGTGAGAATTTAAAAAAAAAAATTAATGGTATGAGCTAAAACAACCACCACCAAAAAAATGCACCAAATTGGAGGGGGAAACCTCATGGGGGGATTCATTGGCAGCAAACTCAAAATCTCCATGAAATTTTTGACCATTGGTGTAGTTGATTTTTTTCTTAAGTTCTGGTATGGAGTATTTCCCTTCTCTGGACTTGTCAACATGTATATATGAACATCGGAAGTTGACAGAGGATTTGGAATTTGGGGAGAGTTTGGAGCCAGTCCAGGAAGCTCTTCAGGGAGTCCTGAGTCATGTAAATAGAGTCTAAAGAGAATTGATTTCTTTATGTCCTGTTGAAAGAATCTATTCCAAATGGGCAGTGAGGGAATCTTACCACGCACGTTCTCTCCTCTCTCTCTGGCACAAAACAGGACACCTTCTGGTCCCCAGGACTGTTGTTGTAGTAAATGTAGTGCTAATAAAAGGGGTGAGAACTCACAAACCAAGGTTGTGAAGGAGCACTTAACGAAAACAGCGAGTGGCAGTGTAGCCTAGTGAGGGGTTGGGCTTTGTTGCTTCCCCATTGCGTTATCTCGGGCAGGCTCCTGAACCACGACGACCCTCACATTCCTGTGCTGTCAAATGGGGCTGAGAAGAGGCTCTATTCTGGAGAATGTCAGGGGGAATCCATGAGATGGTCGCACCTGGAGGGTGCTTATCAGGGGTTAATGCTTACTCAACACTGGGTATCACTGTTGGTGATGCTGCTTCCCTGTCCACGCACCCTGCTGTAGCTTTTGGAATCAGAGTCACTATTTTTTTTCATTTATTTATTTATTACATTTATTTTTTGTATATTTTAGGTTTTTATTTAAATTCCAGCCAGTCGTCAGAAATTGCAATATTAGTTCCAGGTGCACAATACAGTGAATTCAATAGTCCATACAACACCTGGTGCCCACCACAAGTGCCCTTCTCAATCCCCACCACCCACCTCCCTGCATCCCCCATCACCTCTCCTCTGGTAACCAGCAGTGTGTCTCTGGGATTAAGAGTCTGTTTCCCCATTTGCCTCTCTCTCTTTCTTTTTCCCTTTGCTCATTTGTTTTGTTTCCCACACTCCTCATATGACTGAAATCATATGGTATTTGTCCCTCTCTGACCAACCTACTCCACCTTGTATAATACTCTCCAGTTCCATCCTTTCCACTGCAAATGGCAAGACTTCATTCCCTTTTAGGCTGAATACCATTCCGCTGCATATATATTTTTTAATTTAATTTTTAAAAACTTTANAAATCATATGGTATTTGTCCCTCTCTGACCAACCTACTCCACCTTGTATAATACTCTCCAGTTCCATCCTTTTCACTGCAAATGGCAAGACTTCATTCCCTTTTAGGCTGAATACCATTCCGCTGCATATACATTTTTTAATTTACTTTTTAAAAACTTTATTGGGACGTAATTGGCACGTAACATTGTGAAATTGAGGTGTACCCCATGCTGACGTGGTACATTTATATGCGGCAGTATGATGTCTNCTATGAGCCTGCTTCTTCCTCTCCCACTCCCCTGCTGTGTTCCCTCTCTCGCTGGCTGTCTCTATCTCTGTCGAATAAATTAAAAAAAAAAAACTTTATTGGGACGTAATTGGCACGTAACATTGTGAAGTTGAGATGTACCCCATGCTGACGTGGTACATTTATATGCGGCAGTATGATGTCCACCTCAGCTTTTTCTAACATCTCATGGCATCATATAAGCACCATTTCTTGTTTGCCACGGGAGCCAATGAGATCTAGTCTGTCAGCAGCCTTGAGGTTTATACCATGTTGCTGTTGTCTATCCTCACTATGCCGTGCATTCGATCCTCAGGACTTACTTGTCTACTAGTTCCAAGTTAGTGCCCTGAAACAACATCTCATCAGGTCCTCCCCTGTCCCCCCCACCTCTGCTAACCACCATTTTAATGTCTGTTTTTGTGAGGTCAGCTTCAGAACCACCATTGAATTGGGTGGGTATGAGACAAGCTTCCACAGAGAGGTTGAAATTGGGAATCCACAGTCTCAGAATCAGGAGAGGACACATTGCTTCTTCAGCGTCCACGGAGACTCACCCTTCCTGATAGGTCCACATGTTCCACCTTCTCCTCTACTCCCCTATTATTTCCCAGGTTGCAATTCTCTTTCATTCTGAATAAACCCATTTTTGCCAGTAAAATAACTGGAAGTTTTACTTTGATAGTTAACGTATCTATATACAATATAGATATATCTTCAACTTAGTTATGTGTCGCATTGAGATTATACAATGGTTATAAATAATTATTCATATACATATCTATATATATTTATTTTTCACAATCCCTTGGAAATTGTGGATATCATGCCTCTAAATCCCTTAGCATTTATCTACTATGAGCATGGACATGCTCTTACATAACACAGGGTCAGTTTGTGTCCTTAATACAGTTCTATTATTTAATTTAAGCCCCTTGTCAAAAAATTTTCAATTAATCCAGTAATACATTTTTTTCAAATTTAGGATTCATTTTTCAACCATGGAGGCATTATATTTAGTTATTATGTCTCTTTAATCTCCTTTAGTCTAGAACAGTTACCCTTAGCCTTTCTTTTTCTTGCATGACATTAACATTTTTGTTGAGGCGAGGCAGTCCTATTAGAGCATGTGCCTCAACTGAGTTCGAGATGTCCCCATAATTAGGTCTGGTTATGCATGTGGGGCAGGAAAAGGGCACATGTGCTATCCTGTCTGTCTTCGTGCATGAGATTGGAGGTAGGAGATGGCAGAGATGGTAAGTTGTTTGTCTAATGTGTCAGTAACAGAATTCCACTGATTTAACCAGCTTGTTAACTAACTCAAGAAACTTTTAAAGTGTATCTAGGAACAGTCCTAGAAGAATCTTTTATTTTAGCTCACTACTGAGTGAAGCCATTTGTGGACATTTTAAGAGACAGGACTTCAAGTGGGGTTAGATTAAGTAAATACTAAGTAATATAGGGAACCCCCAGAGCCGCCTTCTTGTCTCTCTTCCACAGATCCATGTGCAGACCATCCCTGCCCTCCTCATGTTCCCTGTGAACCCAACAACGGAACATACCGCTGTTCTTACCATGAATACACCTCAACCACAGGAAAAGAGGCACTCACAGATCCGAAAGTCACATACAAAGGTGATTCTGGGCTTGTCGTAAAGGTGGCATTACCGCAAGAGTATGCATACGTTGGAAGAGAAGCTGGCCATAGGCTTCTCAGAGGGGAAGACCTTCGGTGTCCTGCTTGAAGATCATGTCTCTTTACTCTGTAGCGTCATTCATGTGAGAGATGGGTAAGAATTTGAGATCCAGGTGAAACTGACTTGTGTTCCATCTCAACTCGAAGTAAGTAGCTGTGCAACTTTGGGGAAATTGCTTGAACCCTCAGTTTCAAGTGTATAACCTCTAAAATAGAAGTAATCATCATACCTTCTGCAGGTCAGGGAACTCAGCTCAGAGGAATATGTGTTTGCTTAAAGGAGCCAATCCCAAAATTAATGAAATACCCAGTTTAAAACATAAGTCCTCCTATGCATCCAGTGTCATGCTGGGCACATTACTTATTTAAACCACATACCAACTCCCCATGACATGGAAGTCTCTTTTAAGTTGGAAGTTAGCAAGCTTTTTCTGTAGAGGGCTATCTAGTAAATATTTCAGGCTTTGCGGGCCATGTGGTCTCTGTTGCAACTATTCAACCCCATCTTTATAACGTAACTGCAGCCATAGACATAAATGAATGGATGTGGCTGTGTACCAATAAAATTTTATTTACAAAGACAGGCAGCGGGCCAGTCCAGGCCACAGTTTGCAACCTTGGTCTAAGTAATGAGAAACTTGCTATCTCCCCAAATTCCCCAATACTTACAGTAGGAAATATTCCTATTTATTTGAAAAGGAAAATGATTTGTTTTGCTGAGTTTATCTCAATATATTTTCTAGTGGAATACTTTCTAATAGAAATCTGACAGAAACCACTCATGGGAGCCACACAAGTAATTTCAAATTTTCTAGTAGCTACATTTAAAAAGGAAACACAGGAAATTAATCTTAATAATATACTTTAACTCAACATATGCAGAGTATTTCATTTCAAGCTGTAATCAATACAAAAAGCATTAATGATACCATTTATATGCTCTTTTTCGTATTATCTTTGATTTCCAGTATGTATTTTATGCTTACATACATTTCAGTTCAGACTAGCCATAGCCTCAGATGGCTAATGGTTCCTCTTTGTGACAGTGGAGTTTTTGAACCTGACTCTCAATTGTGACATTTATTATTATTATTATTAATTATGTTATGTTATGTTAGTCACCAGACAGTACATCATTAGTTTTTGATGTACTGTGACATTTTTAAAAAACTCCAGCTCTTTCCATTTGGGAATTCAGAATGAGATAGAAGGAGAACTCCTGATTTACAGTAGCTTTCTCTCAGAAATTCATAGGTATCTCTTCCTTATTTTTAATATATAGCATTCTCAGTTTGATTCTTGTTTTCTTTATAATAACTGTTTTTTTCCCTCTTTCTGGTAGTTTGTAGGATTTCCTCTTTTTCCTTGGAGCTAGGACATCTCATTTTATTTTTAATATATTTTTATATTTTTTCTTATGTAGATGCATATATACATATCTAATATCTATATAGAGATTTTATTCTCTTCTCCCTTACAAAATCTCCACTTGGGAATGTCTTGGCATGTTCTAGCTTCTGTTGGTCTAAACATTGTTCCTTTTCACTGCAGGGAAGTAGCTGATTGGATTGCATTACTCCTGGTCATCCTGACGAAATTCCTTTTGGATGGGTACTGGCCATCCTGGATATCTCCTTCCTCTTTGCCTTTCCCTCTAAATCCTAGAAGAGTTCCTCCACTTACTTTTCCCGACGAATAATTTGGCCTTTTGCATGTTCATTCTGTTATCGAGCACTGTCATTGAAATTTCAGAAACTACAGCTTTATTTTTTTTAAATAATTTTTTATTATGATATGTTGGTCAGCATACAGCACAGCCTTAGTTTTTGATGTAATGCTCCGTGATTCATTGTTTGCGTATAACACCCAGTGCTCCGTGCAATAGACCACAGCTTTAATTTCTCAGAAACTGTTTTGGTTATTGTTCTTTCATTGTACCATCTCCATAGCAACTTCTTCTTCCTTTTACTTGATATAAGATATTTATTGAGATGAAGAGTTTTGTCAAAGGCAAAAACCATGGTTAGATATAGCACATGTATCAACATACTATATATATAAGCAAAATGTTAAAAAAAAAAGAAAGGAAAATATTAAAATATCTAAGATTAAACCTCTCTGTAGCTGGACATATTATTTATTTGGTATGATTCCTACTCGTCTTTTCAAATCAACATATAGAGTCATAACTTATATAGGTATTAATCAAATTCACTGTTATAACTCTTTCTGTGTCTCAGACAAAAGATTGAAATACTTATTGGCATGGTAACAGACTGTTTCTATATTATATTGCTCCCCACAACATGAATCCTAATAACAATAAATAATATAATATATGTAATATACTAATAATATAATATAGTAATAATATATTCTAATATATTGTAGATAATATAATAATATAGTTATATTAAAATCTGAAATGTTTGATAATAATTAAAAAACAAATATCTTGCCTTAATTAAAATCTTCCCTAAAATACTAGGAAGAGAAAGGCTGCTTTATTTTTTGTTTTTAAAAATTTGCCCGCAGTCATAGGGAGATATAATTGACATATAGTTCTATGTAAGTTTAAGGTACAGAATGGCTTGAAGAAAGCCTATTATTATGTTATTTAAAAAATGACTTCTTGAATCTTTCTGGAGATCCTTTCTGAGGATTTTAAGTTCTCTCCTCTTTCCTGTATTAACTGTGTACCTTAGGCCAGATTTTCCTAGAAAACAGAACCCGAGGCACAACACGTACTCAGGCTTTCAGTAGCGGTTGTGCGTGCAATCCTGGGCAGCAACAGTGAGGGAAGAAGAAGATATGAAGCAGGGAAGGGGGGAAAGCAAATTCAAGATCGTGCGTCCCTGTGCTGGATGCTGCCTTGTAAGACAATGCAAATGGTGGTGTGGCCATGCAAGACTTTCCAGAAAGGCCACTTATAACTGTTTTGGGACAGTCCCTTGGCAGGAGGAGAGAGGGAGAAAAAGAGAGAGGCCAGCTCCTTCTCATGTTGTCTCTCCCCTTGGTCAAGCTTTGCCTCATTGGACTTTCCCTGACTTCTGGGTTGCTTTGCCTGTCTGGGGAAAGCAGATACTGCATCCCACAGCAGAGCAGTCCATCTGAGTCCAGGTGGGAGATCCCAGAGCCTCCATGTGTATGATGAGGTCAGATCTGGGCGTTGGAGCTGCTATGATGCCCACCACACCAGGGGAACCTCAGCTGGGGGAGGTCAAGTCAGTCTGTGCTATTAGGAGACAAGGCACCTGGAGTGTCTCAGGGGACTTGGGAGATATGAGTGAGCAAAAGTGATGTTGGCCATAAACTGGGTCCAGTACACTTTGCTGTCACTGTTTCCTGTCTTGCTTTTCCTTCAAGCTGGCTTAAAACATTTCTTCAATGTCATGGGGTCTATGGCTGTGCCTCCATACTTATTAAGGCTACTTAATACAGATGCCTGGTGCAGGTTTTCTTGGCATTGTGGACTTGCAGTAACAGAAAAGGATGACCACTGATCCATGTACAAAAACCAGATAGGAACAGAATACCAGGCAGGTAGGTTTCTTTTAGGTTATGGACTAGGGAAGGGGTAAGCAGATCATAGGCCCCTCTGGCTCTGGAATTAGAGATGTCCTGGGTGAGAGTCAGTTTTACCAGCCTGTGTGCTACTTGCTTCCGGCATCAGCGCCCTGAAACAAACCCTCGGCTTCATTTAAGCAGCTAACTTTATCTGCTTTATCCACATGGCAGATGGTACAGTTTGGTGACATGAAATGTCAAGTTGGAAGTGGTGTCCCCAGTTGGCCACTCCTACTTTCAGCTCCTGCTGCCTTGGAGTGTGGACCCTGTGCAGTTCTCCATTGACAAGCTTCCTGTGTAGGTCAGTAGGAGAAATCTGGTGCCTGTGGTTTTCAGAGTTCTTCCCATTCTGGTTTCTCTCAGCACTCAAGCTCATTTGCACCATATCTTACAGAAATGCCTTAGAACTTTCTTTTTTTTAAGATTTTTAAAAAATTTTTAAATTATATTATGTTAGTCGCCATACAGTACATCCCTGGTTTCTGATGCAAAGTTCGATGATTCATTAGTTGCGTATAACACCCAGTGCACCATGCAATACGTGCCCTCCTTACTACCCATCACCAGTCTATCCCATTCCCCCACCCCCTCCCCTCTGAAGTCTTCAGTTTGTTTCTCATAGTCCATAGTCTCTCATGTTTCATTCCCCCTTCTGATTACCCCCCTTTTCTTTATCCCTTTCTTCCCCTACCGATCCTCCTAGTTCTTATGTTCCATAGATGAGAGAAATCATATGATAATTGTCTTTCTCTGCTTGACTTATTTCACTTAGCATTATCTCCTCCAGTGCCGTCCATGTTGCAGCAAATGTTGAGAACTCGTTCTTTCTGATAGCTGAGTAATATTCCATTGTATATATGGACCACGACTTCTTAATCCAGTCATCTGTTGAAGGGCATCTCGGTTCCTTCCACGATTTGGCTATAAGTGGACAATGCTGCTATGAACATTGGGATGCAAATGGCCCTTCTCTTCACTACATCTGTATCTTTGGGGTATTTATTTATTTGACAGAGAGAGACAGCCAGCGAGAGAGGGAACACAAGCAGGGGGAGTGGGAGAGGAAGAAGCAGGCTCCCAGCAGAGGAGCCTGATGTGGGACTCGATCCCAGAATGCCGGGATCACGCCCTGAGCCGAAGGCAGATGCTTAACGACTGTGCCACCCAGGCGCCCCTCCTTAGAACTTTCTGGTCTGTTGATGGCACTCTTCAGGATTTCGGGGACTAGTCTCCATTAGTCTTTATTTTAACAATTCTTATTTGTTCTTTTTTGCCCACAGGGGTTAAATGAAGAAAGGGAAGGTAAATGTGCATTCTTATTAGCTCTTTTGAATGAAAAATCCTATTCTCAGTGAGGCTGAGAACCCTGGGCTAGACAATCACACAGTGCAAGGCAAGACGGAACCCAGGAGGGCTGACCGTCCAGCTGTGGCTGGCCTCCCATCCTGGCTCACCCTGGGGCCATCTCAACAGTGGGCTGGATTCACCAGTACTATTCACACTCACTTCTTGCTCTGTCTGCTGATCACTTATGCCAAACCAGTCCACCGTACGAGTCCACTGTAGAAAAAATAGCTACCATTTACTGATTGTTTATTACTGTGTGCCCAGAAATGTATTAAATACTTTGTATGCATTAATTCATCCAAAGCTCATAGCAGCCATGAAGTAGACATGATTATCATGATTCTCATTTTACTGGTGAGGAAACTAAGGCTAAGGGGGTTAAGAAATTTGCTCAAAGTCACTCAGAGAGTACACAGCAGAATCAAAACACAAACTCAGTTCTTCCCAAGGCAAAGCCTGGGCCCTGCCCTTCCGTTACACCAGTGGGTCTTACCCTGGGGGTATTTCTGTCCCCTAGGGGACACATGGCTGTGTCCGGAGACAGTTTTGGTGGTCATAACTGGGGGTGCTACTGCCATCTACTGGTAGAAGTTAGTGCTGCTGCTCAACCTCCCGCAGTGCACAGGGCGGCCTTGCCCCACCCCCACCCCCACATCGAAGAACCAGCTCCAAAGTCACATTCACTAGAATCGTACATTACCATGAGCGGGGACTCAAAACCACCCAATGTTTTGTTGTGAGTCAATAATTTCTCGGGCATTCTCAGAGGGAAACTCCAGATAGCTTGTAAACTTACCATGGTCCGGGCTTATGATTTCGTTCTTGAGTGAGGCATGTTCAGGTGCTTTTACAACCTTGGCACAGCACGGGGATGTGTTCATGGGATTCTCACATACGGATGACCATGCCCACAGTCTCCTAACGCTAACACGTGCATATCCATAACACCATTTGTAAAACAGAAATTATACAATGAAACCTATATTTTATTTTATTTTATTTATTTGAATTCCATAAGCCAACATATAGTACACCTAGTTTCAGATGTAGAGTTCAACAATTTATCAGTTACGTATAACACCCAGTGCTCATCACATCATGTGCCTGCCTTAATGCCCATCACCCAGTACCCCATCCCCCCACTCCCCTCCCCTCCAGCAATCCTCAGTTAGTTTCTAATAGTTAAGAGTCTCTCATGAGCTCCAAATGGATGAAAGACCTCAATGTAACAAGAATCCATCAAAATCATAGAGGAGAACATAGGCTGCAACCTCTTTGACATCGGCCACAGCAACTTTTTTCATGACACATCTCCCAAGGCAAGAGAAACAAAAGAAAAAATGAACTTATGGGACTTCATCAAGATAAAAAGCTTCTGCACAGCCGAGGAAACAGTCAAAAAAACTAAGAGGCAGCCCACAGAATGGGAGAAGATATTTGCAAATGACACTACAGATAAAAGACTGGTATCCAAGATCTACAAAGAACTTCTCAAACTCAATACACAAGAAACAAATAATCAAATCAGAAGATGGGCAAAAGATATGAACAGACACTTTTCCAATGAAGACATACAAATGGCTAACAGACACATGAAAAAAATGTTCAAAATCATTAGCCATCAGGGAAATTCAAATCAAAACCACATTGAGATACCACCTTATGCCAGTTAGAATGGCAAAAATTGGCAAGGCAAGAGACAACAAATGTTGGAGAGGACGTGGAGAAAGGGGATCCCTCTTACACTGTTGGTGGGAATGCAAGTTGGTACAGCCACTTTGGAAAACAATGGGGAGGTCCCTTAAAAAGTTAAAAATTGAGCTACCCTATGATCCAGCCATTGCACTCTGGGTGTTTACCCCAAAGATACAGACGTAGTGAAGAGAAGGGCCACATGCACCCCAATGTTCATAGCAGCATGGTCCACAATAGCCAAATTGTGGAAGGATCAGAGATGCCCTTCACCAGATGACTAGATTAAGAAGATGTGGTCCATATATACAATGGAATATTACTCAGCCATCAGAAAGAACGATTACCCAACATTTGCAGCAACATGGACAGGACTGGAGCAGATTATGCTAAGTGAAATAAGTCAAGCAGAGAAAGACAATTATCATATGGTTTCACTCATTTATGGAACATAAGAAATAGCAGGGAGATTGGTAGGAGGAGGACGGGAAGAATGAAGGGGGGGTATACAGAAGAGGGAATGAACTATGAGAGACTGTGGACTTTGGGAAACAAACTGAGGGCTTCAGAGGGGAAGGGGTTGGGGGATTGGGATAGGCCGGTGATGGGTATTAAGGAGGGCACATATTGCATGGTGCACTGGGTGTTATATGCAAATAATGAATCATGGAACATTACATCAAGAACTAAGGATATACTGTATGGTGACTAACATAATAAAAAATTATTATAAAAAAGAAATAGAATATTTAAATAAATAAATAAGAATAAAACAAAAAAAAGTTGATGACATATCAGAATTTGTACCTCAGGAGAATGGTCTTTACTTTATATACAAACACATATTCAAAACAAAAATACATATGAGAAGCTATCAATTGATTATGTCTGCCATTCATGTACTTGTAATGTTTTTCCTAAAAATTTACCCTTGACCTTTTTCATTTTTTTCTAATTAAATATACAATTATTTCATATAAAAAGAACATACATGTATTAAAAATTTACAAAATCACTTTTTTCTATATTTCTTAAGTACACTCTGATGATTCTGCGTATACCAAAGAACTTTGTGATTTATCAAAGAAAGATTAAATTGTATTTAACATAAAAAATAAATAAATAAAGTAGACATGGCACCTTCTTTCCTGTGATGAACCTATGTTGTTAACCCACCTTATCTCTTTTCTGTCCTAGAAATCAACCATGTGACCTGCTCTAACATCGACAATAGTGATCCAACTTTCCAGAACTGTCAGAATCAGGTTGGCTTCACCACTTCATGGGTTTGCACTCTGCTTGCACAAGTGTTCAGGAGACTATCCTCAGAATAGAGAGGGGTGATCTAGGGAGGAGTACCTCACCATAATGTGCCGGTGTCTTCAATATATATTGCCATGTAACAAGTGACCCCAGACTTAGTGACTTGAACAACATTTATTGTCTCCAAAGTCCTGTGGGTTAGGAATCCAGGGAGTGCTTTGCTGCATATGTTAATGCAGGGTATCTAACAAGACTGTCATCAAGGTGTGAGGATGCAGAGTAAGCAGAAAACTCTTTGGTGCTGACGGGAAAGGAAAGCCATGGAGCTGCTTTGGTTAAGAGCCCGTGTTACATGCAACCAATGAATCATCGAACTTTACATCAAAAACCAGGGATGTACTGTATGGTGAATAACATAATATAATAAAATATTATTATGAATTTTAAAAAAAAGAGCCTGGCAGCTCCTCAAACAGTTAAACATAGAATTATCATATTCTCAGCAATTCCACTGCTAGGTATATACCCAAGAAAATTGAAAATATATATCAACACAAAGACTTGTACACCAGTGTTCACAGTGGAGTTATTCACAAGAGCCAGAAAGTGGAAATGACTAACATGCCCATGAACTCATAAGAAATGTGATCCATCCATACACTGCGCTATTCCTCAGCCATAAAAAGCAATGAAGCATTGACACATGCTACAATCGTGGATGGACATTGAACACAAGATGCTCAATGAAAGAAGCCAGACACAAAAGGTCACAGAGAGTGTGATTCCATTTACGTGAAGTGTCCAGATAGGCAAGTCCCGAGACACAGAAAGTAGACTAGTGGTTGCCAGGGACTAGGGGGTGGGTGGATGGGGAGATTGGGGGTGATTGCTCAGGAATGCAGATTTTAGGGGAGGGTGTTGAAAATGTTCTAAAATTGATTGTGGTGATGGTTGTACAAATCTGTGACTACACTAAAAGCCATTGAATTATACAGTTAATTTTTTTATTTTTTTATTTTTATTATGTTTTTTATTCTCATTTCAGTATAGTTAACATACAGTGTTATATTAGTTTCAGGCGCACAATATAGTGATTCACCAATTCTATATAGTACTCAGTGCTCATTACAACAAATGCACTCTCAATCCCCATCCCCCATTTTCCCCATCCTTCCCCCCGGTAACCATCAGTCTGTTCTCTATATTTAAGTTTGTTTCTTGGTTCGTCTCTAATTTTCCCCCATTGTTTGCTTCATTTCTTAAATTCCATATGAGTGAAATCATATGGCATTTGTCTTTCTCTGACTGACTTATTTTGCTCAGCCTTATACCCTTTAGCTCCATCCATGTCATTCCAAATGGCAAGATTTCATTCTTTTTATGGCTGAATATATATATGTGTGTGTGTGTGTGTGTGTGTGTATGTGTGTGTGTATGTGTGTATGCATATATATGCATACGTATATATGTATATCTACATATATTTACATATGCATACGTATATACCTATATATAGGTTTATATATATACACACACACCACATCTTCTTTACCTATTCATTTGTCAATGTACACTTGGGCTGCTTCCATAACTTGGCTATTGGAAATAATGCTGCAATAAACATAGGGTGCCTATATCCTTTCGAATTAGTGTTTTTGTATTCTTTTTTTTTTTGCACATAATCATGTGGTTTATTTTTTGTTGTTGTTATGCTCAGTTAGCCACTGTATAGTACGTCATTGGTTTTTGATGTAGCATTCAATGATTCATTAGTTACATCCAAACGCGTGCCCTCCTTAATACCCATCACCCTGTTACTGCCTCCCCCCACCCCCTCCCCTCTGAGACCCTCAGTTTATTTCCCGGGGTCCATAGTCTCTCATGGTTCATCTCCCTCTCTGATTTCTCACCCCTTCAGATTTCCCTCCCTTCCCCTATGGTCCTCGGTGCTATTCCTTATATTCCACATATGAGTGAAACCATATGATAATTGTCTTTCTCTGCTTGACTTACTTCACTTAGCATAATCCCTCCAGTTCCATCTATGTCGATGCAAATGGCGGGTAATCATCTTTTCTGATAGCTGAGTAATAGTCCATTGTATATATGAACCACATCTTCTTTATCCATTCATCTGTTGAAGGGCATCTCGGCTTCTTCCACAGTTTGGCTATTGTGGACATTGCTGCTAAGAACATGCCCCTTCTTTTCACTACATCTGTATCTTTGGGGTAAATACCCAGTAGTGCATTTGCTGGGTCAGAGGGTAGCTCTATTTTTAACAACTTGAGGAACCACCATACTGTTTTCCAGAGTGGCTGTACCAGCTTGCAATCCCACCAACAATGTAGGATGGTTCCCCTTTCTCCACATCCTCTCCAACATTTGTTGTTTCCTGATTTCTTAATTTTTGCCATTCTAACTGGTGTACGGTGACACCTCATTGTGGTCTTGATTTGTATTTCCCTGATGACTAATGATGTTGAGCACTTTTTTCATGTGTCTGTTGGCCATTTGTATGTCTTCTTTGGAGAAGTATCTGTTCATGTCTTCTGCCCATTTCTTGACTGGGTTATTTGTTTTTTGAGTGTTGAGTTTGAGAAGTTTTTTATGATCTTGGATACCAACCCTTTATCTGTAATGTCATTTGCAAATATCTTCTCCCATTCCGTGGGCTGCCTCTTAGTTGTGTTGACTGTTTCCTTTGCTGTGCAGAAGCTTTTAATTTTGTTGAAGTCCCAAAAGTTCATTTTTGCTTTTGTTTCCCTTGCCTTTGGAGACATGTCTTGAAAGAACTTACTGTGGACGATGTCAAAGAGCTTACTGCCTATGTTCTCCTCTAGGATTTTGATGGATTCCTGTCTCACATTGAAGTCTTTCATCCATTTTGAGTTTATCTTTGTTTTTTTTAATAATATTTTTTATTATATTATGTTAGTCACCATACAGTACATCCCTAGTTTTTGATGTAAAGTTCCATGATTCATTACTTGCATATAACACCCAGTGCACCATGCAATATGTGCCCTCCTTAATACCCATCACCAGCCTATCCCATTACCCCACCCCCCCTCCCCTCTGACGCCCCCAGTTTGTTTCCCAGAGTCCATAGTCTCTCATGGTTTATCTTTGTGTATGGTGTAAGGGAATGGCCCAATTTTATTCTTCTATATGTACCTGTCCGATTTTCCCAGCACCACTTATCAAAGAGACTGTCTTTATTCCCATTGGATATTTTTTCCTGATTTGTCAAAGATTAGTTGACCATAGAGTTGAGGGTCCATTTCTGGGCTCTCTATTCTGTTCCATTGCTCTATGTGTCTGTTTTTGTGCCAATACCATGCTGTTTTGGTGTTCACAGCTTTGTAATAGATACTCCCTGGGTTGACCTGAGATTCACTTGGGTAAAGCAAGGGGGTGGGAATCCTTACAGAACATATGTGCTGGTTTGGATAATCTAGAGAACTCGGCATCGGGGCAGTGAGTACCCAGGGGACAGTGAATGTGGCTAGCGGCATCATCACTAGAGTGGAGAGCGCCAAAAGCCCCCCTATCCAGGGGGTTTTCTTCTTGCTCCTTTTCAATGAGGGTAGAAATCAGCTATGTTAATGGAACTTGAGTAGATTATGTCCAGACAGATACTTGCTGCAGAATACAAATGAGGGGAGCAGGTCTTGTCCTGCCCACACCCACACCCACCCCCACACCCACCCCTACTATGCTGTCCTCCCAGGTGACCTCAAACCCAGGCAACCGTTCCTACACTATGACCTCACTCAGCTCCACCTCCCAGAATGCCAGGTCTGTCAGGTAAGAGCCCTGTGTACTGGGCTCCACCTAACGCTCCATAAAGGGCTCTGTGCCTGGATCCTACTGGACCAGAGAGGGCCATGGGATGTCCTACCCCAGGACATTGAGAGTTTGGAATATGCAGATTAGCTCACACTGAAGAGTCAGACCTGCCCCAATTCTGGGGTGGAATCAGCCTCCACCAAAGCTGCTGGCTCGGGGAGGGAGCTTTCACTAAGTTAAATCCAGAGCCTGCTATAGGAGAAGCAAGTCACATCTGTCCCAGGCATAGCTGTCCACCTCCACTCACTCTCTACCCTTCTGTTTTTCAGTCTTTGACCCTTTGAAATCAGGCTTCCTTCCCCACCTCTGCTAAAACTACTCTACCAAGAGTTTAAGAAGTCCAGAAAATGCCAGATCCTTCCAGAACCACATCACTTCTTTTCCGTCCTGACCCTAGTGAGACAGTCTCCCCCTCTGAAATCTGTAATGTGACACCTTTATTCCATCAATTATTTGTTCACCATAAATGATTATAATGTTTACTGAATAAATTGTAAGTAAAATGAGTTGTTTATTGAATAATTCCAATGCGTCTTATGCTGTGAGATAGACAAGTTTCATTCAGGGCAAAGGCAGTGAGCCTGCTAGCAAGGATTCTTTCTTTTTCCCTTTTTTTTCTTTTTTTTCCTTTTTTTCTTTTTTTTTTTATTATGTTAGTCACCATACAGTACATCCCTAGTTTTCGATGTAAAGTTCCATGATTCATTACTTGTGTATAACACCCAGTGCACCATGCAGTACGTGCCCTCCTTACTACCCATCACCAGTCTATCCCATTCCCCCACCCCCCTCCCCTCTGAGGCCCTCAGTTTGTTTCTCATAGTCCATAGTCTCTCATGCTTCATTCCCCCTTCTGATTACCCCCCATTTCTTCTTCCCCTTCTTCTCCTACTGATCTTCCTACTTCTTATGTTCCATAAATGAGTGAAACCATATGATAATTGTCTTTCTCTGCTTGACTTATTTCGCTTAGCATTATCTCCTCCAGTCCCATCCATGTTGCTGCAAATGTTGGGTAATCATTCTTTCTGATGGCTGAGTAATATTCCATTGTATATATGGACCACATCTTCTTAATCCAGTCATTGTTGAAGGGCATCTCGGCTCCTTCCACGATTTAGCTATTATGGACAATGCTGCTATGAACATTGGGGTGCATATGGCCCTTCTCTTCACTATGTCTGTATCTTTGGGGTAAATACCCAGTAGTGCAATGGCTGGGTCATAGGGTAGCTCAATTTTTAACTTTTTAACGGACCTCCCCACTGTTTTCCAAAATGGCTGTACCAACTTGCATTCCCACCAACGATGTAGGATGGATCCCTTTTCTCCACATCCTCTCCAATATTTGTTGTTTCCTGCCTTGTCAATTTTTGCCATCTAACTGGCATAAGGTGGTATCTCAATGTGGTTTTGATTTGAATTTCCCTGATGGTTAACGATTTTTTTAATTTAAATTCAATTAGCCAAGTTATAGTACATCATTGGTTTTTGATAAAATGTTCAATGATTCATTAGTGCAGTATAACACCCAGTGCTCATCATATCACCTGCCCTCCTTAATGCCCAACACCCAGTTACCCCAACCCCCTGCACTCCTCCCCTCTGGCAACCCTGTTTGTTTCCTGGAGTCAAGAGTCTCATATGGTTTGTCTCCGTCTCTGATTTCTTCCCAATCTGTTTCCCCCCCACCCCGATTGTCCTCTGCACCATTCCTTATGTTCCACATATAAGTGAAACCATATGATAATTGTGTTTCTCTGACTGACTTATTTCACATGGAATCCAATCTCTTACCCACAAAACCACCACTCCACTCTTTCACACCTTTGTCTCTCGAAAGAGTTTAATGACGTACAATTTTGCTATAACAAAGCACAGCGGCATAGAGCAAGAAACAGGATTGGCATCGGACAGGAAGTGAAACTGGGGGCTGTCTCATGGTGAAGCATCCCAAAGGATCCTTCCGCACAACCTTTTCCTGCTTTTCCTCTAGTTGTCAGAGCGTTCCTCTTGGCTTCTGGCTCTCTCCACCTCCCTGGCAAGCCTGTCTGCCCTCAAGGCTTCAGCCAGTCTCTCTCTGGCTTTTTTCACTTTCCAAGTCTGTCTCCGGATATCTCCAGGTGTTACTGGCTGTCTGCAGATGGGTGGTGGGAGACAGAGACCCACTTCTGGGACCATCCCTGCCCAAGCTGAAGATGGTACCGTGCTGGGCCCAGGGCCACTAGGTAGATACCCTACACCCATACTTCCTGGTGCAATTACTTGTGAGGTATTTATGAAGTCCAAAGTGCTTAAAATTTCTCCTTCACTGCTGCAGGCCTGGAGTCCCTGCAGTCTCCTGTATGCAGAGATTTGCTGGGGCTTCTCCAAGGCCCTGTCCCATTGATTGTACCTGACCTCATTGCCAGGATGGGACGTTATGCTTGTGACTGGCCTCTTAAAAATGCAACTGGTCAGCCTAATAAGAGATGCAGCTCTTTCATGATGTTTCTTCTTGGCCTTGGCTAAATGGACTCGTCTTTTCTTCTCTGCAGTCTGGGGCATCATGTTTCTTTTGAGCTTGCCCTTTAAAAACAAAAAGAAATGTGATATTTGAATAAAATGGGGGATGAGGACCACCAGACACAAAGAATGTTCACTCGTTTGGATCTTTTCCACCCTCCTCTCTCCATGGAGAAATGTGTCTTGAATCGCAATGTGCACCACAATTCTCCAGAGGATTGTTAAAACTCAGGTTTCTGGACCTCAAGTCAAGTAGGTCTGGAGTGGGGCCAAGAATCTGCATTTCTAAAGGTTCCCAGGTGATGCCGATGCCGCTGGTGCAGGCACCACACACTGAGAACTCGTTCTGGGACACCATCAGGCAGATATAAGCCAAGGACAGAAAGCTTGAGGTCATTACTCAGTGCCAACTCCAGACCCTTTCCCCTCCACCATTTTCCCTGGACAATGTTTCCCTCTTCCCACCCTTGTCCATGTCAACCACACACATGCTGGTACCCCCTGACCCACCATCATTTGGACACAAGGATCACAGTTTCTTTGTATCCCAAGACTTCAGGTTTTCAGTATCTCTTTACTATGCTTTAGGACACACTATCTCCTGGTTTTCCTAGCTCTCTGTCTCATCTTCAGTGAGATCATGTCCCTCCCAACCCTGAGATACTCACTTGCTTTCACTTGCACACCCAAATCCCATCTTCACTCAACTATTCTCCTGTCAATAAATAACTAACTCAGAAACACCATATTCCCAACACACAGTTCCATTTTTGTTTTGCACAAAGACCTCCATTGTAAACCATTTTTCAAGGTTCTGGTACAGAACATTCTCCCTGATACTCTTCCTTCTCTTCTCCTCCCTGTTAATGTCCGTTCCTCTTACTGACTAAACACAAAAATTGATGCTTCTTAGAAATCAGTCCTGCTCTCACATTTGTTCATCCACACCCCTGTCTAGGCCATCCATCCATTTCCTTGATTTCAAATACCATTAGCCCATAGAGCTAGAAATGCCCATAGAATCAGCACAGATCTGACTCCAACCCTGATACCCAATACCATCCTCCCACTCACCTTCTCAGTGATAATACTGATGACTCCACTCACAGCGACCAGATCTCAAGTTGAACCAACCAATTCCCCAAATAATTCACTGCTATCAAAGTGTCCCCAAACCCACTTGCTAGTACTCATGTCCTGTCTAAACCTGAGTGTCGTTCTGGCCACCCTACCACCTCACACTCTTATAACAATGAATCCTGAATCCATCTAACAAACTCATAACACCCAAAAAATTAAAAGATCCAGTCAAGAAATGGGCAGAAGACATAAACAGACATTTCTCCAGAGAAGACATACAAATGGCTAACAGACACATGAAAAAATGCTCAACATCATTCGGCATCTGGGAAATATAAATCAAAACCACAACGAGATACCACCTCACAATGGTCAGAATGGCTAAAATTTACAACTCGGGAAACAGATGTTGGTGAGGAGGCAGAGAAAGGGGAACCCTCTCACACTGCTGGAGGGAATGCAAACTGGTGCAGCCACTCTGGAGAACAGTATGGAGGTTCCTCAAAAAGTTAAAAATAGATACCCTATGACCCACTAATTGCACTACTAGGTATTTATCCATGGGATACAAACACAGTGATTCAAAGGGGCACCTGTACCCCAATGTTTATAGCTGTAATGTCCACAGTGGCCAGAATATGGAAAGAGTCCAGATGTCCAACAACAGATGAATGGATAAAGATGATAAAATGGAATATTACTCAGCCATCGAAAAGAATGAAATCTTGTCATTTGCAACAACGTGGATAGAACTAGAGGGCATTATGCTAAGCCAAATAAGCCAGAGAAAGACAAATACCATATAATATTTGAGAAACAAAACAGATCAACATAGGGGAAAGGAAAGAAAAATAAAATAAGATAAAAACAGAGAGGGAGGCAAACCGTAAGAGACTCTTAACTTTAGGAAACAAACTGAGGGTTGCTGGAGGGGAGGTAGGTGGGAAGATGGGGAATATGCACGATGGGCATTAAGGAGGGCACTTGATGTAATGAGCCCTGGGTGTTATATGCAACTGATGAATCACTGAATTCTACCCCTGAAACTAATAACATACTGTATATTAACTAAATTGAATTTAAATAAAAATTTTAAAAAGCAAATCAATAAGACTTTCAACTTCTGAATAATTCTTGAGCACCTTTCAGTTTCCCTACAAAATATCATTTCTCCAATGACCTTTCCTGATCCAGCTACCAGAATTACATTTTTTGTATTAATTTTTTTCAACATTCACTAGTACACGTATTATTTTTTTCATGTTGTTTTTCTTTTTTTAAGATTTTATGTATTTATTTGAGAGAGAGAGAGAGTGAGAGAGAGAGAAGGAGCAGGCAAAGGGGGAGGGAGAAGCAGGCTCCCTGCTCAAGCCTGATGTGGGGCTCGACCCAAGGACCCTGAGATCATGACCTGAGCTGAAGGCAGACGCTCAACCAAGCCACCCAGGTGCACCTCATATTGTTTTTCTATAAATTGGATATTCAGTAAAGAGATGACTAATGTGGGGCGCCTGGGTGGCACAGCGGTTAAGCGTCTGCCTTCAGCTCAGGGCGTGATCCCGGCGTTCTGGGATCGAGCCCCACATCAGGCTCCTCTGCTATGAGCCTGCTTCTTTCTCTCCCACTCCCCCTGCTTGTGTTCCCTCTCTCGCTGGCTGTCTCTGTCTCTGTCAAATAAATAAATAAATAAATAAAAAGAAATTATTCAAACTCAAAAAAAATTCTTTGATTTTTCAAATACATTCATCGAACCACAATTATACAATGACGTCATCTCTATGCTGGCAGACTGCCCTGAATTATCACTGACTATATTTAGGACATACATAGGGTTCAGTACTAGCCATGGTTTCAGGTATCCACCGAGGGTCTTGGAGTTTGTCCCCCGGGGATATGGGAGGAGCACTGGAGAAGGCTCTAATCACAATAAGCTGTTTAAAATGCAAACCTAATCAACGTGACTTTCTTTTTAAACCAATCATTTCTATCTTTGTTTAAAGGCAAGCCATAGGGGCACCTGGGTGGCACAGCAGTTAAGCGTCTGCCTTCGGCTCAGGGCTTGATCCTGGCGTTATGGGATTGAGCCCCACATCAGGCTCTTCCGCTATGAGCCTGCTTCTTCCTCTCCCACTCCCCCTACTTGTGTTCCCTCTCTCACTGGCTGTCTCTATCTCTGTCGAATAAATAAAATCTTTAGAAAAAAAAAAGGAAGCCATAAATCTCATATCATTCCTGTTGTCCTACCATAATTACTTTTTTAAAGGCTTTGTTCATTTATTTTGGAAAGAGAGATTGAAAGGCAGACTCCCCGCTGAACATGGAGGAACGCTTTCAATACTCAAGAGGTCCCGGTTTGGAGGGAAAATTATTTGATCCTCCCATTTATAGAGCACCTATTATATACCAAGTTGTGCACTAAAACCCATGATCCAGAATTTAACTTAACAAAGTCACTGTCCCTGTTTATTTTAATGTTGGTGAGAGGAAAGAGTTAATACAAAGAGTAATGAATGTCTAATATCATGTCAGGTAAAATTAACAGCTGTGATAAACTGTAAAGTTGATACAGAGGAGAAGAGGGAGGGATGGAGGACGATAGCAGGGAGGGATAACAGGACAAAGAAATTAACTACAATTATTGATGATGAAGAGATTAGGGAAGGGCTAACTGAGGACATATTTGAGCAAAGAACTGAATTAAAAAAAAACAAAACCAAGCACATCGTAGGTAAAGAATTTTCCAGGGAAGGGAAATCACTTAAACAGTGCAGGGCAGGGCCATAGGCTATGTCCACTTCCTAGTGATACTGTTGGTTGAAACAAAACAACAAAACAAAAACATCTAGCCTATTAGCCCAAGAAAACTTCCATATGCAAAATAGTACAATACCTTGAACATTACTTAAAAAACATTAACGCCTAAGAAACAGCTTTCAATAAGATAGCTCCTCATTTTGAAAGCTCCTGTTTGCTCACTTCAAAGAAGTTTCACGGAAGGGTGAGTACACCAATGGGCACTGGTGCTATGTATGCATTCCACACTCACCAGGGTAGGCTGGTTTGAAGAACAGGCAGATCCAGGTCCTTCCATGCTGCAAAGCTGTACTGCCCCCACTCCTGATGTGAGAACCGGTGGCTTGATAGAAAATGTAAGGCTTCTGCTTCTGATTCCCCTTTTATGGAGGAAGGGAGTGGATAACCCAATCAGTCCATAATCCAGAAGAGAGATCTTGTCTTAAATCAATGGGATTTGAGCAATTCCTAAATCTTTATACAAAGACACAAGAATTGGGGCACTTGGCTGGCTCAGTCAGAGGAGCCCGTGACTCAGTCTTGGGGTTGTGAATTTAAGCCCCACATTGGGTGTAGAGATTACTTAAATAAATGAACTTCAAAAAAAAAAAAAAACACCACAAAATGTGGGGCTTTTGACACGGTCAGCTATTGTTGTAGATGAAATAATTGAATACATTTGTATGTGAGATACATTTGGGTTTTTTTTAAGATTTTATTTATTATTTATTTGACACAGAGAGAGAGAGAGAGAGCACAAGCAAGGGGAGCAGCAGGCAGTGGGAGAGGGAGAAGCAGGCTCCCCACTGAGCAGAGAGCCCGATTCGGGCTGGCTCCCGGGACCCTGGGATCATGACCTGAGCCAAAGGCAGACGCTTAACTGACTGAGCCACCCAGACGCCCTGTGAGATATATTTGTATCTGCAGTTTCGATCCACATTTTAATGTTTCCTGTTTCTCCCACTATGGATACATTTCATAAAAATAAAAATGGAAGTTTCTATGTACAAAAATTTTCATACATTTTATGCTTTATTAAGAAATTTAGGAACTATTTGAATGCTTCTTAATAACGGAATGTCCAAAATATTTATTGACAATCCTATGGAATGTATCACAGACATTAAAAGCAAATTAATACTTTGTGCATTTATATTTCATTTAATATTTGAGAGTATTTCAGCCATCTCATGTTTTCTCTACCCTTTGAAAAGACCTAAATAGTTAATGTTCCTTTACTCTCTTCGTTTTACTGACTTTGATTTAACTTTAATTTTTTTGGGGGACTTTTTTTTTTTTTTGAGACAGAGAGAGTGCATGTGTGTGCACACAGACGGGGGAGTGGCCAAGGGAGAGGCAGGCTTCCCTCTGAGCTGGGAGCCCAATGTGCGACCCCTGGGACCATGACCTGAGCCGAAGACACTTAACAACTGAGCCATCCAGGAGCCTCTAATCTTATTATTCTATTGTTCCCTCAATAAACTTACCAGTTGAAGTCATATACAAATCTTCATGCAGTTAATGAGGGAACCTGGGTGGCTCTGTCAGTTAAGCATCTGACTCTTGATTTCAGCTCAGTCTTGATCTTAGGGTGGGGAGTTCAAGCCCCGCCTTGCGCTCCACACTGGGTTTGGAGCCTACTTAATGAGCCCTTTACTTAACGTAGTCTAATTCAACTACCTTTACCTGCAGTAGGACTCTAGTCACTCTCTCTAAAATAAATCTGGGGGAAGAAGGGGGCCTCTCTGCCCAGAGGAAATATCCCCCAATGCATCCATATATCCAAAGACTGTAGGACAGGGCATGAGGCCCTCCCCAAATGCTAATACCTTCAAACACTGCCAACTACATTTTCAACCTTTCTGACTGCTTTACTGTTCTCATGCATTTCAATCCTACATATATTTTAATCTCTGAGAGAGATTTCTAGAATTGCCTCATAAAACAAAATTCATTTGTAATTGTAAATATTCCTTTCCTTCTCTTCGTTCCTTCCTGCATCGCTGATTTTCTATCTGAAAGTCTATTCCTTTGTATTGAAGAACCCGCTCTGGTATTTGTTTTCTAGATCAAGTCGGCTAACAATGAAATCTTTCATTTTACGTTGTTCTTACGACATCTTCATTGCGGACAACATCACTGCTGGGTATAGAATTCGGGTTTTGATATGACATTTCTTCTAGCATTTTAAATATGGTGCTCTGTTGATATCAAACTTAATTTTTGTTTCAATACCCCAGTTAACCTTTTTCTTACTTATCTGGCCTCTGTTCTCCAAAATCTGTCACCCTAACTTTGCGTTTTTAGACAATGCATATCTCCCTGTTGTCTCCTTTGTACTGACTTTGCTTATGGGGTGGTGATTTAATTACATCTGTGGGTTGGTGTCTTTCATCCATGTGCAACAGACTGTGTATCTTCACTTCTGACATCATTCTTCCCCATGATCTCTCAGCTCTTTTTTTTAAATTTTGTATTCAAATTCAATTTAATCAACATATACTGTAGTGTTAGTTTCAAAGGTAGAATTTAGTAATTCATCAGTTGCATACAACACCCAGCACTCAATACATCAAGTGCCCTCCTTAATGCCCATCACTCAATTATCCCATCCCCCCACCCACCTCCCCTCCAGCAACCCTCAGTTTGTTTCCTATAGTTAAGAGTCTCTTACGGTTTGCCTCCCTCTCTGTTTCTTACTTTATTTTTCCTTCCTTTCCCCATGTTCATCTGTTTTGTTTCTTAAATTCCACATATGAGTGAAATCATATGGTGTTTGTCTTTCTCTGACTGACTGATTTCATCTCAGCTCTTCTTTTAACTCTGTCCTGAGTTTACTAATAGTGTTCACCCTATTGGATTGAAGAACCCGCTCTGGTATTTGTTTTCTAGATCAAGTTGGTTAATAATGAAGGATATTTGCTCTTGGACTGTCTTCTGGCTTAGTAATGTAGCCTTTTGCTGAAATCAGTCCCTTCTTAATTACTTAAATGTTTAATTTCAGTTCTGCCATAAATGTAATATATAACTTTAAAAAGCAGAGGAGGGGCTCCTGGGTGGTTCAGTCGGTGAAACCTCTGCTTTCAGCTCAGGCCATGATCCCAGGGTCCTGGGATGGAGCCCCGCTTTGGGCTCCCTGCTCAGTGGGGAGCCTGCTTTTCCCTCTCCCTTTGCCCCTCCCCTCTGCTTGTGCTCTCTCTCTCAAATAAATAAATAAAATCTTTAAATAAAATAAAATTCACTAGTAAGACAGAGGGGGTGGACAACCAGGGTGAGGGAAGAAACTGACATTACACACATCTGGTAAAATACATCAAGCCAAATTATGTAAAGAATTCTGTCAAATAAAAAATAAAACTGAAAAACCACTAGAAAAATGGCTCAAAATTCTAGAGTAGGCACACCATAAGAAAAGGATAAACAAATACTCAGTTAACATGTAAAAAAATGTGTAACCTCTTCCGTTTCAGGGAAATGCTGGTAAAAGTCTCAATGAGACACTATAAAGCAGACATCAGCTGAAACGAAAGGAAGGCAGTGGTCCCACGCACTGCGCAGGCCGTGGAGCCGTCACATCATCCCTGCACGGCCAGTGAGAATCTAAATTGGTAGAACCAGCATCTGGTAGAACCGTAGGCAAACATTCCCAACCCTGTCAACCTGGGACCGCAACACCCAAGTTCTAGTCTGGTCGCAACGGCTGGAGTCTAAACCGCCCCTTGTTAGAAACGAATCAAATGTGCATCCGCGGGGAATGGACATACGCTGTGGCGTCTGACCCCAATGGAACTCAACCGGCGATAAGAATTCACAAATACCTACAGAGAAGAAAGAGTAAGGACGGATCTCACAAATGTGCTGTGGAGCCACACGCCCACAGGAACAGCCCCAGCACAGCGAGCTGCCGGGGGTGATTGACGGCTGCTCCGGGACTACGCAGGAAAGCCCCTGGGTTCTTATAGAGGATGGGTGGACACTGGCGCCCGACCCCCAGGGACTTCCAGGCGCTGTCGTTCCGGCTGGTTGTCAGAATAACTGCAGAGCACAGGCGGTCGCTCCCAGGGTTGGCTGGGGAGGGTGACTTGGCTGGCAGCTCCCCCACCCCCCACCTCGCCTTTGAGCCTCCCCTGGAGGTGGAGGACTCAGCTTTTCTCCCGCGGGGGCTGCAGAGTCCCAGCATGCACGTGATCACTTCGAGCTTCTGGGAGGTGAGTCCCGGTCCTGGCCCCACGGGCAGTCCCCGCGCAGCTCACGCTCAGCAACCGGGTCCTGCTGGTCGTCCCTGTGCCCGCCCTGAGGTCACAGAGGGCCACCAGTTCTCTGCCCAGGCCTGGTGGCTCCGTCCCCCAGGCCAATGCACGTGACGAATCAATATTGAAGAAGGATCCGTCTCAGCCCAGAGGGCAGAGCACGTGCCCATCCCCCTTGCAGATGAGGAAAATGAGGCTCCCTGGGGCCATCAGCCCCAACCCCCGACGGCATCCTCAGCAGACAGTGCCGGGGATCGGCCCCTCTTGCCTCAGTACATAGGTCCTCAAGCCTCTCTCCAGCTGCTGTCAGCTGCCCGCGCCCAGTCAGAGGATGCACCCCGGGAGGTCTGGGGTCCTGGCCCAGCTCTGCTTTCAGACCTCTGCCTCCCTCCCCGAGTCCGGGGCCCAGAACCTGCCCTGTGACCCATCACAGACTCTTCTAAGGGGATTGTCCCCAAGCGCCCACACCACTGCAAAGAATCGACACATGCCATTCAGGAACAGTAGACACCTGCTTCTTCTAAGGTGGTCTACATGACCCCATGTCACCTGCACTTAGGAACACCACAAATGGAGATGCTGGGGGCTCTCACCCAAACCTTCACTCTGCAACAGATGCCGTTGTGAGATGAAAGAGACAACCTAGCTCCAACCATGTTGTTGCAAATGGCAATGTTTCATTTTTTATGGCTGAGTAATATTCCATTGTGTGTGTATGTATACACACGCCACCTTTTTATCCATTCATGTATCAGTGGACACTTGGGCTGCTTCCATAATTTGACTGTTGTAAATAATGCTGCAGTAAACATAGGGGTGCATGAGCTAGAGAGTATAGTGCTAAGCAAAATTAGTCAGAGAAAGACAAATATCATATGATTTCACTCATGGGGAATTTAACAAAACACACGAGCAAAGGAAAAAAAAAAAAAGAAACCAAGAAACAGACTCTTAACAATAAAGAACTGATTGTTACCAGAGGGGGAGGGATGGGGATTAAAGAGTACATTTATCACAATGAGCACTGAATAATGTACAAAATGGTGGAATCACTATTTATTCACCTGAAACTGATATAACACTATTTTAGCTATGCTGGAATTAAAAACTTAATAAAAAATAAAATATCATTTAGAAAAAAAAAAGAAAGAAAGAGACAATCTAGAGTTTGGGGAGAAAATACCGCTAATCTCATTTATCACAAAGAACTAATAGACAGAATAGAGAAAATCTCCTAATAGCTCTTGGGTGGGGGGCAAGGGGGAGACCCAGAAGGAAAATAGGGGAAAGACTTCAACAGACATTGCACCAAGAAAAGCAGTTGAAAATCTGTCCAACATCACTCCACCCAAGGGCAATGCAGATAAAATTCACGGTGAGATGCCAGAACCCAGCTCTTAGGGTGGTTGCAATGAACATTGTGACCCTAAGGAGGACTGAGAAGGATAAGGCAGCTGGAACTTTGGCCCATTCCTTGTGGGACTGCAAAATGGGACAACCACTCAGGGGAAATGATGTGTAATTACTCCTGCATTAAATATACACTTACCACTCTCCCCAGCTTTCCCACTCTGAGCTATTTACTTGAGAGAAATGAAAAGGTATGTTCATAAAAGCACTGAATGCCAAGGGTTACAGCAGCTGTGTTCACAATGGCCAAAAGCTGGAGGTGACTCCAGTGTCCTTCAACATTGAATGGATACTTAAATATTTGCACGTATTGCATGGTGCACTGGGTGTTATATGCAACTAATGAATCATCAAGCTTTACATCGGAAGCCGGGGATGTACTGTATGGTGACTAACATAATATAATAAAAAATCATTTAAAAAAATAAAATAATAAAATAATAAAAAATAATAAAAATAATAAAAAAATAAATATTGACCCATCCTTCACAGGGGATGCTACTTGGCATTGAAGAGGATGGGATTTTAAATTTGATTCCAAGTTTAACTATGATAAAATTATTATAAATACTAATCTTTGACTTAGTTATTTGGAAGATTATAAATCTACTTTGGGAAATTTAGCTCTGTGAGTCTTGTAATGGTAAAACTTTTGTGTCTGCATACGGATCAATTATTTGATCGAATTTAACTTTGGAACTGAATACACTATAATTATGAACACACACTGGGTTTCAAAACTCTGAATAAAGACAAGTTATAATATATCTTACTCATTGCTTTAGTGTGGCTTGTAACTCAAGTGATAATATTGGATTTCTTGAGTTGAATAAATGGTTTAAAACTGCAATTGACTTGTGTTTGTTTTTGTAAATGTGTTTGCTCCAAATTTGGAAATACAGTTGTTATATGTCTCTTGGGCTTGGCTAGATGAAGCCAATGATAGCTAAGCCCACAAGAGTGGACAAGGTTGATTTCCCAAAGGAAAGGAAGCTCCAGCAGCCCCTGGGGAGTGTAGTCCACCCACTCTGATAGTGTGTGTGTGCATACACACACAAAATGAACAATGTATCAGGGTATCTCTCTCTCTTTCTCTCTCTCTCTCTCACACACACACACACACGTACAGGGTATCTCTCTCTCTTTCTCTCTCTCTCTCTCTCACACACACACACACGTACACACGCACGCACTTCTTCCACAAATACAAAGGCACATTCACAAATCCAATCTAAATTGACCTGAGATGAACCCAAATTTCCAGCAGAATTTCTCAAATGTCAAGAGGCTACTAATCTAAGAAGTCCTCATGGCTGCTCTCAGAAAAGGAAGTCAGAAGCCAGATTATTTCAACAATTTGGTGAGAATTAAAACCAGAAAGTCTGTCAAGATGTCTTGTGCATTTCCTTCTGCTTCTCTTAGGAGTTCAATACTGATGGATAACATTCCCTGTGATATTTTTTTATAAATAATTTTTCTGTGTAAAGACGCCATTTCTATTTACAATGTAAAAATGCACAAGAAACAAGTAAAAATAAGTATTTCATGAAATGAATGACTAGGATAGAGCAGGCAATGAATATCAGTTACACAACACCTAGAGAATGGGGAATGAGTCGGGGAACAGATCACATTGGAGAAATTCTAATGGCTTTAGGCTGATTCTTTTTTTTTTTAAGATTTTATTTATTTGACAGAGATAGAGACAGCCAGCGAGAGAGGGAACACAAGCAGGGGGAGTGGGAGAGGAAGAAGCAGGCTCATAGCAGAGGAGCCCGATGTGGGGCTCGATCCCATAACGCCAGGATCACGCCCTGAGCCGAAGGCAGACGCTTAACCGCTGTGCCACCCAGGCGCCCCTAGGCTGATTCTGATTACATCCAACTCATTGATTGAGTTATCCTCAACCCTTCCCCTCTTCCTGGTCCCTCCTATTATTTAGTACCAGGGCCAACCAATCATAGCGGACCTTGCTAACAAATCCACTGGTTCTGCCCCATGTGACAACACATGGAGGATTCCCCCAAGACCTCACTCTGCTCCTGCACTCTTCTCCCTCTGTGAGGCCCCAGGAACATCTTTTCCAAAACTCAACCGCTGTGAGTGCCCACCTTCAATGCCGATGCCGTTTGCACACTTGGGTCCAAGGAGTCTCCAGGGTTGTCTCTTATCAAGGGTTTGAACAGAACTTGGACATGCGGCCTGGGACATCCACCTGCATGTGCTCATGGTCTCCCGTGATACAGGATGGAGACAGGGGTAGGAAGAGAAGGGGCTACTGCAGGTCAAGTTTCCCTGTGTCAATACATTCTGCGGTAGTTGCTATTGAATCTAGAATCCTAAATCCAAACCCAATCTTCAAGGACATGATGAAGATACATTTGTAAAGTGGGACAAGGGGATACACTTTACTTGGGAGTTTGTTCGCTGTGAATAATTAGGTATGTGAGAGTTGCATTGGTACCTTTGTACCCTTGCTCAAAAAACTGACAATCTCTTAAGAAGGAGCCCAGGGGGAATAAAAAGAGATAGGACAAGGGATTCTACTTCTTGTAGAAGCCTTGTAGAATAATTGTATTTTAAAATATTATGCACGTGTCACTTTCCAAAAATAAAGGTTGAATTTCTAAAGCCCAGGATCTCCCAAACAGGAGAACTAGTTAGTGAAATGAACACCCAAGTGTCTCCCCCTCTCCTCTGACTGTTACATCTGAGCCTCTTGGCAGTATCTCCTTGTCTTGTCTTCCAAGACTTGAGCTCACGCAGGGTTCTGTCTTCAGCCCAGAGCTCCTCCCCTTGCTCTGGAAAAGGCTCAGCTGACCCTGACAACTATTTCCACTCCCACCTCAAGAATCCCATCCCTCCCTCCCACAGAAGATTCTAGAAATTCTAAGCCTTGGCCTCAAACCACTGCAAAGGCTTCTGCAAATCTAAATAAGTTGGCTTAACCCATTTCCTCACCTCCAAGATGCATGGTTAGTGTAGATTAGAATATTTGCAATGCATGCAACAATGTAGTCCATCCATTTACTCACTGTTATGGAGTCTTGCTACATGTGTGCTCCATGCAGAGTGCTAATCACAGCTTACAATGTAGGAAGAATATATTCAAATTTATTTGTGATGTATGGATATAGATAGACCTTGTGATATGCCATGTGTTCCAACCATTTTCAAATATCAACTCCTTTAACACCCTAAATAATCTTATACTCCATCTATTCTTAATATCACCAATTGACAGAGGAAGAATTGAGTCAAAAACAAAGTACATAGTTGACCTTAATTCCCACATCTAGGAAGTGGTGGAGCTAGAATTTGAAATAAGCCATTTAACTCTTTATTCCATGCTTTTACGTATGCCATTTTCTAAGTCTTCACACTATGAAAAACTTCCATTTTAAGCAGTTATATATTTCTTCAAGTTAATCATTTTCATGGTGTATCCAAATGTCATTATTTTACATGTAACTGAAAAACAAAACACCCAGATAATAAAAGTTATCACATGTACACACCCAAGTTTAATTCTACTAAAATCTCTTGTCTCTGATACTTAATACAGAGAACATTCTAAAATATTTCATTCCAGCCTGAGAGGGCCAGAAAATCCCACTGGCACTCTCTAATAAGCCAAGGACAGGCTGAGAATGGGCCTCAGGGAAAAGGGTGACCTTGGGAGTTACCACTGAATCACAATATTGGTGAGGGTCTTAGCAGAAAGTGGGATTTAGGATCTATAGTTTTTCAACCTGGGTGCTAATTTTCTAGACGTGTTTCAGGGACTTGTGCTAAAGTACAGGAAAAAAGGATGGGTCACTGTATCTTTGAGGAAATGGGATGAGAGAGACAGAGACAAAGAGGAAATGGCAATTTCCCTCCACAGGGTTTTGGGGCAGGGACAATCCATCCTAAAAGACACAGTCTTGTGCCTGGAGTAACAGAAAGGGGTTGCATCTTCTTTGATCAAAACATAAAGCCCATCTTCATGGACCTGCTTCACCTAAAAAGGATAAAGGAAGGAAATGCTTTGGTGCTCTTTCTCAACCGTGGTATTGGTGAGGGTAATGACTGTGTCTGGCTCATCTTTGCAGCCCCACCACTGAAGAGACTTGAACAAAATAAGTTTCCTATGGGACTGGCTGATTGAAGTCAAAGGGAAAATGAAGTGATTGGGTTTTTAAAGTCTAGAATAAAGTTCAGAAAGAGAAGACCTGCAGGGACTACTGGCCATTCTGGAGGATGGCCATGCTTCTTATGTCTGTACATACTTGTTTGGGCACATACAGAATCCAAGGTGAAGTCTGTCCTTTGGATAAGCAGAATTTCAAGGAGGTAGGTGTATGGTCTCTGGTGCTTAATAAAGTCAAACTTTGTCCAGTGTCTGGTCATGTAATCAATAAGAAATTAAATTCTATCTGCCCCAAAATCATTAACTAGGCCTTAACAGAATTGAAATCAATGTTTTGAAAAGTTATTCTGTTCATCGCAGCATTATTCACAGTAACCAAGGTATGGAAACAACCTAAATGTCTTCCTATGGATGAGTGCATAGGGAAGATGTGATATATATATATATATACAATGGAATATTATTTATCCATAAAAAAAGAATGTAATCCTGCCATTTGTGACAACATGGATGAAACTGGACGGAATTTTGCTAAGTGAAATAAGCCAGACAGAGAAAGATAAATACTGAAAAATATCACTTATATGTGAAATCTTTTTTTTAAAGTTGATTTCATATAAACAGAGAATGGGATAGTGGTTCCCAGAGGCTGAGGGTGGGGAAAAAAGGTCTTGGCCAAAGGGTACAAACTTTGGGAATGATGAATAATTTCTAGGAATCTGATGTACAGCATGGAGACTACAGTTACAATATTGTATTATACACTTTGAAGTTGTTAAGAGAGTAAATCTTTAATGTTTTCACCACGCATTTTAAAAGATGATTATGTGAGACGATGGAGTTGTTCACTAACCCTATTTTGGGAATCATTTTGCAGTGTATATTTATATCAGATCAACACACTATATACCTTAAACTTACACATGTTGTAAGTCAATTATATCTAAATAAAGCCAAAAAAAAAAAAAAACCAAGAGGTGCTAATATAACTGGATATCTACATTTAAAAGGATGAAGTTAGACCCCCCACTTGGCACTTTATACAAATATTACTTACATCTTAGATATGACCACAAAAGCACAAACAACAACAACAAAAAGAGATAAATAAGACTTCATCATAAATGAAAACTTTTGAGGCACCTGATTGCCTCACTCAGTTAAGTGGCTGCCTTCGGTTCAGGTCATGATCTCAGGGTAGTGGGATCAAGCCCCAGGGAGTCTGCTTCTCCCTTTGCCTCCCTGCTCACTGCTCCTGTTCACATTCTCTCTCTCTCAAATAAGTAAAATCTTTTTTTAAAAATTGAAAATTTTTATGCAAAAGATACTATCAAGAGTGTAAAAAGACAACCTATGAAATGGAAGAAAATATTTGTAAAGCATGTATTTGATGAGGGTCTATTATCAGAGTATATAAAGAACTCTTACACCTCAACCACAAAAATCAAACAATCCAATTTAAAAATGGGCAAGAGATTTGTGGGGTTTTTTGTTTTTTTTTTAAAGATTTTTATTTTTATTTATTCGACAGAGATAGAGACAGCCAGCGAGAGAGGGAAACACAAGCAGGGGGAGTGGGAGAGGAAGAAGCAGGCTCATAGCAGAGGAGCCTGATGTGGGTCGATCCCATAACGCCGGGATCACGCCCTGAGCCAAAGGCAGACGCTTAACCGCTGTGCCACCCAGGCGCCCCTGGGCAAGAGATTTGAACAGACATTTCTTCAAAGAAGGTGTGTGTGTGTGTGAGCACCTGAAAAAATATTCAGCATCATTAGTTATTAAGGAAATGAAAACTTAAACCACAATGAGATACATTTCATAACCACTAGGATGACTATAATTTTAAAAATGGAAAATAAGTGTTGGCTAGGATGTAAATAAATTGGAATCCTTGTGGGAATGGACAATGGCGCAACCACTCTGAAAAATAGTTTGGTGGTTCATCAAAAAGTTAAATACAAAATTATCATATAACCCAGCAATTCAGCTCCTAAGTATCTCCCAAAAAGAATTAAAAACAGTTATTTAAATAAAAGCATGTACGTGAATGTTCACAGAAGCACTATTCTCACTAGCCAAAAGGTGGAAACAGCCCAAATATCTATCAGTGGGTGGAAGGATAAACTAAATATGGTATATCCATACAGTGGAATATTATTCAGCCATAAAAATAAAGTGCTGATACACGCTACAACATGGATGAATCTCGAAAACATTCTACCAAGTAAAAGAAGTTAAACACAAAAGGTTACATACTGTATGATTTCATTTATATGAAATATTTGAAATAGGTAAATGCATAGAGACAGAAAGGAGATTAGTGCTTGCCAGAGTGTAGGGGAAATGGAAAATGGGGAGTAACTACTTAATGGGTATGGAGTCCCCTTTTGAGATGATGAAAATGTTTTGGAAATAGGTAAAGGTCATGGTTTTGCAATATTGTGAGGGTATTAAACACCACTGAATTCTACATTTTAAAGTGGCTAATTCTATATTATGTGAATTTTACTTGAATACAAAATCAGATTGTCAGATTGGATAAAAAGCAAGACCCAGTTATGTGATACTTCCCACAATAAATGGACTTTACAAAGACATAAAGAGGCAAAATTATGGAACAAAATATGCCATACTAATACTAGTCAAAAGAAAGCTTTAAAAGCTATATCAATAAAAGAGAAAGTATGTTTAAGAGCTAGCATCATGTATCCATACAGTAGAATACTATTTGATGAAAGAGAATAAGCTCTAAGTACCTGCAACAAGAATGAATCTCAAAATAATGATGCTGAGTGAAAAAAGCTGCACAAAAACAGAGTATATACTCTGCAATCCCATTTGTATAAAACTCTAGAAAATGCAAACTAATCTATGGTAACAGAAAGCGGATCAGTGACTCCTTGGAGAGGATGGGATGAAGGAGGGGCAAACAAGCACGAGGAAACTTTTGGGAGTGATGTGTACTTTCACTGTCTGAATAGCAGTCATTGTTGTACAGACATATACATAAGTCAAAACTCATGAAATTTTATACTTTAAATATGTACAGTTTGTTGAGTGTCAATTTTACCTCACTAAAGCTGTTAGAAGATTTTTTTAAGTTGAATCTTGCCTCATGGCTGGATATTTATCCAATGGAAATTAAGATAAACGCCACTCTCCCAAAATATTAAGTGCTTATTAAAAAATAGCCAGACCCTGGTCCACAGTGAGCATCTTCTCTTTTGAGAGATTTCTGGAAAAAAAAACTTACATTTATATTAAGCTGTTTGTTTTATTATGTTAGTCACCATACAGTACCTCATTTGTTTTTGATGTAGTGTTCCAGGATTCATTATTTGCATATAACACCCAATGCTCATTGCAATATGTGCCCTCCTTAATACCCAATACTGGGGTAACCCATCCCCTCACCCCCACCCCCCCTCCGCTCTGAAACCCTCAGTCTGTTTCCCGGAGTCCATAGTCTCTCATGGTTCATCCCCCCCCCGACTGCCTCCCTTCATTTTTCCCTTCCTTCTCTTAATGTCCTCCATGCTATCCCTTATGTTCCACATATAAGTGAAATCATATGCTAATTGTCTTGCGGGAACCAACAAATGTTGGAGAGGATATGGAAAAAGGGGAACCCTCTTACACTATTAGTGGGAATGCAAGTTGCACAGCCACTTTGGAAAACAGTATGAGGTTCCCCAAAAAGTTAAAAATAGAGCTACCTTATGACCCAGCAATTGCACTGCTGGGTATTTATCCCAAAGATACAGATGTAGTGAAAACAAGGGGCACATGCACCCCAATGTTCTTAGCAGCAATGTTCACAATAGCCAAACTGTGGAAGGAGCTGTAATGCCCTTCAACAGATGAATGGATAAAGAAGATGTGGTTCATATATACAATGGAATATTACTCAACCATCAGAAAGGATGAATACCCACCATTTGCATCAACATAGATGGAACTGGAGGGGATTATGCTAAGTCAAGTAAGTCAAACAGTGAGCATCTTAATAAAACTCAAAGTTAACAAATATTTTATAAATACTGTTAAATTTTACCTCCATTACCATTTAAAGCAGTAACTCATATTTTCAAGAATCTGGTGGTTTTCCAGATATTGTCTGGCTCAACCACTATCCCAACACAGATGCACAGACACACACACACAAACATACACACACCAAACCTACAACAATGAGGAGGTCACTCCTGAGTAGTCACACAGCACAGTGGTTTGGGGGCTGTCTTTGGCCTCAGAGCACCATGGGTTCAAGTCCCAGCTCTACCACTCTCTGGAAGTGTGACCATTTGTAAGTTATTTTCCTTTTTGAGTCTTGTTTATTTCTTATATATAAACATCATGATAGTCCCTACATCTTGAAAGCTGTGGAGAGGACAAAATAACGTTCACTTAGCAGGTAAAATGGTCAACAGGTGCTGATTATTACTGGTATAATTATCAATTCAACAGGGAGATCCCAACTTTACAAAGCAGGGCCTTCCATTCACGTAAATAGTACTAAAGAATTGGGAAAGAATATACTAAAAGTGACTAGGACTGCTAGCCTTGCTCTCCACAAGTCCATGGGAGAAAACACTAACCCAACTAGTCATGGGATCTGAAGAAGCTGGACAGACACTTCGCCTTGAATATAAGGCCTTAATAGCTGCACCACAAATTGGTGCTTTGGGGAAATGGAGAGAATAAAGAACTACTAGGATCACGCCAGCAACCCCCTGTGTGGTCATCTCTTTGGCCTGAGCTCAGCTCTGCTGAGCACTTTGACCAAAGCCATCTGCACCTCCCGGTTCCTCAGACTGTAGATAAGGGGGTTAAGTGTAGGGGTGACAAGGCTGTAGAATAGGGAGACCACGTTGTCCTGGGGTGGGCTGTGGTAGGCACCCGGCACCATGTACATGAACACAGCTGCGCCGTAAAAGAGCCCCACTACTGTGATGTGTGAGGAACAGGTGGTGAAGGCCTTGTTCCGGGCCTCCTCTGAGCGCATGCGTATAACAGCCCCCAACACGTGGCCGTAGGAGACGGCAGTGAGGGAAAGGGGAAGCACAAGGATCAGCACCCCCGAGGTGGAGAGCGCCAGCTCATAGGAGGAGGTGTCTGCACAGGAGAGCTTCAGTAGGGCTGGTACCTCGCAGAAGAAGTGGTCCACGATGCGGGAGGCACAGTAGGGGAAGTGCAGAGTGATGGAGGTCTGGATGGAGGCGTTGAGCACACCTGCCAGCCAGGAGGAGCCCACCATAAGCAGGCACACCTGGCTCCTCATGAGCACAGGATACTGCAGAGGATGACACACAGCAACATAGCGGTCATAGGACATGAGGGCCAACAGGATGCCCTCAGCCACGCCCATCAGGGTCAGGAAGAATATTTGAGCTGCACAACCCCCGAAGGAGATGGAAACTTCTCCCTGCAGAAAGTGTGACGCCATCTTGGGGATGGTGACCAGGGGGAAGCCAACATCAAACAGAGAGAGCTGGCTGAGCAGGAAGTACATGGGTGTGTGGAGCCTGGAGTCCATGCGGATCAGGAAGAGCAGAATGGTGTTGCCCAGGAGGCCCATGGTAAACATGGCAGCCACCAGGGAGAAGAGCAGCTGATGTGACCCTGAGTGGCTGAAGAGGCCCACCAGAATGAAGTCAGAGGTCACTGATTGATTCACATCCCCCATGTTTTACACAACATATTTTTGCTGCAGGAGAAAGACCAATTGCAAGTGAGTTTCGACCCACATGCCAGTTGCCATCACTTGGTAGTGGCTGCCTGGAGAAGTATTATGAGGTCACAGCTAGAATCAGCAGTTGGAAATGTCATGATCAATTAGTGATGTCTGTCACAGGCACGGGATGGGAGAGCAGCAGCTTGCATCTTGGAATAAGATACTTGGCCACACCCTAGTGAAGAGCTACCCACTGACTCATGAGGTCCAAACATTGAAGTCCCAGTCAAAGGCAATAACTTAGCTCTGATAGAATATTTCAATACCTCTCTTTCTAATGGTCCTGGGTCCAAAGCAGAGGTGAGAGTCTAAAATGGTGGGGAAGTAAAAAAGAGGATGGTGGAGCTGAAGCAATAAATCAAGGAAGAAAACAGAGAAGGGCTTCGGTCCAAGTGCCTGGATGAGAATCTGGAGGAAAGAGAAACCAATGATGAGCCTGCACTGGGTCACATGAATCTAGTTTGTGTGAGCTATAGGGGGTGGCTATGGGTGACAGCAGGTTGGGGTTGAAATGGTCTGGGCTTGGGCGGGGGGGAACAGTTGTCAGTGAGCTCAGCATATACTGGTGACTTTGTTGCACTGGATGAAGAGTAATGGCCTGTGAGCAGTCAGACTCAATTTCAAGTAAGGTACCAGGCCTAGAAGATTATCTCTAACAAATATTCCCTGGGTGAATGAGGTGGCCAAGAAAGATGACTGTGGGCCAGAGGGAGCTACACACTTAAATTTGGGAATACTTAATTCTCTTGGCAACCTCCAAGCCCCCAGGCAAATCCAGCTTTTCCTGGAATACCATGCACTACCCACAACCCCAACTGTGGACAATGCAAGACCAAAAGAATGTCTGTTCCCAGCTGCAGGTAGTTAGAGAAGCAACAGGACTGTTCATTTAAGGGCAAGTGGATTCTACTGAGGGCCTCTCTGGAGCTCTTTGTCCTAAAACTGCCATCCTCACTCAGAAGGCCTTCAAGGCTGTTTAATTATCCACATCCTGATTTTCCTATCACATCCTAGCTCCCAACCCACCATCCACCCATACATTCAATAAAATTAGTCACAAGCTGGGCTGGCCATTAGACATTCAGAGGTGAATCACCCTAGGCAAGGTGCCCACTCCCTGTACCGCAAATTAGGATACAAATGGACAAGATCTTTGTGACAGAGGGAAAGTACAGTGAGGGAAGTGAATAGGATGTTCTGTAGGAAATGGCTGGGGACAGCACAGGGCATAGAGAAGCCTCTGGGGACAGATGACACATGTCTTCAGTATCTGAAGAGCTTCTGTGAGAGGGATGCACTAGAACCAACTGCCTCATGCTACTGGGAAGTGAACATTAGTGGGACCCGCTGGGTTGTTCAACCAAACAAAGAACTTTCTAACAGTGAAATCCAACCACAAATGAAATGGGCTGCCTCATTGGCAGCATTTTCTGAAGTCAGTCAATGGTATTAGGAAGTAAGATAATAGTCCTGTGGTTAGAAGGAAGTTAGAGTTTGAGAGGGAAAGCAGCATTGATCAAATCATTTCAGAATAATCTAATCAGCAATATAATAGAGACACATGCACAATGCTGTAGGTACCCAAGAGATGGGGTGGGGTCAGAGAAGGCTTCAGAGAGGAGGAGGCATTGGAGCTGGGTTTTGAAGATCAGGTAGGAGTTTTACAGGCAGCAAGAAGGAAAGTTGTTCCAGGCCAAAGAAATAGAGCACATACGATTTGTGATTAGGAGAGTGTACCAAGGGGTCAGATTAAAATGAGTTTGGATCCCAGCTCAACTACTTTGTAGCAGCATGACCTTGTGTAGCTATTTAACCTCAGTTTCTTCATCCATAAAATGGGTGGCAGAAATATGTGTCAAGCCATAGTTGTGAAGATTATATAAGAGGATGAATGTTGGGGTGCCTGGATGGCTCAGTCGGCTGAGTGTCCTGCTCTTGGTTTCAGCTCAGGTCATGATCTCAGGGTCCTGGGATGGAGCCTGGCATTAGGCTCTGCACTCAGCATGGAGTCCCTCTCCCTCCTCCTCTGCCCTTCTTCCCGCTCACACTCGCTCTCTCTCTCTCAGATAAATAAACAATTTTTTTAAAAGAATGTATGTTAACAGCAAGTGCTCAATAAATTGTGAATTATTATATATAATAAATATAATTCTTTTAATTATATAATTATGCACAATATCTATAAATTATATAATTGTTAAAGAATTATTACTAATTCTCTAGATAGGAAAAACATTAGAGATTGCTGGCTGTTGGGTGATTAACACAGTGCCAGGCCCATAAAACATTCTTGTCAGTGTTCGTTGTTGTTGTTGCTGTTGTTGTTATTCAACATTGTGGCCCCTTCCATGGTCAAGCCTGACCCTGTCCAGCTCTGTCATCCTCTTTAGTGCTGCTCTGTGATGCCCTCATCCCTACTATGTAGAAACCCATCTGCCCTTTTTCTGACCTCTAAGATCCCTTAGCAGAGTCTTTAAAACTCTATTCATCCCCAGCTGCATTGCCTTATAACAGGGTTTTTCCACTGTGGCATTATTTGGGGACAGATAATTTTTTGTCATGGGAAACTGTCCTTTGTATTGTATGAATTTTAGCAACATCCCTGGCTTCAACCCACTAGATGCCAGCAACACCCTGCAACCACCACCCCTCATCATGGAAACCAAAACTGGCTCCACATGTGGCCAGATGTGCCTAGTGAGGCAGAATCACCCCCAGCTGAGAACCTCTGGCTTGGAGACAGGACAATCGTAACCTGCACCCGCTTTACTCAATTCCTCTCCCAGATGATTATTCTTAAATTGGATTGAGCTCAGACCCACCATAAATCCTGGGAGTATCTTACTATTCCCATGTCTCCACACAGGAAAAAAATAATAATTCTTGCAATTTCCTGCCATCTTATAGACAATCAATCCTCCCCAAACACCAAGTATCCCCACCAGTGAAATAGATTTTACCTTAGGCCCTGTCAAGAGCTATTTAAGTGTCCAAATGAACCTGGTCTTTCTCTGTCCACTCACACAGCCTCGCCCTGAAGAAGCTGATACCAACGGAGTACTGACTGTGTAGAAAACTATCTGGCTCAGTGTTTCACATGCGTAACAATGTAAATTTCCAGTCCTGGAGACGGAGGTGAAGATAGTTGCACAACAATGGGAATATACTTAATGCCATGAACAGTACCCTTAAAAGTGGGTAAAATTGTAAATCTCGTTCTGTATATTTTATCACAATAAAAAAAACCTGTGGGTAGGCATTCTTTATCTGTATCTTTTGGATGAGAAGACATAGACAGGTTCAGAGAAGTGTGGTGACTTGCCCAGCATGACCAGCAAAGAAGTTAACAGCCAAAATTTGAACAAAATAGGAATCTGATTCCAAAGTCCCTGTTTTTCCCTTGACATTCCACACACTCCCCCAAACACTGTAATAGACATTTCAGGATTTGTTGCACATGTTCATATATTCCGCCCTATGTGCCCTCAACTTTGCCTTTCCTTCTGGGGTGCCCAGGTGTTCTCCCTCTTATGCAAATGCCTGGGTTTGGGGGGTCTCTAGCCAGCAGTTCCTCAGGGGCTGGAGATTCTAGTTGTGATCCTCTTGTGTTCTCAGGTTTTGACAAACTCTTCCCCATCAAGACCTCTTTTGGAAAAAGACTGCCATCCATCCAACCTCCCCAGCATCTGCCCTGCAAGTCAGATAGGCAGAGCCAGGCAGAGCTAGCCATGACTCACTCAAACCTGGACTGAATCATCTGCGACTCCTAAATCAGTACTTTTCTCCTGGGCTGAAGAGAAGCCCCTTTGCCAAGTTTCCAACATGGCGATTTTACCACTCCCTTTCCCATCGTCCTCAGTAATGCCAAACTTGGGTCTGGGGGTCCCTTTGTTGATGTCAAGTGACCAGGGAAAAGACACTGGCATTATTCACTTCCTGTTGCCCATACAACTTTCCTATTTCTCCACCATTACCAGGCATGATCTGGCCCCCCGTTACCTAGCTAATCAAATGACAGTTTGCAGGACAGCCATTTATGATCTATGTTGTTTATTTAATCTTCACCTCCAATCACACCAGCTCAAGGATCCACAGCACAGCTTGCACAATAAATAGCTACTGAGTGAATACATTCTGTAAGGGAAGCAATATTTTGGTTGGAACTAATGTTATTGACAATGGGCTGAGGAAGGGTATGTGACTTACCTAAACTCACACAGCTGCTGAGAGGACAGGCTAAGATTTGGAAACAGCACATCCCTGGATGCTACCTCTCTCTTGTAGTCAGTGCTCAACTTCTGTGTCCAGGAGGTGAGAACTGAGAACTTCTCTTGGGGATCACGGCTGTGGATGGCCAGTCCTCGGGAGGGAAGCTGAAGGTGCCCCCAACCCCTGCCAGATGGGTTGTTCTGATACCAGCCCCATGACCAAGGTCTAGTGCCCATGTGTGGCTGCTTCCAAATGCTTTTTTGGAAGGTCAACACAAGATGACCTTTAACATGGATGACCTTCTGCTGTCTAGAGGCCTGGCCATCTTGGGATACAGCAGTGAAGACAGACAAGGAAAGAATAAGCATTCAGTAAAATAAGACAACTGCCTGGAGGTGGGCAAATGTCAAAAGAAGTGGACGAGAATTCATCCTTCCATTCAGTACCTGTCAACCCAGCTTGCCCAGGGGGAAAGATGTCAGCAGTTCTTCAGATGCATCCTGCCACTAATGTCTAATCTCTCAATCATGCCTGGACCCCCAATATCCCCACAAGCCTGGGTTCCAAGTTCTTGCCCCCACTCACCAGGGTCTTCAGGTAGAGTGAAGGAACTTTCTCAACACCCCTCATTCTAGGATAGTCCCTGATAAAACCTCCCTGAATTCCAGAATCAAGGGTTTAACCAATGCTGCCTCTGTCTATGCAGGGATAGATGTCATCATCTGGGGATGGGGGCTCCAGGGAGACCTGTTGCACAAGAAACCCCTCTGCGTCTCCCTTTCTGCGAGGGAGAAAATCAGTTGCACTGGGAGCCTAGAACCCTTGATATTTTGTCCCTGGAGGTTGTGGAAAAACATTTACTCATCTCCCAACCACAGGAAAGATGGGCAGCACTAATGTGGATAAATGAATGTGACAGATGTCCAAGACTTTCTGTTGGATGTAATTAGGAGGAGGAGATGAGAGAATCCATTGCTGCAAATGGATACCTTGCTCAAAAAAAAATGTCCAGGTGATTTCTTCTGAGTTAAATAATGAGGCAGGAATGGTGGTAAAACAGCTAGGAGGTAGCTCCCTGGGTTGTGATATTTCTTCCTCTAGACTCCATTCTTTAGGGAGTCTTCCAAAACTTGGGAGATGCAATGGTCCAAAGGTAGATGGTCTAGTGCCTGTGAGCATATTATGCATCACAGCCAGAGCCAGGGGAAAGGGCAGAGACCAGAGAGCCAGGCTACCCCAAGCAGGGATGCCCACGGCAGGATGTCACAGGCAAGCCTCCCAGAGTGTTGCTGAAACCAAAGCTGAGTCAGACAGGTGGCAACAAGGTGGAACCAGGATGGAAACAGAAATAGTGACATATGTTAAGGACTTGACATATAGTAGGCAACTACAGCAAACTCCTTGTGCCATGCCACCACGCTCTACTCCCAAGCCCATGGCAGACATTAGTGATTGGTCTCATGGTTTTCTACCTCTGAGCCTGGGTGGAGCTTCTCGACTCAGCACACCATACAGCTGGACCTTACAAATTGGATTTGACATTCACCATGACATCTTTCCAAGCAGATTCTAGACCAGTGCTCAAAGCAGTTGTGACAGTCTGCACGGAGATAAGAAGCTTGTGCCGGGAAGTTATTCAACACACTGCTTCATTAATTGAGAAAGTCTTGCTCTGGAAGAAATGTCAGTTGAACTAAAGCTTAGTGATAATGTTAATTTATAGTCTGTTTCAAGGTCTTTTTCTCCTCAAGGGCATACTAGTTCATGGACTACACTTTGAGTAACACTGCCATAGGCCATGAGCTCCTTGACAGCAATGCTCCTGCTATTATTCATTTCTGTATCACTGGTACCCAAAGCACATGGACACATGGATGTTTATTGAACAGGAAGGGCTGGAGAATAGAGGAGTTGGGAAAAAGAAATCAAGATATGGAGTAGTGGAGAGTGGGTCTTGAATCCTCAACACCCAACGTGCTGAACTGCATCAAGGATGGATGGATGGATGGATGGATGGATGGATGGATGGATGGAACAAGCCATGCTTAAAGTTATTTATGGCTAAGCCACATTGTTCTAAAGAACAGGAGAAGAGAAAAAGATGGCAAAGAAATTGTTATCACTTTGGACATGTGCCTCAAATATTAATCCTTTGCGTACCACCTTCTTATTTTTTGCCATCCCCGTGCACCATCTTATTTTAATAGGTATCTCCTGTTTAGCATTAGTTATCCATTCCTGAAAATGAGATGAACATAAAACTGTCAACTATTTTCCATTATTTTAGATGGGAAAGGTCGTATTTTACATCAACCCCAAACTTTCAACCAATTTCCTGAGCTATAGCTAAAACCAGTAAAAAGCTTTGTATCAGTAACAAACTCTTAGGATATGAAATACTTAAAACTGCTTCCTTTTGACTGCAAAATGAACATATTTATTTACAGTTGTTTAATACGAAGTCATATTTCTCTATCGCTTCCTTTTCCAAGATTTCCTTCACTCCCTCAACTCTTTGAAGACTCACTGTAGAACATTGACCTTTGCTTTTACCAAAATGTAGAAAGCTCTGGGGAAGCAAGTTGAGTACAAGCACACAACAGCAGAGAATGACTCACGTTGAGTAAGATGTTATGACAACCTCTCTTAGCATTGGCAATACGTGAGACGCACACTCTCCTTGGTTATCAGTTGTCACACTTCCTCTATATGTTGTTTTCTTTAAAATCTCGTATTTCACTTGATGTAAATATAAACTTCCCCTGTATAACCATGAGCCAAAAAACATTATACTGAGAGATACATACATTTTATGAAGTTTGGGCATTAACACCAAGAGACTTTGCATTCTGCTGGGAAAAGTTTAACCAGGTGGTCTGATAGTCTGCAGAATATACCTGTATTTTTCTTGAATCAACTCACTTTTAGTTGTTTTTTGAATTGACTTATTTTGCCATTTTTGCTGACAAGCCATCATCACCTTTTGTCTTTGGAGGACAAAAGGCTAAAATTATGGAAATCAATAGAACTAATAATAAAATGGCAAGTCTTTTCTCAGTTTTTCTAATTTTTTACTCAAAAAATTTCGAACCTACAGAAAAGTGGAAGGAACATCCGTATAGCCTTCTCCAATTGTTACTCTTCAGCCACATTGCTTTATCTCTTTATATGCACATAAACACACACACACCCCTTTTCATTGAGATGAAATTCACATAAACATAAAGTTAACCATTTAGAAGTGTGCAATTTGGTGGGATTTAGTACATTAACAGTGTCATGGACCCATCACCTCGATCTAGTTCCCAAACATTTTCTCCTCCCAAGGAGACTCCATGCTCATGAAGCAGTCACTCCCATCACCCCAGACTCTGGCAACCACCAATCTGCTGTCTGTACCCACAAATTTTACCTATTTCATATCAATAGAATCATATAATATGTGACCTTTTGTGTCTGAATTCTTTTACTTAGCATAACGTTTTAGAGGTCCATCCATGTTGTAGCATGGTTAGAGGCTGAATCATATCCCCTTTAAATTCATATATTGAAATTCAAACCCCCCACGACCTCAGAACATGATTGTCATTAGAGACAGGGTCTTTAAAGGAGGAATTAAGTTGAAATGAGGTCATTAGGGTGGGCTCTAACCCAATATGACCGGGGTCCTTATGCCCAGAGAAGATTAGCCACAATGGGAAGCCCCGGACTTCTTTTCCCACATGGACACACTGATTCAACAGCATATGGGTCAATTCCCTTCGTGAAAAATCCAGAGATTAGGTGAGGGGCTCCTGCACCCCAATCAAGCATGAGACCCGCTGCATCAAAGCCAATAGGAAAGTACATGGCACCTTCTCCCTATAATGTCTCCCATACGACAGCGCCACACAATCAGGAGAAAGCCCCCAGCTCCTGGCTTGTCCCAGAGAAGGGAAGGAAAGGACTGGACTGTAATCCAAAGTTCCAGTGTCTTGAGGGGCTGCCTGAGGGACTGGTTTCTGTCTTGCCTGAGCACTGATGGGAAGGTGTTCCAGATTGAGAGACACTGAGAACAAAGGTGATGATTTGGAAAGCATGCTCTCACTGGCCAAAGAACTTTACCCACCTCAGCACAGAGCAAGTGGGGCACAAAACCCAAATCCTGGTTTCCTCTGGAGAGAAAGAGTTAAAGCATTCATCCAACATTCGGGGTAGTTATCCAAAGGACTGGCTTCTGTGAGAGTCTTTTTTTGGGGGGGATCAGCCAGACCCAAAAAAAGAAAACAAAACAAAAGATAAGCATAAACAACAACAACAAAATAAAACAAAACAAAAACTACCATTAAGGAAGTCCCAAGGAAACAGCACAGCCAGATCACCCTAAATAGAAAACCAAAGTATAAACGAGACTAGCTCATGTCCACAGAGCTTCTAATCACCTTTTTACCCAATTAACCAAACAGCATCTCACACAAGAGACAGAGACCACAACAGTCGTACTGAAAATGAAAGCACTTCAGAGAAAACAAACTGAGGGAAGAAGAAATCAAAAAAGAAACTCTTAGTAACTTTAGAGCTATAACTGACTAGAACTCAGAGGTATAACTAAAAAGACAGAATCTAGGGGCGCCTGGGTGGCACAGCGGTTAAGCGTCTGCCTTTGGCTCAGGACGTGATCCTGGTGTTATGGGATTGAGCCCCACATCAGGCTCCTCCGCTGCGAGCCTGCTTCTTCCCCTCCCATTCCCCCTGCTTGTGTTTCCTTTCTCTCTGGCTGTCTCTATGTCTGTCGAATAAATAAAAATAAAATCTTTAAAAAAAAAAAAAAGAATCTGTGAAGCAAGAAAGAGATTTTTTTCTTTAAAGAACAAAAAGATGTTAGAATTTTTTAATGATAGGAGAAACGAAAAACAATAGGAGGATTAAAATATAAAATGTAGGAAAACATCACAAAACAACAAAAGGCACAGAGAAAAAAATCGTAGAGAAATGGTAAATAAATCAGAGAATCAATCCAGATGGCCCAACATCAAAACGCCTGGGTGGCTCCATCTGTTAAGTGTCTGCTCTTGGCTCAGGTCATGATCCCAGGGTCCTGGGATTGAGTCCTGCATTGAGCTCCTTGCAGCAGGGAGCCTACCTCTCCCTCTGCCTGCCACTCCCCCTGCTTGTGCATGCTCTCTTTCTCTCTCTCTCTCTCTGATAAATAAATAAAATCTTAAAAAAAAAAAAACAGGCATTTCAGAAGTATGGAAATACGGGGCAAGAAAATTTCCCTGAACAAAAGTCATGAATTTCAAAATTGAAAATTGCTTTTTTTTTATTTTTTATTAAGTTATGTTATTCACCATACAGTCCATCCTTAGTTTTTGATGTATTGTTCCATGGTTCATTGTTTGCGTGTAACATCAGAATAAACAAAAACAATGTACCTTATAAGCTCTCAGAGAGAAACAGGTTTCCTACAAAAGTTGAGAATGAGAATGGCCTTGAAATTTTCTTTTTTTAAAGTTTTTTTGTTGTAAGGATTTCATTTATTCGAGAGAGAGAGAGAGAGAGCAAGCACAAGCAGGGGGAGCAGCAGGCAGAGGGAGAAGCAGACTTCCCGCTGAGCAGGGAGCCCAATGCAGGACTCCGGGATCATGACCTGAGCTGAAGGCAGATGCTTAACCTGCTAAGCCACCCAGGTGCCCCTCCAGGGTGGCCTTGAACTTTTCAACAGAACACCAAATGCTAGAATGCAATGGAGCAATCTTTTTAAATGCTCAGGGAAAATTAATTGCAACCTATAATTCTATAGCTGGTCAAATAACCATGTAAGTATAAGAATAAAATAACATTTTTTTAAAGATTTTATTTATTTATTTATTTGACAGAGATAGAGACAGCCAGCAAGAGAGGGAACACAGGCAGGGGGAGTGGGAGAGGAAGAAGCAGGCTCCCAGCGGAGGAGCCTGATGTGGGGCTCGATCCCATAACGCGGGGATCACGCCCTGAGCCGAAGGCAGACGCTTAACAACTATGCCACCCAGGCGCCCCTAAAATAACATTTTTCTAGACCTGATGGGTTTTTCTTCCAATCTGTCTCCACTGAACTCTACTCAGGGAGCACATGTGCCACCTGAGGTATCAACCTAAAGAGAAGAAACAGAGGATTCAGCCTGAAAGAATCCTTAGAATGATGGTGAAGCGGGAATCCTAGGACGACAGCTGTCAGCCCACTCAGCCAGAAGGAGGCAAACCTCCAAAAGAGGGTTTCTTCAAGATTAAACTGATAGAACATTTTATGTGTTTGAAAGTTTTGAGAGGATATTTGCATAAATGTGAAAGTTTAGGATTCAAAAAAAAAAACCCAAAACAGAAATACCAACATCCCTGCCCAAACTCACCTGCTGATACAGTCACGCCTGCATAAATGTCTGTGTGATGACACACAGATAATGGAACTGGTTCCGTCATACCTGGAGAATCTACCTCACCAAAACCCACACACTGTCATGGACTTAACCCACAAGGATGATGTCAAATATCCAGATATTTGGTCCTCGGGCTGGGAAAATAATCCCTGGCCCTCTGTAGTGCTACGCCTCCAGGTTGCACAACACACAGGTGAAAGACACATCTCCTGCTCGTTCCTTCCCTACCTTACTCAGAAGTCCACTGAGCTAGGGCCGTGAGCAGACCCAGAGAGACACCCATAGCTCTCCCCATCTCACAGTGACTCCTGATAAACCTCCCTGGAATGTGTCACTCCCCACTTAGCCCACCAGCTCCTTCTCCATCCAAACAGTGATGAACTAACTGTCAAGGAATGGAGGTTCCGGGGGAAGGTATTACATTAAAGCCTCTTCCGGCTTCTCCTTTCTACTACAGAGAAAGTTAATTGCAGTGGAGTCAGGTGCGCTGCATCTCAAATTTGTCCCAGGAGAGCATGAGAAAACAATGATGTTCAGCTCTTAATGAACCACAGGAATGGTGGAGGCAGCACTGCATGGATAACCAAGAGGTGCTGGGTGGGGCCATCCAAACACCACTGAGCATTCCAAGCAGAAGGATGATGGAAGGAGTCTGTGTTAAGATATAGGTTTATTATGATCTGGGCAGGTGAGGCCGACAGGTTAGGAGAGCACTACCATTGAAAAGCTAGCTTGTTACAGTTCCCAAGTGGAGGGACTGGGGCATGCTTTGGGGGGCCCCTCAGAGAGGCACTAGGGTCAGGCAGGAAATGTGGGCAAGGAAGAGTAAACAGGCTTAGGACTGGCTAGTTTGAATAATTTCAGGGGGCTCTGGGACACAGGGGCTGTCCCTTGTCGTCTGGAACCTGCCCCTGGAGATCAGCGGAGGGGAACCGTGGCATGAGCTAGACAAGCTTCATTTCAGCATGAGGTATAGCAATGTCGGCTGTGAGTTCAGTATTAGTAAGATCAATAATCTTTATTAACTGTGCCTTTAAACAGAATGACACATAACGCAGAGTTACATTTTGAATGGTTGATGGAAATGTTGTTATTAGAGTTCAGCAGTCACTGTTTGTGGCAACTTTGTAGAACACAACAATGGCGATAAACAAAGAGAACAGACCACTGGTCACCTGAGCAGTCTTGCCATAAACCCTGGAGAACAAATGGGAGCACGGTATGAGTCATGCCTTTTACTGTATTTTTTCCAGCTTTCTGGAGATATAACCGACATCTAACGTGGTGTAAGTTCAAGGTGTACAATGATGGATACTCTTACATGCTGCAAAATAGATACCACCAGATGTTGCACATCTCACAGTCACTGTTTTTGTGGCAAAAAGGTTGAAGACCTGCTCTCTTAGCAGCTTTCAAGTATATATACAGTATTATCAACTACAGTCACTGTTGTACATTAGATCCGCAGAACTTACTCATAACTAGAAGTTTGTACCCTTTGACCAACATCTCATTTCCCCCACCCCACAGCCCCTGGTAACCACCATTCTACTCTCTGTTTCTACAAATTTGGCTTTGTTAGAGTCCACGTATAAGTGAGATCACACAGTGTTTGTCTTTCTCTGACTTACTCACTTAGCATAATGCCCACAAGTGTCATCGATGTTGCAGAAATGGCGGGAGTTCCTTCTTTCTTGTAGCTGGATAACATATATATATGGATATGGATATGGATATGGAATATGGATATGGATATATATACATCTGAACAGCTCTGCAGTGGAATTAGGGATTTAGATGGGCATTTCTCTTGAAAGGGCATTTTTTTGGGCACATGTCATCCAGACTGCAGATCTGGATAATCTCTCTCTCCTCTCTCTCTCTCTCTCTCTCTCTCTCTCTCTCTCTCTCTCTCTCTCTATATATATATATATATATATATATCTCATATACATAAAGCTATACACATATATATACATAAAGCTTTATTGTGAGAAGTTTTCCTTTCATCTCCCAGACGTTCACAAGGCTCCAGACAACGCTCCTCAAAGTGGAGACGGCCAACCAGGAGCATCAGCATTGGCCTGGAAGCTCGTCAGGAATGCAGATTCTCTGCAGGGCCCTGGACCTGCTGAACCAGAATCTCTGGGCAAGACCAGAACTCTGTGTTTTAACAAGCCCTCCTGGAGACCCTCATACACATTTAAGCATGAGAACCTGCTTATCCCAGAGAACTGCCTCACAACCCAGACTCTCAGTCCATCGTTTCTGATGGTCAGGGGGAATTAAGAAATGGAGAATATTTTAAAAAAGGAAGGAAGAAGGAAGGAAAGAAGGAAGGAAGGGAGGAAGGAAGAAAAAGAAGAAAGAAAGAGGGAGAAAAGAAAGAAAGAGAAAAAGGAAGGAAGGAAGGAAGGAAGGAGAAGGAAGGAAGGAAGGAAGGAAGGAAGGAAGGAAGAAGAAAAGGAATTTGAGAATGTTGAAGACCCAGACCAATGGACCTCCACTTGCTTCACATTAAGATCTCCCAGGAGATTTAAACAATCACCCCTGCTTAGTCTCCATCTGCAGAGCTTCTGATTCAAGTCTCAGGTGCAGCCAGAACCAGGATTCTTTTTTAAGTTTCTCTGGTGATCCTAAACTGCAACCAAGGTTGTGAACCCCTGAGCCAAGGACGTAGCAGAAAGCCTGAGAAGCTGGTGGTCTTGGACGCCCTTACAACGTGACTCCCTGCGACCACAGACGAAGGTGGAAGGTGGCGCCTCCCATGCAGGTTTCAGATAAGCCCAGTGCACAGTATCTGCTATCTGGATGACATGTGCGCAAAAAAATGCCCTCTCAAGAGAAATGCCCGTCTAAATCCCTGATTCCGCTGCAGAGCTGTTCTGATGTTTCCACTTACTGGTCGCTCATACACACAACTGAAGTGCGCAATACCTGCAATTTGCGTAAACCTCACAAAGGGTGATGTACCAGCCACTGAGCTAAACACTTCACAGATACCTCGTCCATCCGCCTAGCTGCCCTTTGAAGTCAGTACTATTATTACCTCTAACTAGCTAATGGGGAAGCTGAGGCACAGAGAGAATTAGCAGTTGGCCTCGCTATAAAGTGGGGGAGCCAGGGTTTAGACCCCAGCAGCTGGCTCTAGATCTGTGCTCTTGACGACATCATCGCCTTTCTGCCTCTAACCACGATGCTCTCTGTCCTGTTTGCCACGGTGTCCAGGAATGGAGCATCAGTCAGAGGAACCTGAGGCCAAGAGGTCCCAGTCTCCATTTCTACTGTTTTGGATGGATCTTAGACCTCCCAGTTTTCCAGACCCACACTCAGTCACTGCAGTATCTCGAAGATCTGGGTTCAAATCCTGCTTTTGTGTCATCCCAGCTGTGTGACTTTGGGCAAATGACTTCACCTCTCTGAGCCTTTATTTCCCCCACTGGAAAACAATGAGCATAATACCATAAAGATGCAGTGAGAATTTACCTGACACCCCTATTCCAAGCTATTATCTACCATCCCTCTCACTTGCCATGTGGCTTCTTTAAAAGGGGGGAAATGTTAATTTTTGTCTTAAATGGCTGTAACCTGAATTCACCAAAATACTCTCTCAGAGGGTCAAGAGTCCATCCTGCAGATGTGTTAAACGAGGGGGGATAATGGAAAGTGCCTCCCCTTCTGCACACAGCTACATCACTAGCCGTACCAAAGGCTGGGCTCCGAACACTGTCTATTCAATTCTTTATGTAACAGTTCATCTGAACTAAACATGTCTTTCTAACATGCTGATGCTTCAAACTCTATCACAACCTCACACTCATTACAACACCTATAATTAAAAAGAAAAAGGGGGGGAAAGGCAAAAACAAGTGTTAAGAATGTGAAGGAATTGGAACCCTCTATATTGCTAGTGGGAATGTGAAATGGTGCAACCACTATGGAAAAGACCATGATGGTCCCTCAAAATATTCTGACACGCGCTTCAACATGGAAGAACTTTGAAGACGTTATGCTCAGTGAAATAAGCCAGTCACAGTAGGACAAATACAGTAGGATACCACTTCTAGGAGGTCCCTAGAAGAGTCACAGCTACAGAGACAGAAAGTAGATGGTGGGAACCAGGGGCTGGGGGAGGGGGCGGGGAGCTGGTGTTTCATGGGGACAGAATTCATTTCTTGCACACACATCATCCAAAAGGGGGTGCATTTGAGAGGGAGGAATTGTGCGAACTCAGGACAACAGGTTCCACAACGGATCGGGAGAGTTGCCTCAAAATTCACTTCTGGTGGTGTTAAGTATCACCTGTTAGTTAAAACAAATAAATTAAATGTGTGTGTGTGTGCATGTGTGTAGTGATAGAAATTGCCAGCACTAGTGCTGAATATGTCACAGGAATATGGAAGTAAGTAGGCTTCATTTCCCAGTTGTGTCCAGATTTAATCCTGGCCAGAGTTTTTAACCAATTAATTAATTTTGTGTGCAATCTCATACATGTTTTTGGAAATGTTCATTTACTCAGCTATTTATGAGAGTCCATGAACTTCCCCACCCCACCTTTATTGAGATGTAATTGACATTTAACATTGTGTGAGTTTAAGGTGTACAATGTGTTGATTTGATACACCTATGTATTGTAAAATGATTACCATTAAAAATAGAATAACCGGGGGCTCCTGGATGACTCAGTGGGTTAAGCATCTGCCTTCGGCTCAAGTCATGATCCCGGGGTCCTGGGATCAAGCCCCAAGTTCAGCTCCCTGCTCAGCAGGGAATCTGCTTCTCCCTCTTCCCCTCCCCCTGGNGGGGAATTCTACCAAACATTCAAAGAAGAAATAATACCTATTCTCCTAAAGCTATTTCAAAAAATAGAAACAGAAGGAAAGCTACCAAACTCATTCTATGAGGCTAATATTACCTTGATCCCCAAACCAGGCAAAGACCCCCTCAAAAAGGAGAATTACAGACCGATTTCTCTAATGAATATGGATGCCAAAATCCTCAACAAGATCCTTGCTAATAGAATCCAACAGTACATTAAAAGGATTATCCATCATGACCAAGTGGGATTCATACCTGGGATGCAAGCATGGTTCAACACTCGCAAATCAATCAATGTGATACATCATATCAACAAGAAAAGACTCAAGAACCATATGATCCTCTCAATTGATGCAGAAAAAGCATTTGACAAAATACAGCATCCTTTCCTGATTAAAACCCTTCAGAGTGTAGGAATAGAGGGTACATTTCTCAATCTCATAAAAGCCATCTATGAAAAGCCTACTGCAAGCATTATTCTCAATGGGGAAAAGCTGGAAGCCTTTCCCTTAAGATCAGGAACACGACAAGGATGCCCACTCTCGCCACTATTATTCAACATAGTACTAGAAGTCCTTGCAACAGCAATCAGAAGACAAAAAGGGATCAAAGGTATCCAAATCGGCAAAGAAGAAGTCAAACTGTCTCTCTTTGCAGATGACATGATACTCTATATGGAAAACCCAAAGGAATCCACTCCCAAACTATTAGAAGTTATAGAACAATTCAGTAAGGTGGCAGGATACAAAATCAATGCCCAGAAATCAGTTGCATTTCTATACACGAATAACGAGACTGAAGAAAGAGAAATTAGGGAATCCATCCCATTTACAATAACACCAAAAACCATGCGTTACCTTGGAATTAACTTAACCAGAGACGTAAAGGACCTATATGCTAGAAACTATAGATCACTTTTGAAAGATATTGAGGAAGACATAAAAAGATGGAAAAATATTCCATGCTCATGGATTGGAAGAATTAACATAGTTAAAATGTCCATACTACCCAGAGCAATCTACACTTTCAATGCTATCCCGATCAAAATACCGAGGACATTTTTCAAAGAACTGGAACAAATAGTCCTTAAATTTGTATGGAACCAGAAAAGGCCCCGAATCTCCAAGGAACTGTTGAAAAGGAAAAACAAAGCTGGGGGCATCACAATGCCGGATTTCGAGCTGTACTACAAAGCTGTGATCACAAAGACAGCATGGTACTGGCACAAAAACAGACACATCGACCAATGGAACAGAATAGAGAACCCAGAAATGGACCCTCGGCTCTTTGGGCAACTAATCTTTGATAAAGCAGGAAAAAACATCCGGTGGAAAAAAGACAGTCTCTTCAATAAATGGTGCTGGGAAAATTGGACAGCTACATGCAAAAGAATGAAACTTGACCACTCTCTCACACCATACACAAAAATAAACTCCAAATGGATGAAAGACCTCAATGTGAGACAGGAATCCATCAAAATTCTAGAGGAGAACATAGGCAACAACTTCTATGACATCGGCCAGAGCAACCTTTTTCACGACACATCTCCAAAGGCAAGAGAAATAAAAGATAAAATGAACTTATGGGACTTTATCAGGATAAAGAGCTTCTGCACAGCCAAGGAAACAGTCAAAAAAACTAAGAGACAGCCCACGGAATGGGAGAATATATTTGCAAAGGACACCACAGATAAAGGACTGGTATCCAAGATCTACAAAGAACTTCTCAAACTCAATACACGAGAAACAAATAAACAAATCATAAAATGGGCAGAAGATATGAACAGACACTTTTCCAATGAAGACATACAAATGGCTAACAGACACATGAAAAAATGTTCAAAATCATTAGCCATCAGGGAAATTCAAATCAAAACCACACTGAGATACCACCTTACGCCAGTTAGAATGGCAAAGATAGACAAGGCAAGAAACAACAATTGTTGGAGAGGATGTGGAGAAAGGGGATCCCTCCTACATTGTTGGTGGGAATGCAAGTTGGTACAGCCACTCTGGAAAACAGTGTGGAGGTCCCTTAAAAAGTTAAAAATTGAACTACCCTATGACCCAGCCATTGCACTACTGGGTGTTTACCCCAAAGAGACAGATGCAGTGAACNCACTACTGGGTGTTTACCCCAAAGAGACAGATGCAGTGAACAGAAGGGCCATATGCACCCCAATGTTCATAACAGCATTGTCCACAATAGCTAAATCGTGGAAGGAGCCGAGATNTAAGAAGCTGTGGTCCATATATACAATGGAATATTACTCAGCTATCAGAAAGAACGAATTCTCAACATTTGCTGCAACATGGACGGCACTGGAGGAGATAATGCTAAGTGAAATAAGTCAAGCAGAGAAGGACAATTATCATATGATTTCTCTCATCTATGGAACATAAGAACTAGGATGATCGGTAGGGGAAGAAAGGGATAAAGTAAGGGGGGGGTAATCAGAAGGGGGAACGAAACGTGAGAGACTATGGACTATGAGAAACAAACTGAGGGCCTCAGAGGGGAGAGGGGTGGGGGAATGGGATAGACCGGTGGTGGGTAGTAAGGAGGGCACGTATTGCATGGTGCACTTGGTGTTATACGCAACTAATGAATCATCGAACTTTACATCGGAGATCGGGGATGTACTGTATGGTGGCTAACATAATATAATAAAAAATCATTAAAAAATAGAATTACCATATGATCTGGCAATCCCAATTCTGGGTATATACCCAAGAGAATTGAAAGCAGGGACTTGAAGAGATATTTGCACAACCAGGAGCATGGCAGCATTATTCACAATAGCTAAAACATGGAAGCAATCCAAGTGTCCCTTGACAGATGAATGGGTAAGCAAACTGTGGTATATACACACAATGGAATATTATTTAGGCTTAAAAAGGAAGGAAATTCCCTAGTTCTGCCTGTCCCTTTTATCTTACTGAAAGCTCCTTTTTGGATCCCACAGAGCCCTGGCCCACCAAGGGGAAGCAGAAGAAATCCCTAGAGGGAAGGCGGACACCCCCTTCATCACCACCACCTGTGGTAGAGAGAAGGAAGGGAAATCAGAGAAGGCTTTCAAGGAGAGGTGCTGTCTTGCCCATATTTGAAGAAACAAATTCCTGCTCTGTGGGAATGGGGCAGGGAGACTGTTCCAGCTATCCGGAAGAGCAGAAGGGTCAAAGAGCACTAGACAGATGTCTGTGTCTCTCCTTGCCCTGCCCCCCACCCCAGGCAGACTTCTGTTCCCTTTAGGAAACCAGGAAAGCCACACCAGCTAGGTGACCACCTTCTGATTTATATTCTAAGGGTTAATATTTTAAATTAATTTTAAGATTAAATTCTAAGGAGGGCTGTGACTAGCTCTCTTACTGCACTATGAAGAGCTTCAAAAGGAAGCACCAAGAGAAGGATTCTTGGGTCTTACTGGGCTCTGGGTCAGGGAGCTGGATCAGAGGTCTCTCCTCAGGCACCCTCTAGCCTCCTTCTCCAAATTTGACACTTTGGGGGAATCCAGAATAGATGAGTATTTGGGCGCTTTCTGGGGCAGGGAGGAGCTCATCCTCATCCCTTCCCCGGCATTGTGAAATCTTCTGAAGGGGACAGCAGGCAGGGTGATGTCATAGACCACTGGCCAGGCCCCTCTCCCTGCCTCTGCGTGCCCCTGGTCGGCCTTGGTCTTTTCTCCTCACGCCCCTGCACCCCAGGGGAAAGCGGTCAGCCTCGCCAACCAGCTTACCCAGCTGCGTGCAGCCATGGATGCAAATCAGTCCAGTTGCGCGAAGCCCCAGCCCTCCCCAAAGGCCTCCAGGCCTGGCGTGAACCCCAACTCAGTCCTGGTGAACAAGACCCTGCAGCAGGAGCCCCCCAGCATGGTGGGCGACAGGTTGCCACCAAAGACCAGCGCGGTGGTCATCGACATGGGCACGGGCACCTGTAAGGTGGGCTTTGCGGGGCAGGCCCAGCCCACCTACACCGTGGCCACCATCGTGGGCTGCCAGCCCAAGAAGCCGGCCACCAGTGGACAGCCCCTGCTGGAAACTTTCATTGGCGAGGCCGCCCGCACACGCCCAGAGCTGACCCTGGTGCAGCCGGTGCGGAACGGCATCGTGGTGGACTGGGACGCTGCCGAGCTCATCTGGCGCCACCTGCTGGAGCACGACCTCCGCGTGGCCACTCGGGACCACCCGCTGCTGTTCTCCGACCCGCCCTTCAGTCCCACCACCAACCGGGAGAAGCTGGTGGAGGTGGCCTTCGAGTCGCTGTGCTCCCCTGCCATGTACGTGGCTTCCCAGTCGGTTCTGTCCGTCTATGCGCACGGGAGGATCAGTGGGCTGGTGGTGGACACCGGCCACGGGGTCACCTACACGGTGCCCGTCTTTCAGGGCTACAACCTGCCCCACGCCATGGAGCGCCTGGACCTGGCGGGCACGCACCTGACCGCCTTCCTGGCGGAGATGCTGCTCGGCTCAGGCTTGACGCTGGGCCAGCAGGACCTGTACACGGTAGAGAACATCAAACACCGCTACTGCTACGTGGCCCCCGACTTCCTCAAGGAGCAGGCCCGGCCGGAGCAGGAGCACCAGCAGACCCTGAAGCTGCCCGACGGGCGGACGGTCACGTTGGGCAAGGAGCTGTTCCAGTGCCCGGAGCTGCTGTTCAGCCCCCCCGAGATGCCGGGGCTGGTGCCTGTGGGTGTCCCCACTATGGCCAGACAGAGCCTTCACAAGGTGCCCCTGGAGGTGCGGGCCGACGTGGCCCAGAACGTGCTGCTCTGCGGGGGCTCCTCGCTCTTCCAGGGGTTCGAGGGCCGCTTCCGGGCCGAGCTGCTGCGCAGTCAGCCCCCGGAGGCCCACGTGGTGGTGGCGGCGCAACCCACCAGAAACTTCTCGGTGTGGATCGGGGGCTCCATCCTGGCCTCATTGCGCGCCTTCCAGTCCTGCTGGGTCCTGCGGGAGCAGTATGAGGAGCAGGGGCCCCACATAGTGTACCGCAAGTGCTACTGACCCCGGGCGGCGGGGTGAGGGCGGGGCAGTAAAGCTTCCGATGATACCCTGTCGGCTCTGTCCTGCCTTACCCCAGGGCCAGCCCCGTCCACTCCTGGACTCACCACCCAGACTCGCCTTGGGTTCTGACCCCACCAAGACCTACCTCCCAGACATCCTGATTCTGCCCTGCCCTGACTCACCTCCCAGGATCCAACCCCAGAGACACCCAGCTCCGACTCCCAAAACCCACCTTCCCCACGATCAACCCACAACATACCACCCTGTCCTAACCCTGTCAAATCCACCTCCCATGATCCCTCCCCAAAAGCACTCTCAGGCTGGGACCTCTTGCCAAGGCCACCCACAAGACATCCCCAGATTCTCATCCCCTAATCTCACCTTAGTGATCTATTGCTTTTGGTATAAACCTCCCCCAAGTTTCCCCATGGCTCTAAGCCCCCAGTGCACTCCCTCACTCTGTCTCTCAAGAACCCCTGCCCATCTCCATGACTGCTCCTCCCCAAGGAACCCGCACCAGCTGCTCCAACCCTCCTCCCCAGAACCTCTCCATGAGTGCTCCAACCCCTAAGTGCACCCTCAGAATCTTCCCCTATTTCTAATCCCCCTAAACATACCCCCAAGAGCTACTTGCCAAGACACCCCTAGTTCAAGTACCCCAAATCCATCCCCTCAGTGGTTTCCCCTGTCTGCTTATCCAAAGTTCTCCTATACCCCGATATTCTGAGCAACTCCCCACAAGCGCCAAAACTTCATATCTGCCACAAAGACCCAAGTTCTGATCCTCAAGGGTCTCCCCTAAATGGCCCATTAAAGGATCCGCCAGTGCCAAAAGCCCATCCCCCAAATTCCACCATCCCCCATAACTCTGCTGTCCCTGCATGATTTGTTCTCCTAGATTCATTCCTTCCATCCCACACCCAAGCCCTATACATACCCCCCACAGAGAACAGTATGTTTGAATCCCCAGAGCCCCAGGACAGCCCCACTGCTCTCAGCTCACCTCCTTGCTCTGTGTCTTCCGCATGGCCTGCCTTACAATGCACCTCCTGTCCCCTCTCTTCAGCCCTTCAAACCCTCCCAGGAAGGTTCCAGTCCCCAGGACCATCCCATGATCCTCACCCCACTAATCCCTAGGCCCTCTCCTGTGTCCTGACCCCCCCAACTCCCTTCCCAAAAACACTCTCCTAGGGTTGCCCCATGATGGACACCCAGGACATTCTATCCCAGTGTTTTCAGACTCCCCAGAAACCCACCCCCATAATCAGCCCCCCCTAGGGCCCCATCCCATTAGTTGAGACACCAATAGCCAGTGACATTCCTGAGGGCTGCCCAGCCTACCATGACCCTGGGGCAGATACCCCAGATGGGGGTTCAACCTGGACACTGGCTCCCTTCTGCCCCCCACACAGGTCCCCAGGGACCAACTGTCCTGGGCCATCCTCCCACGGAGGCTGGACATTCTCCCCACAAGGCATCCTGGGTCCTCTCTCCTTCCTCCAACCTTGTCCTTGGCTACCCTGAGCCCCTGCTGGAGGGGCTCTGCCTTCACACCATCCAGCACAACCTAAAGAATGCCAGGAACCCCAGCCTGCAGCCTGGACGCGTCCTCCCAGCTTATCAACGAAACAGGCACAAGCTGCCAGAGCTCGTCTGCGTCCACGCTGGGTCCTCGTCTCCCTCCGTCCAAGGAAACATTCATTCGTACGCCCAAATCAGTCAGTATTTACTGAGCTTCTCTGTCTCTGCCTCCCTGAGTCTCTCTAACTCTATTCTTGGTTTTTATTTGCTCACTTGGATACCGCTCTCTCTCTCCCTCTCTCCCACTCTTTCCCCTCCCTTGTCTCCCCCCTCCTCTTTCTGACGCTCCTGCCAGCGCTCTTCTTACGCAGGAATCTTCAGGAGGGGGAGCTCATTTATTTGTGGGGCACTGAGACCACCACCCCGTCTCCATCCCAGCACCTGCCATCAGACAACGCGGGTCAGCAAGGGCCCTGGTTATCCCCACCCACCGCGTCCCACTGTGTCCTGGAGACTAGGCAGGGGCTCCGGTCCCATTCCTGGCCAGTGAGTGGTCCTCAGCTATGGGGACGGCCCCCTAGTCAGTCCAGGATCTCCAGATCACAAACATTCGGTGTTGGACCCCCTTGCCTCATCTCCTCCCCAGGCAGGCAGCCTCAACCTGTAGCCTAGGCAAGAACCCCCAGGAGGTTACAGTAGTGAGGCGAAACTTCTCACTTTTCCCACAAGGCGGCACCACCTCCAAGCTCAAGGCACTGCGAATGGCATCACATTTAGAATCACAAAGACTGCCGCACACCAGTCCTCCCCAGACCTCAAGCGAGACCCACCCCCACAGTGGTGTCAGGGCACTGCCAGCCACACTCATAGAAGGGATGTGGGACAGGCTGGGTCTCTGATGCTACAGGAAGTGAGGAGGATGCCGACACCCCCACCACTTCTGGGCTGCTGGGTGGACTCTCATTTAGATCAGGCTGAGGTCCCCCAACCTTCCCTGATGCAGAAATTTCCTCTACAACCCTTGTGACATGTGCCCCTCCCTTTTGCATACTCCCAGGGACAGGGAGCACACTACCTCAAGCCTATTGTTAGAAATCTCACCTCCTCCCTGGAGTTGTAGGTAAACCTCTGCACTCTCTCCCTGGCACCCCTGCCCCCCAGCAGAGCACTGAGAGCACCAGAGACCCCTCCCCGTGCCCACACACATCCCTGGAGTCCGCTCTTCCGTGTGGATCAGGGGCCCCATCCTGGCACAGGCTGTGTGCATTCCTGTCCTGGGTCCTGTGACAGCAATACAAGGAGCTGGGCCTCCATGACATGTACTGCAAAAGCAGGGTTTAAGGAGACATGTGTGTACCAAGTTGACACGAGGGGGACCTGTGATGGTTAATTTTGTGTGTCAAATTGGCTGGGCAATGGTACCCAGATGTTCGATTAAACACCATTCTAGATGTTGCTATGAAGGTATTTTTTAAAGATTTATTCATTTATTTGAGAGAGGGGTGGGAGAGAGAAACTCAAGCAGACTCCACACTGAGCGCGGAGCCCGACGCAGGGCTCTATTCCACAGCCCTGAGATCACGAGCTGAGCCTAAATCAAGAGTCAGATACTTAACCAACTGAGCCACCCAGGTGCCCCAGTGGAGGTATCTTTTTAGATGAGATTAAGATTTAAATCATAGACTTTGAGTAAAACATCACCCCCTCACAGTGTGGGTGAGCCCCATCTATTCAGTTGAAGGCCTTCAGAGAACAAAAACTAACCTCCCCCAAGAAAGAAGGGATTTTGCCAGAGGACTAACTTCAGGTTCAAACTGCAACTCTTCCTGGGCCTCCAGCCTTCCAGCCTAGCCTACAGATTCTGTGTCAACTTCCACAATCCCGTGGCCAATTCCTTAAAATAAATCTGTCTTTCACTATGTATGCATCTTCTTGGTTCTGTTTCTCTGGAGAACCCTAAGATACATGCCAAGCCCCCTTCCTACCTCAGGACTTTTGCACTTGCTATGCCCTGTACTCAGAGAGTTCCTTCTCACTTCCCATCTGATCAAAGGTAGCCCCTTTCTCAATACGACACAAAGCCCAGAAGCCATAAAAGGAATGATTAAAGCAGTTGACTTCATGTAAACATCAAAAAAAAAATCTGCCAAGTGAAAATCACCCTGAACAAAGTCAAGACAAATGACAATTTTTTTTTAGGAAAACAAATGATACATAATTTTTAAATGAGAAATGCAGAAAGCTACAATTCATAACACAAAGGGAAAATGTCTGTAATATGTCGAGAGCTCTTGGAAAGAATCAATAAGAAAAATGCTACAACTGTTAGCAAAGGATATGAATCTTTAGCTCACAGAGAAAGAAAGGCAAATGGTTCTTTGACCCAAGAGAAGATACACAGTCTCATAAGGGAAATGAACATGAAAACTATACTGTGATACAATTTTTAACCCATCAGATTGGCAAAGATCAAAAGGCTTGATAACATCCATGTTGGCGAGGCTATGGGGAAACTGGCATTCTCTTACCTTGAAGATGAGGAAGGAAGCTGGCACAAATCCAATGCAGGACAAGTCTCAGTAACTACTTAAATGACAAATGCCACACCTTCTGGCCCAGCTATGGCCCTTCCAAGCATTTCTCCTTCAGATACAATCACGCATGTGCAAAATGAGGTGAATGCAGTTATCCCTTGTGCGTTGCAACGCTTAATGGTGGCAAAACGTGGGAAACAACATTTTGTGTTTCTGGTGTCATGTGACCATCTAGAACAGGTTAAATAAATCACCCTCGAACATAGAGGAATACTGCCCGACTGTCAAAAAGGAACCCCAGCGAGCTATGTTCACTGACACGAGGTGATTACCAACATATATTTTGAGTGAAAAAAAGGTCCAAAAGGCTATGTTACTACCATTTATGGAAAAAAAAAACAAGAATAAATGAGTATGTAGAGATTTGCTTGAAAATACACGGAATATCTCTGGAAGATTTCATGAGGAACCTGAATGGTGTTTGCTTCTAGAAAAGATTTTTCCAATGTCCCATCCTAAGGGGCACTTTTAGACATTTTTTCCTAACTGTCCCCCATGAGAACTTAACAGCACAGATCAACTCTGTATCTGTTTGCATTTCTATGTGTATCTATGCCTTATACACAAAAACACATTCCCCCCCACACCCCCAACTAAATTTTACCTCCTTGGGGGCAATATCACCTCCACTTAGGGTTGATGCTCGTGGGAGGGTAACCTGGGCATCAAGACCAGAAGGGGACTTCCCACTGCCCCCCCCTTTGGAAGTATTAGAACTTTGAATCATGTGATTATTTTTTTAAATATGAATGTTTCCTCTAAGTTCCTCCGGCATCCACCCAGAAATCTCCAGCAATGATCATCTGATTTGTTTGATCCTTGTTAAAAGGTGGCATCACCCCCTGGGGCATAAGTTCCAGGTCCCCTCATGTGTCATGCACCCAGCATTCAATCGAATCCAAGAGATATCTGTTGAATGACCGAACGAAGGAGCCAGGATTTCAGCTGAGCTTACAGGAATCCTACATAGGGGGTCCCTCCCTCTCATTCTCTGGCATTGGAGTCAGACATACGTGATTCCAATCACACCTCCTCACATACTGTATGATCATGGACAAGTGACTTGACGTTTCTGAGCCTCACTCAACATACCAGTGAAATGAAGGTGATTATCAGTGCTCACTTCCGCGGGGAACTTTATAAGGATTGCGCACGACGCAGGTGCTCTAGGAAGTATGGGAAGACGCTTCAGAAATTGCCGCTGTCTTTGGGGCTGCAGGGTGGGGGTGTTTCACATTTACTCTAGGTATTAACGTATCTTTAGAAAGTTCTACAGTGTGAATGCCTCCATAAAAATAATTTCTTAAAACCATTTCGAGTAATGCATAAAATGAACTTAACATGCTCAGTACACAGTAGGGGCCAAATAGATGGCTGCTGTTTCAACTAGAGTGTGCCAAAGACAGACCCCAAGTCCTCAATCCAGCGAGCCAGCTGGCCACCGAGGACCTAGAGACCCTCTTCCAAGGGTTTGAGCAAAAAGAGGATCCACCCGGTCACTGCCAGGGCCTCACCCCGGGTCTGCTCTTTGGGGTCCAGACCCTCTGCTCCTTGGGGGACCCAGAGGAGGTGGGGTCATCCCACCAGGCAAAGTACAGACCGGGCGGGATCAGGGTGAGGCCGGCGAGGGACACAGGGCCGAAAGGCAGCATCAGCGCTTGTCTGTGTTTTAAAACGTGACAGCTTTGCTCATCAGGGTATTATTTGGCATGAATTTTTATTTTTTTAAAAAAATATTGCATTGAAGGGCGCCTGGGTGGCTCAGTCATTTAAGCGTCCAACTCTCAGTTTCAACTCAAGTCATGATCTCCGGGTCATGGGACGAAGCCCCATGGCAGCCTCCGCGCTCAGCATGGAGTCTGCTTGAGATTCTCCCCTGCTCCCCCGTCCCTCCCCCTGCTTGTGCACTCTCTCTCTCGCTCTAAAATAAAATAAATAAATCTTTTTTAAAAATTGTTTTGAGGGGCACCTGGGTGGCACAGCAGTTAAGTGTCTGCCTCCGGCTCAGGGCGTGATCCCGGCGTTCTGGGATCAAGCCCCACATCAGGCTTCTCCGCTATGAGCCTGCTTCTTCCTCTCCCACTCCCCCTGCTTGTGTTCCCTCTTTCGCTGGCTGTCTCTATCTCTGTCAAATAAATAAATAAAATCTTTAAAAAAATAAATAAATAAAATTTAAAAATAAAAATAAAAATTGCGTTGAGGGGCGCCTGGGTGGCTCAGTTGGTAAAGTGCCTGCCTTTGGCTCAGGTCATGATCCCAGTGTCCTGGGATCGAGCCCCATGTCGGGCTCTCTGCTCAGCGGGGAGCCTGCTTCTCCCCTGCCTGCCGCTCCCCCTGCTTGTGCGTGCTCGCTATCAAATAAAAAAATAAAATCTTTTAAAAAATAAAAATAAATAAAAATAAAAATTGCATTGATGACAGGGGCTGGGGGAGGGAGGAACGGAGAGTGACTTAAGGGGTATGGTTTATTTTGGGGTGATGGAATGTTCTGGAACTAGATAGTAGTGATGGTTGCACAGCCTTGAATGTACTAACTGCCACGGACCAGTACATTTTCAAAAGGTGAACCTTGGGGTACGGGAGAGAATCTCAATGTAAGACACTGCTTCGAACGATGTTTACCTTATAAGCCCTAGGGATCTAGCGGGCAGCATATGAATCCAGAGAGCAATATCATATCACAATCACCACACCTGCTGAGAGACTAGAAAACCACTGAAAAGAAATGATAATTATAGAACCCAAGGGAGGAGCTAATTCGGACTACAACAGCAATCATATTACAATATATAAATATATCAAATATGGTATGCCTTAAATTTACACAATGTTATATGCCAAACACAGGTCAATTAAAATAAGAAATATTATGTACTTTGATTACTGAGATTTCGGGTGCTCCCTTAAATTTTGCTCAGATGAATGCCTCACTTGCCATGTCCTAATCCCAGCCTTGTGGACGGAGACACCAGGGAGGTGGTGAGGGGCTGAGAATGCCTGTCGGCTTGCATGAGGCTGACCCAGGAAGGAGAGACCGGAAGATTGGGCTCCTGAAGACTGCGGCCGCAGAGCCTGCTTCCCACGGAAACCAGGAAATCACACACACCCCTGCCCCCACCCACACTGGGGCACCTGCAGCTGCTGGGCCCACCCTCACCCTGGCACAGAAGAACTAAACCCAGCGCTGGGGGAGGAAAAGTGTAATTCCCAATAGACAGGGATTTCTGGCTTGAGCAGAACCTTTCATACACACTCACACCTATACCCTCACCCTCACCTGTCACCTGGGGCACCCTGAAACTTTGCACGGACAGATGGGGCTGCCAGATGTGGGGAAGAAAAGGGAAGGAGGGCTGGGCTGGGTGACAGGGTTCAAGATAAGTTGCTAATTGATTCCCCCAAAATGCAACTGATGCCTGGCTAACAAAGCCACTGGACGGTGAGTGGAGAAGGTCCAGCCAGCCCAGCTGGTTGGCTGTTACCCCAAAGGGGGCTCATCTTACCTCCTGGGCCTTGCTCTCCACTTCCTTTTCCCCAGCCCCATGCCTCCCACATAGGCCAGTTTGTCACCCCCTCCACCCCATGGGCACCCAACATCCCCAACTTCCCCTTCAAGTCTGCCTTCCTACCTCAAACCTCAGGACTCTCTTCTGAGAGAGAGCAAATCTAACCATGTCCCTCTCCTGCTCAATACCCTTTGCTGGTTCCCCAGAGCCCTGGAGCTAAAGGATTTTCCCAGAACCCCACTGACAGCTGGACCAAAGCACTGCTAACCCCTTAGGGCCCCCCACTGCACTCCCCAATGCATTCCATTCCCGCATGCCTCAGCACTTCCCCACCCACCTCAGGGCCTTTGCACGAGCTGTCCCCTCCACCCAGAACACTTTCTTTCCTCCTCTTCCCTTAGTTGATGCCTATCCCCGCTTCAGATCTCACCTCTGGGAAACCCTGTGTGACCACCCAGGTGGGTCAGGCCCACCAGCACCAGGCTTCAGTCCAACCTAACATTTATCAAGCTTTTACATTCTATATGCATGTGTGACCCAACCATGTTGGCCTCTCCCAGCAGACTATGATTCCAGAAAGTAAATGGAACTGGCAATGCAGTAGGTCCTCAGCCACACTTACCTGCTGGTGATATCAGAAGTTTCTGCCCAGCAGAAAAAACAGACAATAAGTGCAAACAGAAAGAACTTCAGTTGGTGAAAAATGCCCTGAAAGAAATGCAACAAGGCAGTGTGACTGGTGATCACAGGGGATCTGAGAAGATGAGGGAAGAGCATTCCAGGCAGAGGGAACCACAAGGGTAAACGCCTGGAGGCAGGACCAGCTCAGTGTGTTTGAGGAGCACAGTAGAGTGAGTGAGGGGGAGAGAGGAGGAGGTGAGAGCAGGGAGGGGACAGGGCACGTGGTGAGGGCCTTAGAGGCTATGACAATATTGAACTTTACCCAAACTTTGTGATCTTAGAAAACAGAGGAGGTTAGGGAATCCCCCCACCCTTTGTGTTCCAGGAAACTGCCTACTGCAAGGAACACCCTCCCATATGACTTAGATTAGACTCCGGATGCTCCCTGTGATGGCTCCTTTTATGTGTCAACAGGGTGCCCAGATATGGCCAAACATGATTCCAGGGGTGTCTGTGAGGTGAGGGTGTTTGGGGATGAGATCGACATTTAAGTCAGTAGGCTGCATAAAGCAGATTGCCCTCCCGAATGTGGGTGGGCCTCACCCAATCAGTTGAGGGTCTGAATAGAACAAAACAATGACCCTCCTCAGAATAAGAGAGAATTCTACCTGCCTGGTAGCCCTCAGACTGGCTTATTGGCTTTGCTTTAGTCTTCGGACTTGAACTGAGACCCAGCCCCTCCTGAGTCTCAAGCCTGCTGATTCACCCTGCAGACCGCAAGTCTTGACAGCCTCCATAATCACATGGACTAATCCTTATAATAAAGATATACACCAGGCTATAGATATCTCTCTAGATAGACATAGAAATAGATGTTTATCTGTCTATGGATCTATCTAGATAGTTACCTGGAGCCTGACATACATATATCTATCTATATCCACTTACAGATATCTAATAGATAAAATATACACACACACAGAGACATTAAAGACATATAATGTGTAAAGATACCTGTAAACATCTATAGATCTGATATATCTCTATACAACTATAGGTATATGTATTATATCAATATTACACAGATTACAGACCTATGTAGGGATAGATACCTATCCAGCTGTAGATATATGGAGAGAGAGAACAATAAAACCACAGACGGACACGTACATACATACAACATCCTATGGCATCCTCTTGTTCCTGTCTCCCTGGAGAATCCCAATGCAAATTTCCTTGCTTATCTATGACAAGGCCAGACGCAGACCCTCCAAATTCCTACTTTGCCTCAGAAGTGATCAGCCGAAGTGCTTGTCCCCTCTGATCCATCAGAACACAATGCTTCTTAACCAAACTTTAGTTCAGCCCCTTTCCTTCCCCCAGGGCCCTAAGTTTAGGTGCTCCTCACCCGAGCCAGCAGACAGGCCTTCCAGAGAATAGGCTGGCCCCAGGGGGACACCCTCTGATCCGTCTCCCATCGCACTGTCTCTCCATCCCACCTCCCCACACCCGGTTCTTGCCAGCCTTGTTCGCTCCTCTCTATAAAAGAAAACTGCTTTGTGCCGATGTCTTGAGAGGCTTACAGACCTCATGGTCAGAGAGCTCACTCCCTTTCCTCCCCCTTGTCCTTTTGAACAAAGGCTCTCCTGCCCAAACCCAGATGTGTGTTTCATTCACAGCTGCAGAGAAGGCCTTGGATTTTCTTTCTAGGAGCCATAGGGAGCCATGGGAGGACTGAGAGCAGGGACAGGACACATCAGGGCCACCTGAGGAGGTGTGAGCTGGTGGCCGAGTTGGGAAGTCGGCAGGTTCAAGCTGCATTTTGGGGACGAGTGGGCAACCTGAGTTAGAGGGAGGTCTCTGGAGGTCCCAAAACCTCCAAGAGTGTCACACTTCGTGGCTGTAACAGCCAAGGAAGGTTACTCAGTATCCAGGGGAGTAAAGGAAGCTTGGGATGGAGGGTGCAGAGTGAGGGTTCCCAGGAAAGTCTTTCAACAGGAAGGCTTAGAAACACAGAGAATCAGACTGGGGAAACTGAGGCACAGGGCCATGCAACGACCATCAGAGGCCAGTCAACACATCCATGGCAGAGCCAAGATTCCAACCCAAGTTCCCTGCCTCCCAGCCCCAGCTGGTCCCACTGCTCTCCCTGTTTCTGTGGAACTGGGATTCGAATGACCCCTGGGTTTGAACAGGGGGACAAGAGTGAGCTCATTCTGAGTGGGGGAACAGAGAGGGTAAAGGTGCAGAGGCTGTAACAGGGAAAGTAAGATGATGCCGGAAGTGGATAATAATAGCAGCTAGCATGTATCAGGCCCTCCCTACCTGCCAGACGCTGCCCTAACCACTGTCAGGAACGACCTCCTGTACTCCTCCCTCTGAGGTAAGAACTCTTCTCTCCATTCTACAGAAGGGAAAACTGAGGCCCAGAGAGGCAATGTGAGGCCTCAGAAGCAGTGCAGAGCCCTCTTCCTTCTGTCTAGAGACTGGGCTGGGAGGGGGCAGTTCCCAGCCTTTGCCCCATCACAGCCCCCACCCAGGCCCAAGACAGGAAGACAGTGGCCAGGACAGCCCTGCTAGAGGGTGGGGGAGGAGCCAGTCCAAACCACGGACAGTATTTCTCAGAATTTACAGTAGAGGGAGGGGAGGGGAGGCTGGGGGAGCCCCCAGGGCCCACAGCAGTGGGGAGAGAGGGGGCCTTGGGGGGCCCACACCTGTGGCCTTATGGGAGGGGCCCCACTCTCCTACCTGCTCCCACTTCTTTGAGCCTTCAGCCCACCTCACCCCCTGCCATATATGGGGAGACTTGAGGGGACCCCTGCACACCCAGGCTCTAAACTAAGTGTGCACACATGTGCTACACTCAGGTCCCGAGCACACACATGCAGTCAGGCTGGACTGTGAGAATGTGAGTCATCCCCACCCGGGCAGACCCAGGCTTTTCACCTCACTCACCCAAGCACCCCACAAGGCTGGGGCAGCAGGGCTGCCTCCCCCCAGCCCCCTGAGGGCCACATGTCCAGGCTGGGGTCCGCCTGGAGCATCTCCCCGTACATCCCCTCTGCGTGCTGCATGGGTCCCAAGCCTCTCTCTGCCCTCCCAGCTCCCAGATGCCCCTGTGTCCTCCATCCTGCACCCTCCGGGCACGACAGGCTCGCTGGCACAGTTCTAAATGGACGTGATATTCACACAACATAAAATTCACCATCTCACACTGACCAATTCAGTGGCATCTGGTGCAGTCACAAGGTTGTCACCTAACATTGTCAGCGCCCCAAAGGAAACGCCAAACCCGGTACACAGCCTCCACCAGCTCTCCGCGCCCAGCCCCTCACAGCCACCAACTGCTCTCTGTCTCTGCGGGTCTGCCTATTCTGGATATTTCGCACAAAGGGAACCACACAACATGTGGCCCTTGAGGATTGGCTCCTCTCACTCATGTTTTCCGGAACTCAGTTCAGATATCCTCCAAGAGAGCTTCCCTGGCCTCCCCCCCAAGTCCCTGACTGCCCCCCTCCTGCTCTCAGCTCACAGGCCTCAGCAGCATCTGACATAACCTGTACATCTCGTTCATACTCATTCACTCAGAGTTTGTCCAACTCCTTCTCAAAAGGACAGGCTCCAAAGGGCAAGGAATTGGTTTCATCCTCTCTGGGAAGTCCTGAAGGAATGAATACATGAATGAATGAATGACCCATGTGACATTCTCCTTCTTCCTTGTCTCCCTCTGCCCCAAACCATGACCCCTGATTCCTTGTCAAACCTCGATTCAATTAGACAGTATTTATCATTCACCTGAGGCTCCCTGTCCCCATGCTGCCTTTGTCCTCCAGGCACGGACAGGCCGTCACACCTGGTGACCCAGGATTTAACTGCAGTCTGAGCTGTCCCTTGGAGAATCAACTGTTCCTACCTGATTCGTTTATTCATTCAACAAACAAGCATTGAGTACCCACCATGTGCAGGGTCGATGTAAATAACCAGAGGCATATTAGAACAGGTGTTCAAGGAAAGCCTTTCCTGAGAAAGCAGCATTTGAGCAAAGACTTGAAGGCGGAAAAGGAGAGTCATTCAAAGACGCAGGGAAAAGCATTATAGCAGGGGGAACAGCAAGTGCCAAGATCTGGGGCAGAAAAGGACTTCGTGGAAGAGAAAGCTGGCTGGGAGGCTGGTACAGTGATAAGGGGTGATGAGGGGTGAAAGGGCCCATTCTCTACCACATGCATGACATTAGGCAAGGCGCACAACTGCTCCAAGCCTCAGTGTCACCATCTGTTAATAAGGATAATAATAATGAAGCCCTTTGCAGAGGGCAGGTGAGACAACATTCAAGGTGGCCAGGAAATGAGCCCACTTGTCCTGGGCGACAGACCCCTGGCTTATGGTCATTGTGGGGCAGGTGTAAACCCCTACCTCCTTCTCACCCCCTGGTTTTGCACAGCTGTCCTCCCCACTGTCGCCAGCCAGAGCCACCGTATCTCCGGATTATCCCCAGCTCCTCCCGTTACCGACACACCACCCCACCTCAGCTATTCCTGGTCACTTCCTCGCTGCCCTCCCCCATCTCAGAGGCCCTTCGCCTTTCCAGTGTCCCACACACAAGCCCGACGGCCTGTCCTCCCATGTTTGTCCAAAGCGGTGACAGTGGAAGCCAGCATGATTCCTCCTCATGGAGCAGCTTTACCTGCCCGCCCCTCAGGTCTTAGAGAGGGTCAGAAACAGGGATGGGATGAGCACCCTGGTTCCAAGGGAAGGCGGCATGTGACTGCCCATGGGGAGATGAACTACACTGACGCTGTGGTCAGTCACCCCCTCTCTCAGACAGTGAGCCAGCTCCCCTGTGCTTATGTGGTGGGTTTATTTATTTTCACTCAGCCCCACACGCCACAGGATGGAGTGGGGTGGGAGGAGGGACAGTTACAGCAGAAGTACACTCAGAAACTCCCCGGCACCCCCATCTCACTTACAGACAAAGCCATGACCCACAGTCCCTGCATGAGCTGCCCCCTCACCTCCCGTCCTCACCTCCTCCTTCTTTCCCCCTCGCTCGCACTTGCTTCACCCCCATGGGCCTCCTCCATGTTTCTCCCACTCACAAGGCAGAGTCCTGCCCCAGGGCCCTTGCATAGACTGTTCTCTCTCGCTTAGGCAGTGATCTTCCTCCAATACATGCATGGCTCCCTCAAGCCTCTGCTCAAATGTCACCTTCTGGGCAAGAGAAGGGACCTCACCTCCCTGTCCCAATTATTATAACCCACCCACTGCCCCCATCTCCTAAGCCCTCTGCCTCTTTTTTCTCCATGATACTTACCACCAAGGATTCTACTTTTCTTGTTCATTTATCTGTCTCCCCAACTAGGCTGCCAGCATCATGGAGGCAGGAACCACATCTGTTTTGTTCACTGTTCTTTCCTGTGCCTTGAACATTGTATAGGATCAAGAAATATTTGCTAAGTGAGTAAATTAATTTCTTTTAAGTAGGCTCCACACCCAGCATGGAACCCAACGTGGGACTTGAACTCATAACCCTGAGATCAGGACCTGAGCTGAGAGCAATAGTTGGACAGTTAACCAACTGAGCCACCCAGGCACCTGGAGAAAATTAATTTTTTTAATGAATGAATGAATGAATGAACAGTTTTTATGGCTGAACCATAAGTTAAGCCCCAAAGCCCCTGGTGACCAAAACAAAAACTGAAATAGGGTTAGTTAGAGTCTCCATGTGGGAAAACAATCAGTTCCCAGAGGAAGGCCCTGTGCCAAGCCACACAGGTACTTCCTCTCACTTAATCTCTATAGGAAGCCTCTGTGGGGTGAGTATATTTGGAAACCCCATTTACAGATAAGCAAGGGAGGCCAGATGATATGCATGAGACCACCCAGCCAGGACGGGATGCTGCCCAGCTCCCAAACCCGGCTGCTCACCACTGCACCATCTTTTCCCAAAATGGTCTATTGTAAGAATCACCCAGGTGCTAATAAAAAGTACATATTCCGAAGCCGCTCTCCTGGAAAGTCTGATTCAGGGGGTTTATAACTAAACAAGCATCTCTAGGTGATTCTTCTGATCAAGGAAGTTTGAATAATGGCACTTCATGCAACAGAATGAGAGAAAGAAAGAGGCTGATCTAAATATTTAAGTGTGAAAAGCAAAACTTGAAAACATTTATAGGAACATTTAAGAAACTATGCTTATGACCTTGAGACATGGAAGGACTCTTCAACAAGACAAAACAATGTACAAACCATTTAAAAAGATTGATAAATTTGGATATATCCCATTTTCCAACTTTTGTTGAAATAAAACACACCAGGAAGAAAAGGAAAAGACAAGTCAGGTGAAAAGTCTGTGATGTCCATATGTGATCTGAAATATATGAAAAGCTCTGAGAAATCAATAAGAAACGGTAAATATTCTGACAGAACAGGCAATTCATAAAGGAGGAAATCCAAGTGGCCAAAAGATTTTAGCAAAGATGTTCAACAGAGGAACACAGGTTAAACCATTTTACACCCTCCAAATAGGCAAAAATCGAATTGCCCATCAAAACAAGTGTTGGCAGAACACAAACTTCCTTTACATGCAAGGGATTGCAAACTGGCAATGCCACTCTGCAGAGCATTTTGGCAATATCACTCTGAAGACAAGCTCCTGTAGGACCCACAGTTCTACTCCTGGGGATACACCATCAGCAAAGTATGGCCAACAGGCCACATCTGGCCACACTTGTTTTGGGAAATAAAGTTTTATTAGAATACAGCTACACCCACTCGTTTACATATTGTCTATGGCTGTTTTCATGCTACAAAGACAAGAGCAGAGTAGACACAACAGTGGCCGTCTGACCCACAAAGCCAAAAGTATTTACTCTCTGGTCTCATACAGGAAAATTTGCCAACCTCTGCTCTGGATCGATGCTTCTCAAACTTTAACCATGCATGTGGGTCTCCTGGGGATTGCATTAAAATTCAGGTTCTGGTTCGGCTGTTCTGGGAGGAGACTGAGAGTCTGCGTTTCCAGCGGGCTCCCCGGTGATGCTGGGCTGCTGGTCCGTGGACCATGATTAGAGTAGAAAGGATCCAGGTAACACAGAGGTCAGCCATGATGTGTCTGTGAATCCTTGATAGACAAGACAGAGAAACGTGTCCTCATCAGCATCTTCAACTCCTTTGATCTCTGCCCCCAGCAATCACCAACCATGTGGGCAAACTTGCACTCCATGTATACTGCACACACTCTACATGGGTCAGACATTCCCGAAGCAGGAAGGGAATTTCATGCATTCATTGCCAAAAAGATCTCTGTAGCCTTCAACGATGGGTGAAAGAGGAAACATAACGTGGTTGTACAATCTCCTAAAATTTGGTCCCCAAGTCAACCAAGAGTGTGACAGACTAAACTGAGGGGCTCTTGGGCGCCCCAGGGTGAGATGTGGCACTAAAGTTCTTATAGCAGCAGCTCCCTGGAAGGCACATGGAAGGTTGCCAGCTGCCCACTGCCTCTCGGAGGGTAGAGGTCACACCTGTGGTCCCAGAGCCTAGCACAGGAGAGTAATCAACATGACTTGGGTGAACGTTCTAGATGTTTATGCAAGTTTCCCCTTGCAAACTCTTCAGTCTGGAGCACCATTTCTCTCATCCAGTTTCTGTGACACATAGTAGGAGCTGAAAAATACATTCGTTGATAAAATATGTATTTGATGATTGAAGAAATGTTTCATATTCAGTTCCAAGAGTCATCAAAAAAGAGCCAGACCAGAGCAAAGGAAAGAACTTTAAAGAATGATTGGATATTTCCCCTGTAGAGAGCACTACTCTGGGGCTGGAACGTGAGAGCTTTTTAAAAAGGAAAAAAAAGGAGGGAGTTAACATTTGTTGAACACTTGCTGTGCATGAAGTGCTATGCACACAATAAATGAGATTCAACCTTCTCAAACTATCTGAGGGGTGTGTGGTGGTCTCTCCTTTGGAGAGGAGGAAACAGAGGCTTCTACCACGCCAGCTACCTCTGAGAAGAGGGAGGGAAGCAGAAGGGGGTTCTGAGCGGCCCCCCATGGCAAGAACAAGATCAGAGTGGAAGTGTGCAAGAAGCAGGTTTTGACTCTAGAGGAGTGGTGACGAGTTTTAGAGGAAGTGAGTTCTCCATCCCCAGAGGTATTCAAGTAGACTGGATGAGCACCCATCAGGAGACTCTGGGGGTTCCTTCTGACGTGGAAAGTCTATGATTTGCTTTAGGCAGATTCATCTCTGGGCTTTTCCAACTGGGGCTGGAAGGTTAAAGGGGGCCTGAGTGACCCAAGGGTGGCCAGCCCCTGCTCCTGTGTCCACAGCACATGAGCGAGCTGGTCCCAGATACCTCAGACACCCCAGACACCAACCAGGTGGCACTGTCAAGAGGAAGCACCAAGCCACCCACATCTCCCAGCAGTGGGGTGCTACACAGCCACCCCAATCTCCTTCTCCCCTTAAGCATTTGTAATACCCCGCTGGTCAAAGCCAGAGCTTTGTTAAAGGCCTTTGTGCAGGGTTAACCACAGCTGTGAGGCACCTTTGTGTTGGAGGTCAGCCCCTCTGCACCCTCAGTCTCTGCCATCCCAGCTATGGGCATTGGCTAGAGAGAAAAGGCCAGAGCCTCTTCCTCTAGGAAGCCCTCCTTCCTGCCTCCCCAGGACAGTCTTGGGAGACAGGAGTCTCTGAGCCAAAACCAAAGGCATTGGATATCTCCCACCTGCCTCTGCCTGGGGCAGTGATGGCCAAGCCTCGCCTGGCTACAGTTGGGACCAGCAGGAAGGGAGGCCTCGCTGGGCCCTCATTCTCTGTTCCCACTGGACGGCCAAGCACTTGGCGGGGGAGGAGATGACCTTACCCAGTCCCAGCCTGGAACCAGAACCAAGGAGTGAGCAGGTAGAGAGGGGCCGGACAGTGATGCGTGGGTTCCCCAGGCTGCCCAGGAGGAACAGTGCTCCTGGCCAGCACACATTTGTGACTGCGATAAACCCAGGGTGACCAAGAACAGCCCAGCCCCTGAGGCTGCTGGGGGCTGTGCTTGAGGCCCAGTGACCCAGCCAGCCAGGGGCAGCCAGGCCTGAGAGACTGCATCAGCCCAGAGAAGTGCTCCCCTTCACCAGTTCCCCCCACAATCAAAGTTTGAGGGCTTTTTATCCAGAATCTAATAAAAGCTCTGATTTTTTTTTCTAAAAAAGTGGTGCCTGAGTGAGAAACCAGGGAAGGAGGGTCTTTGATGAGCTCTGGGGCTCCAGGGTCCCTGGGAGAGCTTTCCAACAGGGGTCCCTTCTCCTGTCCACCTGGGAGTGTGTGTGCTGGGGCTGAGAGGCCCTCGGGGGTTGTGGGCAGCCAGAGAGAGAGAAGAAATGGACTCTCACCCCACCCCCAATACTGTTGACCTGTTCCATTGGTTCAAGACCCTGACCCAAGACACAGAGAAAGCCATCTGAACTGGGTGAGACTGACTTCCTAAGCAAGCCCCCTAGGAGAGCCCAAGACACAAGGATTCAGACACCCTGAGACATTGCCTCCTCCTTCAGCAGGACCCTCAGCATGTCTATCCCAAACCCCCACCACTACCTGCAGAATAGAAACCCCAAAGCCAGGAGGGTGTCTTCACACTTGTCACTAAGCTGACCACAGAGGAAGGGTCCAGAGTTCATGAGTGTGTGGGTGAGGAGGCAGGTGAATTGTGAAAGTAAATGGGTGAGGGAATGAATAAATGAATGAATGAATGAATGAATGAACGAACGAACAGATGAGCACATGAATGAGTGATTAAATGAATAAATGAAGGAAACAGGGATGGATGGATGAAAGTCAGGGAGGGAGGAGGGAGGGAGAGAAGGTGAAAGAAAGGAAGGAAAGGAGGGAGGGAGGGAAAAGGGACTACCCAAAACACATATTTTAGGCAGGATGGGAACCAGGATACGATCTGAGATGAAACCCCCTCCCCTCCTCCCAGAGGCCTGGACACTGAGAAGCAGACCCCCTCCAAGGCCCTTGCTCAGCCCGGGAGCTGAGTCAGGGGCAAGCCACTCATCTTCCCCAGACACACCAACACTCAGGCCCAACACCCCCTTGCGGGCCTGGCCCTGCCCAGGGGAAGCCCTCAGAGGGGGCCTCGGCCATCCCCCCACCCCGGAGGTACCCTGCCCAAGGCCTGGGACTTGATGCGCAGTTTGTGGGGCAGGGAGGGCTGAGGCAGACCCTCAGGATCGTTCCCTGGGACAGGATAGTCCGCCCCAGGGGGCAGCTCCATGGGATCAGCAGTGGGTGTCAGCAACACATCTGAGGGCCCAGAGGCCTGGTAACCAGAGGCCATGGGTGACCACAGCCCCCAGAAGGGCCTGAGCTCCGGTCTGGTCCCCCCATGCCCATCCAGGAGGTGACAGCTGAAGAAGGCAGCCGGGAGGGCAGCCTGCAAGGCCATGTCCATTCTCTTGGCGGTGGGGGGAGCAGGGTCCTGGGGGCACCTGGGGGAAGCGGTCAGACCAGTCCACTTGTGAGCCAGCAGGCAGCCCCGGCATCCTGGAACCCCCATGTCCAGAGCGCATGGCCTCAAACGGCAGCCATGGGAGCCAGGGAGGGAGGGGAGTGACTCGGCCCTTGGCCGAGGGTCTCCAGTCCAGGGGGGCTCCCACAGCAGCGCCTGCAGGGGCAGGGTCCGGGCGCCAGCAACGGAGGGCAGAAGGCCAAAGCGATGCCTGAGCGTCCACAGCTCAGCCCTGAGCAGAGCGTTCTCCTCCAGCAGCGCGGCCAGCCTGCCCTCGAGCGCCACATCATTGAGACGCCGCTTCTCCCGGGATCTCTTGGCCGCTTCGTTGTTCTTCCTCCGCTTCTCCCAGTAAACCGTGTCCTTCTTCTCTTCGGGCATGAACTCCCGCTGCCGCCGCACAACGGGACCTCTGGCCCGCAGGGTCTTGCTGCGACTCTGAGATACAACCGGGAGGTCTGAGAGACCCACGTCCATGGCTGCCTGGGGTCCTGGGGAACGGAGAGAGGTCTTGGACAGGAGGCGGGGGGCTGACCTGGATGACCTTCCCTCTAATTGACCCTGAAACCCCACCGTCCCTGATGGGGGAGGGCACAGGTGGAGTGGGAACCCGGCTGGAGACCGGGATGGAGGCAGAGAGGGATGTAGTGGAAAGCGAAGCTGGTGGTGTGGCTTGGTGCCTGATAGAGCAGCGGGGAAGGCTGCCATAGAGGCCACGTGGCTGGAAAAGGCTTAAGAGGAGACCACAATCTTTATGGAGAGCTAGTAGGGCACAGTATTCTCAGGAGGAAGCAGGCTCCTTCCCTGGGGTTCTTACCACTGAGAAGGTCAGCTGACAAGCCAAGGGTTCAGTTCAATCTGAGTTCCAGGGTAAGGTCCTTGGAGATTCAGAGGGAGAAAGAAGGCTAAATCTGGAAAGAAAGAAAGAGTGTCCATGGTGTTAAACTGAGCCAAGTTGGAGTCAGAAAATAAGCCACTATTCATCTGAACTATGCCGAGGTTGTGTCCCAAGATCTCCTCAACATGTGGCCAGAATTTTGCATCTGCCCATCCATCCATCTACAGACCCATACATTCATAAGGTGACCTGTTCACCTGTCCACTCACTCAACCATCCATTTGTTCATCCCTCTACCCAGCTACTCAACCAACTCACCATTCATCCATTTATCACTCAACTACCCATCCACCGTCTTATTTGTCCATCCATCCACTCATTCAAACATCCATCCATTCCCCATCCAATTAAAGACTCATCTATACATCTACCCACATGCTCAACCACCTAACTGTCCATTCAGTCACTAATAGATTCATTTTTAAAAATAATACTGTGCCTGCAGGTACAGTATTCTGAGCTGAAGGCAGATGCTCAGGGCGTGATCCTGGCGTTCTGGGATCGAGCCCCACATCAGGCTCTTCCGCTGGGAGCCTGCTTCTTCCTCTCCCACTCCCCCTGCTTGTGTTCCCTCTCTCGCTGGCTGTCTCTCCCTCTGTCAAATAAATAAAATCTTTTTAAAAAAATCTTAAATTTCATGCATTAAAAGATACTGCCCATAAAGTAAAAAACAGAATGGGAGAAAATATTTGCAAATCATATGTCCTGGTAAGGGAGTCATATCCCAGAATATACAGAGAACTCCTACAACTCAGCAACAACAAAAACAGCAACAAAAAATTCCCAAATGGTCACAGAGCTGAAATAGGCCCATAAGCAGACAAGATGCTCAACATCACTGATCATTATGGAAATGCAAATCAAAACGACAATGAGATACCTCTTTACATCCGTTCTGATGGCTGCCATCAAAACAAGACAGAAAATAGCAGGTGTTGTCTGGGAAGTGAAGAAATCAGAACCCTCACACTCTGTTGGTGGGAAAGTAAAATGGCACAGCCATTGTGGAAAACAGTACGGTGGTTCCCCAAAAAATTAAAAATAGAAATACCCTATAATCCAGGAATTCCACTTCTGGGTACATACCCAAGAGAAAGCAGGGTCTCAAAGAAATATTTGTCCACCTACGTTCATAGCAGCCTTATCCATGACAGCCAAGATGTGGAAGGAACCCGAGTGTCCATTGACAGATGAATAAATAAGCAAAATAGGGTCCACCCATACAGTGGAATATGATTCAGCCTTAAAAAGGAAGGCCATTCTGACCCCTGCTACAACGTGAAAGGACCTTGAGAACATTGGCTCAGTGAAATAAGCCAGACACAAAAAGACAGGGTGACACTCATACGAGGTACTTGGAAGAGTCAAAATTATAAAGACAGAAAGTAGAATGGTGGGTGCCAGGGGCTGAGGGGAGAGGAAAATAGGGAGTTATGATTTAATGATTTAATGAATACAGAGTTTCCAGCTTACAAGTATATGGTAGTGATGGTTGTACAACGAGAATGTATTTAAAATCCCTGAACTGCACACTTAAAAATGGTGAAGACAGTAAATGTTATTATGTATATTTATACCACAATAAAAAATTTAATAACACTAATGTAACTTTACTGAGTGCCAGGCATCTTGCTGTCCATATATTCACTCATTGGTCTCACTTCCTCCACACTCAACTTGTCCATTCCTTCAACTATCTAGTATGTATCCAACCCTCCACCCCGCCAGTCTTTCACAAATCCATTCACTCCCCTGTATTTTCACCCATGGGTTCATTCATCCACCAAACACCAAAAATCAACCCATGAGAACTTGCCATGTACCTAGTTTTGAAGAACCAGAACATGAAGAATAGGGCTGGAAAAAAGAATCAAAATCATGAGACTCCAAGCTCCTAGGGTTGGGAGCCAGAAAAGATGCCCAGGGTCCCAGGGATACTCCAAGAATGGGGAAATATTAGCCTCAGCTCAGTGTCTCATATTGGTTTTCCTGAAAATTCTAACTCAAGGTCTGGGCTCTATCAACCTCCTGAGTACCCTGGACCCAGGATGTCCTCACCTTCCATGATCCTGATACAAAACAGGTGGAAAGAAAAAGAGAAACCCCAGAATAAGTCATGCGGATTCTGCCTGAGAAGTCACAATGGGCTCCAAGAAAGAGTAGACATCAAGAGCTGGCATCCTTGCTCAGAAAACCTATGACTAACCTTCATGAGGGCAGGTGTATGTCTCTGTCTACCACTGTATCTCTGGTGCCAAGTGCTGTGCTTGTAGACAGCAAGTAGCGAATAAACATTGTTGAATGAATGAATGAATGAACAGATAAATGAAAACAGAACTTTGTTCACAGATAGAAAATATTTGGTCCTCCTAAAATAAGACGACATCAGAGAAGGAGGCAAACCATAAGAGACTCTTAACCCTAGGAAACAAACTGAAGGTTGATGGAGGAAAGGGGGGTGGAGGAATGAGGTAACTGGGTGACAGGCATTAAGGGGGGCACATGGTGTGATGAGCACTGGGTGTTATATGCAACTGATGAGTCATTACACTCTACGTCTACCTCTGAAACAGGAGAAAGGAAAGGGAAGGGAAGGGAAGGGAAGGGAAGGGAAGGGAAGGGAAGGGAAGGGAAGGGAAG
>NC_048221.1:5136585-5166404 GCF_002007445.2 Ailuropoda melanoleuca
AAAGGAAGGAAGGAAGGAAGGAAGGAAGGAAGGAAGGAAGGAAGGAAGGAAAGAAGGAAAGAAGGGAAAGAGAAAGGAAGGGAGAGAGAGAGAAAGAGAGAGAGGGAGGGAGGGAAGAAGGAGGGAGGGAGGGAAGGAGGAAGGAAGGAGAAAGAAAGAGAGAGGGGAAGGGAGGGAGGGAGGAAGGAAATATTTGGCCCTCCTTTTAACTGCCAGTCGAAAATCATGAAGCCTACCGCATTTCCCTTTTTGCTTTGGCCACCAGGAAACTTAGCACTCAGTTTTAAGATAAACTGCAATAGCCTTCTTGATTGGGAAAGCAGTTTTTCTTCTCCAATGTTATTATTTGAATTTAGTCTTTTGCTCTGTGCTAACAGCACTTGGCCTTAGTGTCTGTGGCTGCATAAGATCATTCAGATCACGTATGAAAGAGGATCGAGGAATAAGCCATCAAAAACAACACTCCTCAGAACTCTGACCATGATTCTAAGTCCACGCTTCCCAAAGTATGTTGTCAAGAATCCCAGTGCCAAGGGTGCTCTGCCAAAAGAAAAAAGAAAAATACAATGCATTTGAGAAATACTGCATATCTTATTCCCTATATAAGAATCATTAAAGGCCCTGAGAAGTCCTGCAAAACACACACACACACACACACACACACACACACTTAACCTTTTTTTGATTTAAAGGTTCTCAAATTTTTTTGCCTACAAAATATTTACTTTACAAAATACCTTGGAATGCATATTTATTCATTCATTCATACAGCACAGTGCCAGGTCCTACAATGGTTACTAGGGCAATAAAGGAAGGGTTATTGAGGTCACTCACCCTAGTGGCCAAGAAGTCCTAGTCACCAGAGAGACTCCTGTGCCAGTGCCTGGTACTCCCTCTGAGAAATCCTGGCTCCTGGGGGTACTCCAGCACCAAGACCCAAAACCTCCTCTGAAGCCCAACAGGCATTTGGGCCCCCTGCCCACCTGCTGGTGCTTGCTGCAGTGGGAGGCAGCCCCACACTGGCCCACGTCACGTGGGCTAGAGAAGCATCTGCAGTCCGTGGACCCTGAACCACAGGAGCCAAGTGGGGAGCCCTGGGTTTGCACCTGCCTACTGCTCACACCTGGACTTTGTTCCTGGCAGCCAGACCACCTAATACATGCTTGTTCAGGAGGCCAAGTTCACTGACCCCTTTCAGATGTTGAGGCCACCACACCTAGCAGGAATGTATCATCCTGCTTACAGAGAAGAAAACCGAAGGTCAGGAGCTTACATGGCTGTCCTGGGGATACTCAGCAAGTTCACAAATAACTCTGACTTCCCTCCCATCCCCTCCTCCCAACATGGTGAGGGCCACCAACCACTCTAGCCCCAGAGCCACTACTGACACCCCTGACATCCTCCTCTCCTGGCCCCATTCACCCCACCTCCACCAGTTCCCCATCCATATGGGCACGCACCCCCTCCACACTCCCCACAGCCCTGGCCGCAGCCCAGCCATCTCCTAGCCCACCTGGCCCCCACCCACTTCCAAATCCACCAGCAGCCCAGAGGAGTCTTTTCCAACCCTACTTATCCTCAGCTTGGAGACCTCTGCGGTGTGCTTATGAAAGTGAGAGTATCTTAGACTCCTGAAAACAGTGCTCATGTGCACCTCAGTTCACCCCCTTCTCCACCCTGGGGTCAGGGAGTAAATGGAGGAAGACACTGCATGAATGTTTTTTGGAATGAACCGATGAATGTCTGAGTGAGTATTTGAATAAATTAAGGAGTAAAATGCAAGTGAATGAATGAGTAAGCAGATGAAGTAATGCTCGAGAGTCAGGGGCCCTGAGAGTGGGGTACGGCAGCCTGAATGAATCCTCTCTCCCTGCTAAAGGGCTGGGCAGGGGCCTTCCACTGCCAAGACAGATCTTCTGAGCCCCAATCAAGACAAGCCCCTAGACAGGCTCTCGCTCAGAGTCTCTCGTCCCACCAGTCACAGCATCCTCCTGCTGCCCACCTGGCCCTGTCGAGGGCCCTCAGATGGTGTCCTGACCACCACTCCAACTTCAAGGCTGCTGGCAAGAGCCCAGGAGTTGATGTGCACCAGTGTGGAGCATAGCCCAGGGCCCTGGGGCCAGCATCCGAAGGCACCATCCTGGCTCAGGGAGAGAGGACAGAAGAGAAGCGCAGGCAAGCTGAGAGACAACTGGACCAGGGGCCAGACGGGCTAGAACAGGAGGGGATGAAATGCAGGGGTCCCCTAAGACCAAGTCAAAACCAGCAAATGCCCAAAGGCAGCGAGGGCTGGTGGTCAGGTAGAGGAGGGACCGAGGGCTCTTGCGCCAAGCCAGTGAGGTAGATGACAGCTAGTCTCACTGTGCAGCTCCCTTCCTGAGTACCCCCTCCCTGTGGCTTGGTCTGAGCCCCCCCTAACCACCACCCCCCACCTCCACAGGAACCCAAAGGGAGATGGGGCAGTAGATAGCTCCGCTGCCTGAATTTATTTAGAGAAGACACAGCGAGGGCTGGGCTGGGCCTTCCTGTGGTCGCTGAGGAAGCACTCAATGGAAAGCAGTGAGTCAGGGGCACTCCTGTGCAAAAGCCCACAGCAGTGGCGAATAAGGAAACAGGAAAAGGGTCTCCCCCAGAGACGGCCCCAGCCAGTTCCACCCCAGGCCCATCAGCCTCCACTGCCTCCCTGACCCATGGCCATCAAAGCTCTGCTTGGTTTTCTGGACTGACGGGGAGCTCATTCACTGCAAGTCAATCCACTGCCAGGCTGTGTGAGCTCTCACGATCAAGGTTTTCCTGGAATGGAGCTAATACCCACCTTCGCCAGACCTTTCCCTGTTAGAATTCATCCTCTCTGTTCATGGAAAACTCCTCCTCCCTTTGGACCCTTTGATGGGTTGACGCTTACATCCCCCCAGCCCCTACTCCAGTCTGCTTTCCTCAAAGGAAAGCAGCTATGTTTGTTGAGTACCTACGAGGTGCCAGGCATGAACAGTGTCTCACTTTGCACTTACCACCTCTCAGAGAACAAAGTTCGGTCATAACTCTCATTTGACAGATGAAAAGACAGAGGCTCTGAGAAGTCAAGTTCCCAACTCAGCATGGCCAGAAGGCAGGCGCAACAGGCTTCGGGGCTCCCACATTTCTAACACACCAGATTAAACCTTCCTGGCTTTCCCCGCTTCTTCCACTGAAGACACAGTTTTGAGTTCATTTAGAACCTCTGACAGGTGGAGATCAGTGTCCACAGAGGGAAAAAGGATCCAGAAACCATACAGCTAATAATGGGACAGGGCTGAGATAAGCGCCCATGCTGTCGGGATGATGCAATGGATGGACAGAGTTAAGACCTTAAGCCTGCTTGAACTGGGTTCAAATCCTCCTTCCTAGCTAAGTGCATTTGGGCATGTCACATCACTTCTATGAGCTTCCAATGCCTCCTCTAAAATGAGGGAAATAGTAGTACCTACTTCATTGGTTATGTAAAGAATAAACAAGATCCTGGGTGTTAAAAGCCGGTACATAATAGTAAATGATCCACATGTCTACTTTTTATTTGATGGTGGTGGTGGTGATGGTGGTGGTATTAGAATCCTCTCCCACTAGGGCTTCTGCCGAGCTGCTCCCATTGTTATTTATGTTGAAAATACCTGTGAGAACCCTGAGACCACTCATCACACTGAAAATGGACTTCCTTTCAACATAGCGGGCCAAGTACACACTGAGGCCTTCCCATTCCTCCCCAAACACTTAGAAATGACAGGAAAACACTAACTTGAATGAGGCACCAAAGAAGTGCCCTATGAAAACGGTGTGCCCCCCATATAAGTACAGGGCCCCTAATATATAAGATCAAAAGCACACATTCTCAAGAGACTCTGACCAAGGAGAAATATCCTGAAGAGATGAGGAATTCATGAAGTTCCCACAAAGCCTCCCACTGGGAGAATTTACATCAGAGGAAATGGAGATCATTGGCACAATCTGAAAGGAGTTTTGCAATGAATAGATTGAGGGACTCAAAAAGATAAAGGATGGAATATTAGCCATGAAACAAGAACAGGAGGTTATAAAACAAAAACAGGTAGATTTTTAAAAAAGAATCAATCAGAGCTCAGATATGAAAAATATAGTTGCTAGAAAATGTAAGAAATAACTTGCCTACCAGAAAGGGAAAACAAGACCCAGAACTGGGAAAGATTCACATGGGATTTTAGTGGCAGAGACAGACCCAGAACACGGAACCCAGATTTTAGAAGACCAAACTAAGGTCAAACTCAGGAGCTGAGCCTTGGGGCTGTTTGTGGAAACCCTCTTCCCAGGGTGTCCTGTGATTCCTTCCCCCCACTTTCTTGGGGTTTTTTTCCTTTTTTCCCCTGTATTTTAATGTTGCTGTTGAGCTGGACGCCATAGCTCCTACCTCACAAAGAACAGAGTTTCCCTCCCCTGACTGGTCAGGGTGGGAGAATGGGTATGGAGAAATGGCCAGCGTTCTCTTCCAAAATTAGAATTGAATTAAACAGAATCTGAATGTTCAAGAAAGGAGTTGACTGAGTGAAACTAAGAGAAATAGCCGATACTTGCCATGAGATGCTGCACAGATGACTTAACATCTTTGAGCCTCAGATTCCTCAACTATAAAATGGGCTCAAGGGACCATGTCACATGCAGATGTTTTGGGAATTAAATAGAGAGTTGTACATACAAGACACCTGGCATATCCAGGAGGTATTACATGGAACACCTCTCTGGAGCTCAGCAACACTCTTTTTTGAGCCCATAGAAACCCCAGATGAGGGCAAAGCTACAGTCACTTGGGCCACAAACAGATGAGAGAAATTTAAAACTTTGAAAGGACAAAAAAAAAAGGTGAGAAAAAAAGATGAATCAAAGGAGAGAGGATAGGCTGACTTACAAATCCCCCACCTACGTGGTCAGAGAGCAGCCCACAAGCTTTCCCTTTGCTCCGTGCTATGAGGGGAACTAAAAATGACCACAAACTCTCCAGTGGGTGTAAGCCTTCTTAATACTCACAGGCAAGAGATGACATTTGTGTGGCCAATGCACATCTGGAAAAATTGTTCACCCCCTTCCCTAACAAGAGAAATACTCATTTGTTTTCATCTACGCAATGAGATAACAGTTTTTTTCTGGCTGAAATTGGCAAAGATTTAAAAATGATAAAACCCAATGCTAGCAAGGATATGGTGAGATGGGCACTTGTGTACCTAGAAGGCAAAGGTATAAACTGCTTCCTGGCAAAGCAATTAAGCAATATGAAACAAAGTTGGACTCATACCCTGTTTAAGGAATGAGAATATCACTGCTCTCCCACCTGGATCACTATTCCAGCCATCTTCTTATTCTGGCCTCAGGAGCCCCGGTATCCCTCCTCAAACACACTATTCCAGCTACTTAGAACCTCTTTTGTTTCCTGAAGAGGTCTTCTCTCACCTCTATATGCTGTCCCTTCTGTCTTAAACTTTCTTCCACTTCTCTCACCTCTTCCCCAGCCAAATCTTACTCATCCTTCAGGACTGAGCATAGATGTTACCTCCTATAGCAAGCCCACCAAACTGACCCCTCTCAGCTAAGCAAGGAGTCTTTTCTGGGCTTCCAGCATCCTGTGGGTTTCCACCATCACCATGGTGATCACTGTGGGTCTATGACCCCCGTCCACAGATCTCCAGAATAGATACTTGATAAATAACAGGAGGGAAATATTTGAAAAAGAGGGTGTACTGGGTGTGCTCTGTGTGGCCCCAGAAGGTAGAGCCAGGACCACAGATTAGGGAATAGAGATGCAGGTTGGAGTCAGAGTCTGACATTTTCTAGGGGTGCCTGGGTGGCTTAGTTGGTTAGATGTCCAACTCAAGTCATGCTCTCATGGTCATGAGATTGAGCCCCACAACAGGCTCCACGCTGAGCATGGAGCCTGTTTACAATTCTCTCTCCCTCTCTCTCTGCCCCTGCCCCCCCACTCATGAGCACTCTCATTCTTTCTCTAATAATAATAATAATAATAATAATAATAAATAATAGTTAGTGAGCTCGCTAACCCAGCAGAAGCTGCCTCGAGAGGTAATGAGCTGCCTGTCACAAGAGGTGTGCAAGCAGATGATTGGAAACCACTTCTCTTGCTCTGACTTCTCCATTCCTCCCTGCCCAGATTCAGGGGGCCAGGAATGAAGAAGATACCCTCCTCCCCAAGTTGTTCCACGTGGCTTTCCTCTGACTCAGAAGACTGCCCAGGGAGGTCTATGGACCCACAGAGGCTGTTCCCACGGAGCTGATACAGCCCAGCCCATTCCTCAGAAAGGCCACAGAGTCCCAAGAGGCTGCACTCTCACGGGGTTTGGGGAGCCTGATGGAGCCTTGGGGCCCTCTCACTCTGAGAAAACCCCTGCCTCATAAAAGCCCCAGTGAAACCAACCTCTAAAACCGAGAACCCTCTGTGGGAACTCAGATTTCAAGGGGAAAATGCAAGGCACTCTGGGACTGCGGCGGGCCCTACCCTCTCCTCTGCCCCCTCCCGGGGCCCATGGAGAGGAAGCCGTTGGTACCTCTGTGCCCAACCCACAAGCCCAGCTAGAGTCCCAGATTCAGGACCAGACTAATAGGCAGGAAGGGGGTGGGGCAGGCGACAGGGTGTCTGCCACCCGTGCTGTGATAATGACACACTGCATGGCCTTAGACAGGGGCCGGCTGCTCTCTAAGCCTCAGTCTTTCCACTATCAAATGGGTACAAGATTGGTGCCTGGGTTGGTAAGCAACCCAGGTACGTGTTTAGTCTGAAAACATAGTAGGTGTTTTGTTCTCGAATTCTCTGAGCTTCAGGTAGGTCCCTGGGGCTCATGGGGTCTGATCCAATGGCAGGACAGTGCCCCCCAGGAGCGTTGACCTCCTGAAACTGACCAGGAACAAAATTCATCTCAGGGACTTTAAGTCTTCAGCTCCCAGCCACAAAGATCGCTCAGGCTCCACCTCCCCCTCTATCCAGCCCAAACCAGAACAACCCCCAAAATGAGAAGAGCCCCAGATCTTGGGGGCCCAGGCACACTGGGGCCCAACTGCCTGGTGGACATCAAGGCCCCCTAACCAGCCTGGAGGTGGTGTCACCAGGAAAGGGTGAGAGCATCTGGCTCCCATCACCACCCAGACCCCAAGGAAAACAGTTCAGAGGTGCCGCCTGTCCAGCCACGTCCAGGACCCAGCCAGCCCCTGCTCCCACTCAAGCCCCGGGTCTCTCTTCCGGGCACCTGAGTCCCCTAGTTCCCCCAAAGGTGTCCAGACACCATCCACCCACACATCTCATCAATCCTGCTCCAAGCCTCGTGGCTGTGACTCCTCGCTCACTCCGCTCCAGCCACACGGGGTCTCCTCCCTGCTCTGCCAACACTCCAGGCACGGTCCTGCCTCCCGGCCTTCACACAGGCTGTTCCCACCTCCTGGAATGCTGTTCCTCCAGATACTCACATATGGTCCCTCACTCACCATCTCCAGATCTCTCCTCCTCCGGTCTGTCCTGACCGCCCGGTTAAATCCCCACTCCACACACACCCCTTCCTGTCTCTCCTTATCTTGCTTTGCGTTTATTCAGGGCACTCACCACTCCCTTACCTTTTAGTTACTGACTGATTGATTTGCTTAATGTGCTTCTCTGCCGCTAGAACACTAGCCCCTGAGGGCAGGGACGGCACCTCTCAGTGTCCCGGCGCCTAGAACAGCGCCTGACACACAGTAGGTGCTTCATAGCCCTTTGTTGAGTGAATGAATGAACGTGAACGATATGTCAATTCCCGCAACTTCTCTGGGAGCCAGGTTGGCCTCCTCTTGCCACAGAGGCTCAGGGAGGTCACACGACTGACCACACAGCTGGGCCTGGAACCTGGGCAGCTGGACCCCAGAGACCACCTTCTGGAGACCTGAGATGCAGCCAGAGGCATAGCAGACCCCAAAGGCACCTTGACACCAGGACGCAGCTCCTGGTTCTGGATTCGGTGCCCAGGGAGCCCCAGGGCTTTGGGCTGCTTTCTGTGAAATGGGACCAGAGCACTGAGAAAAAGAGCTTCCGGCTCTGGGAGCCCTGCCCTCCACCCCAGGGGTGGCTGTCCCTCCTCCATCCCCCGGAACTGCACTCAAAGAAACATCCCGCTTTCCCTGCGCCGCCCCCAAGCCTGGAGTACACCACCGTTGCTGGAGACAGGCAGGGCCTGGACCCTGTGACTTCTCTGGGTTCCTGAAACACCCACCGGCCTCAGCCAAGCCCTTTCTGGGTGCCCAGCTCTGCCTGTGCTAAGCACTTTATAGACGCTCTCTGCCAGACGGATCTTCTCACCACAGATGATGCCGTTTTCCAGTCCAGAACCCTCAGCGGATCAAGACCACGCTCCTTCGCCCTACCCATGAAGCCCCCACACGGGGGGCTGGCCCCCTCTGTGCTCCAACCACTGGGACTCACCACGGGGCCCCTGTACCTACGGTCCTGCTGTTTGGACCGCTCCTCCTCCCCTCCCCTGGTTTCCTCACTCTCATCCTCTGATTGTAACTTCTCTGAGAAGCCCTCCCGAGCTTCCCAGGCGCCCCTACTCTGCGCCCAGTGAACGTCAGGTGTTCCCGCTTCTCAGCATTTATTATCCAGGTAATTTTACATTCACTTGTGTAACTTACTAACATCTCTCTTTCTCCAGTGAGGCCAAGGCCCGTGTTTCTCCTCCCCAGGGTATCCCCGCTCTAGGGCCTGGCACAGAGCAGATGCTCAATAAACACTTGAATGAATGATTGTGCTGGGTCCTGTATCGTCCCCAGGCTCCCATTCTACAGGTGAGGAGACTGAGGCTAGCTCCCGACTCCTCCTCTTCACAGCCTGCCCCCCACATCCCCCAGGCAGCCTCCTACCCCACCTCCAGCTCTGGGACAGTGGTTCGGACGTTTGTCAATATTTGGTTGTCATGACAAGGGGAGAGTGGGTAGAGGCCAGGGATGCTTTTCAACACCTCTCAGTGCCCAGGACAAAGGATCATCCAGCATGTGATGGAGAAACCCTGCTTTAGGAGAAGTGCCTACATCCTAGCCTGATTGATAAAGACCCGGCTGGGCCGGGGCCCTGGGGGCCATTCAATCAGAATGAGTGGCAGCTGTGACACAAGGTCCCAGGATAGCTTTCGCCTGGACCCAGCGGCCCCTGTTCCAGCTATTTAAAAAAAAGGGGGAAAAAAGGCACCATCAAAAGACACTAACCACAGAGCAAAAAGGCAACCCACAGAATGGAAGAAAATATCTGCAAATCATAGATCTGATAAGGGGTTAAGAGGGGAGGGGTTGGGGGAAGGGGATAGCCTGGTGATGGGTAGTAGGGAGGGCACGTATTGCACNCATCAAAAGACACTAACCACAGAGCAAAAAGGCAACCCACAGAATGGAAGAAAATATCTGCAAATCATAGATCTGATAAGGGGTTAATATCCAGAATATATAGAGAATACCTACAATTCAGCAAGAACGACCAAGAAAACAAAAACAAACAAACAAAAAAAAAACCCTCAAAAATTGAGCAAAGGGCCTGAACAGACATCTCTTCAAAGGATATATCTAACAAAATAAAAGTTATTTTTTAAAAAAAGGAGATATCTAATGGGCCAATAAANTGCATCGGAATCTGGGGATGTACTGTATGGTGATTAACACAATATAATAAAATAAAATTAAAAAAAAAAATATCCAGAATATATAGAGAATACCTACAATTCAGCAAGAACGACCAAGAAAAAAAAAAACCCTCAATTAAAAATTGAGCAAAGGGCCTGAACAGACATCTCTCCAAAGGATATATCTAACAAAATAAAAATTATTTTTTAAAAAAAGGAGATATCTAATAGGCCAATAAGCCCATGATGAGAGGTTTGATATCGCTAAACATTCGGGAGGAAAGCTGGCCCTCGGACAGTGCGGGTGTGAGTGGACACACGCGGGTTCCTTCATAAACACTGTCCCGGGCCGTCAATGCACTTTCTCTTCCTTATGATTTCCCTAACAACACTGTCTTCTCTCTGGCTGACCTCTGTACGAACACAGCCCGCGATCCATTAACATGCAGACCAGGCATTCATCGACTCTTGATGTCATCACGAAGGCTGCCGGGCAGCAGCGGGCTGATCGTAGGTTTTGGAGAGCCAAGCGCAGTATGCGGATGTTCAACTGGCGGGGGTCGCGCCCCCAGCTCCCGTGTTCAAGCGTCAACCGTACGAGATACAGCCTCACACACGTGAGGACACTGCTATCAAAAAAAGAGAAAACAAAACGAAAACAAAAACAAAAGCAGAAAATCACCAGTGCTGGCAAGCATGTGGTGAAACTGGAATTTTCGGGCATGGTCAGTGGGAATATAAAATGGTGCAGCCCTTCACTGTGGAAAACAGTATGGGGGTTCCTCAAAAACTTAAAAATGGAACTACCATATACGATCCACCAGCTCCATTTGTGGGTCTACACCCAAGATAACTGAAAGCAGGGACTCCAAGAGGTGTGGGCACACCTGTGTTCACACAGCATGATTCAGTAGCTAAAACATGGACGCAGCCCCAGTGTCCATCAACACATGAACGGATCAACACGACGTGGTCCACTGACACACTGCAACATTCAGCCTAAAAAGGAAGTACGTGCCGACACCTGCTGCAACACGGATGGAGGACGTGTGCTCAGTGCAATAAGCCAGTCACAAAAAGACAAATACCATCTAAATCCACTGATACGAGGCCACCAAAGTAGTCAGAGACACGGACAGAAGGTAGATAGTGGGTGCCAGGGGCTGGGGGTGTCTGGGGGGTTGGGGAGCTGGTATTTAATGGGGACAGAGATTCAGTTTGGAAAGATGAGAAAGTTCTGGAGACGGATGCTGGTGGCAGTCGCACATTACAGATGTATCTAATACCACTGAGCTGTATACCTAAAAATGGTTAGGATGGCAAATTTTATGTTATGTGTATTTTACCAAAGTGAAAAAAAAAAGGAAAAAAGAGGGAAACACTGCAAGTGGCCATGTCTGGAGCATGGGCCAGCATGTCTGCAGAACCTAACACATCCAGCCCTCCAGGGCTCCCACCTCTCATAGCGTAAAAGACCAAGTCCTCCCCAAGGCCCAAAAGGTCCTGCATGACCTGCTCCATTCCCTCCCTAGCCTCCCGCCTCCCTGTGTCCTCCCTGTTAACTCCACTTGGGCCACAGGGCCCTCCTTATTGTTCCCTCGACACTCCTGGCCCAGTCCTGCCCCAGGGCCTTTGCACAGGACATGCTGTCTGCCTGGAGTGCCCTCCCATTTCAATATCTGCATGGCCAATTCCTTCTCTCAATGCCCATGAGCCTCTATGAAGGACAGGGTTCTTGCACCCACCCAATCCCCTCTACATCAGACTTGAAGTTTGGGGAGCAAGGCCTGACCTAGGCAGTGGGTGGTCTCTGAGATATAAACATCCAGGCGGTGTGCACCAAGTGAACCAGTGACTTCCACCCTCAGGGCCAACCACGGGTGGGTGCGCAGTGTCTCACCTGCTCTTCCCATCTGAGCAGGGCCCAGAGGCCCTCAGGCACCTGCCGCCCCCAGATGGTGGGCGCAAAGCAATTGTTCGATAAACACGTGGGTGAAAATGCATTGTGGAGGGACGGAGGAGAGACAGAGAGGAAGAGAGAGAGATGCAGAATGAAAGAGAAAAGGCAGGAAGGGCAGAGAGGGAAGGAGAGAGGGAAACCAGCAAAGAGAGAGAGAGAGCAGATAGCCACTAACCCACGAAGGACAGCCCCACACACAACAGACCCCAGTGAACGACAGCCAGAGGTCTGTAACCACGAACTGTCTGCACAAATGCTCACTCCCATCCTCACAGCCACTGGAACCTCACAGCACTTACACTGGACCCCAACAACCCCCAGATCTTTACCACCAGTGCATGCCCACAATAGTCAGACCCCACAACAGACAGACCCCGAGCACACACACGCACAGGTCTGCACAGCAGCTGGACCCACCTAACCACCACTTCCCGGAACACCGTGGGACCACCCCCCAGTGACAAACCCGACCCTCCCTACAGCCAGACCCCTAGACGACCACACCACAGCAGACCCTCCCAGATCCCCACACACCCTCTTCTGAGACCCCGGCCTTCCCCCCAGTGCCCCCCCACACACACTAATGGGTATAGTCACCCATAATGACCAGCACTATCAGGTCCTTTTCGGGGTTCCATAAAGCCTGTGCTTTTCCACCCCTAAGTGCTAACCAGGCGACGACGGCAGCTGTCCTCAGACTCCTGATGTAGGGGACAGGGGCCAGGTATGGGGGCAACACCCAAAGAAGGAGCAGAGAGGAGGGAGCGGAGGTGGGGTACACAGGGAAGGTGGGCTTTGGAGGCGGTGGGCTGCATAGAGAAGGCAGCCACTGGAGGGCCCCCCAAAATAGACGCAGGCATTGGGGACTGAAGCCACATGCTCCCACCCGCGCCTGTGTGAGGCCTGGCCCTGGCCGCCACCCCACTGGCCAGCCCTTCCTGTCCCGTCCCCAGGGCCATGCAGGGTCTCCCTCAGGGCAACAGGGTCTGAGCAAACAGAGCCCAAGAGAGGAGAGGAAAGGCCCCTCCGATTCGGAGAGAGGCCTGTTCTCCCTCACCCAGCCCGGAGCGGGGCTTGGATGAGGCCACAGAGGTGTGACAGACAGTGACAAAAGAGACACACAGGTATGAAGACACACAGAGAGAATCCCCAAGAGAACCAGAGACCCCGAGACACAGGGAGAGATGCAGAGAGAGAGATCTAGGGCAGGAACGCTGGAGGGAGCAAAAAAGACTCAGAGACAGTATGAGAGAGACAGCGAGAGGGACGGAGATGGGTGGGGGAGGGAGCAGAGGTCTGGGTGAGGGTCCCCAAGGTTCCCCTGGAGCCCTGGACTTCGGGCAGCCCAGGCTGGCCTCTACCTGCACACGGGGCTCACTTCCCAGGTCGCCGTTTCCCCAGCAAGTCCTGCGTGAGCCACGAGCCACGCCACGTCAGCTGCACGGGGCCTCCAAACTCCTCCGCGGTGGAGGGAGTCACCAGCACTTCCGTAAAGGTGACACCCCAGCCCCCAGGCTGCAGCTCGTGGCTTTCCCTGCAGAGCTGTCCCACTCGCCTGCTGTATGCCCAGGGAGCAGGTGCTGTGGGCTGGCTCCAACTGGGGGGGGGGCCGCTGGGGTGCAAACAGCCCCACCAGAAGGACACCGAGGGAGGGGGACCTGCTGGCCTCACCACTGGGGGCCCAGCAAGGGGGGGGTGGTCTGGATGGCCAAAGCTAGAGCATCTCCTCCCACCCCCACTAAAGCCCTTCTAGAAAGATCAGAGGAGCCAAAGGAAGGGTCCCTTTCTATCCTTCCATGTGAGGATGTTCTCCTGCTCAAACACCCTCTGTGGCTCCTCATTGCCTTTCAGATTTTCTAATTCCTTGCCCTGGACATACCCTCCCTGCCCGGTCTACCCAGCAGAGGACACAAGCACAGAGTATTTTGGAATGTGCCCCCAGGGGAAAGTGAGACTCAGTCTTTAACTTCAGTATGAGTTTTCTGAGTGGACATCAGTAAATGGGGATGGAAGGTATTCCAGGCAGAGGGAACAGCACATGCAAAGGCTTAGAGGTAAGGACCACATGGATGTGTTCGGGGGGATCCTGGGAGAAATGGGTCAGAGCTGCTTGTAGGAAAGCCCTCGCACATGGCCCCTGGACGTGAACAGACTGCAGGGGCAGGGTGGGGGCTGGAGGTAAAGAGGAGCCTGAGGCACACCCCACGAGCTCTGCCCCCCACCTTACCCTCTCCTCATTGGATTTGAGGAAGATTGACGCCAAAATGGGATTGAGCGGGCCTTGATTTGGGAACAGCGGCACTTGGTGGGCATAATGTGGAACTGCACCCTCCTTCGTGGGTTCATTGAGCCGTCGTGGTTTCGTTGATTGCAAGCCCAGCCACGTTCCCGGTGTATTTGACACCCAGACGAGGTCATCTTTTAATTCCCCCTTCCTACAAAGTAAATTCACCTTCAGCAATAATCATGAAATGAAAAATTATAGTAGCCACAAAATAAATACAGATGGTGAAAACGTAATGTCCAATACAAAAACACTTTATGTAAAAAGCGGTCAGTAACTAAGTGAATTTTAATAAAAGTGCGAAGTGTACACTTCGATAAGCCACTAAGCTGCACCACTGATGTGGCATTCTACTTTCTTGATTCATTCATTAGTGTTAAACCAAAGAACAATTTTTTTAAAAAAAATAAGTTTTCTGCACTTTAAATACCTTACAATTTTATCCATTACACCTCAGTAAAGCTGAAAAATTAAAGAAATAAAAAGAATAAATTTCCCTTTTTGAGACATCGCTCAAACTCAGCACTATAGTTCATGTATGAAATAATATTTACACTTACTTGCCAATGAAAAATATTGTGTCTCATGGTTCGCAATCCTTTGCTGTTTTAATAAACACAAATAAAATCTCCAAGTGGTCACAGAAAAATACAAAATGATAATTATTACTATTAATAATATCATTATTATTATGTGCTGCCTCCATGATTATGAAGTGTTCTGAACTGTTCTAATCACTTTACACATAATAACCTTTATTCCTCATCCAAACCTGTGAGGCAGGTACTATTGTTACCCCATCTTACAGAGGAGGAAACTGAGGCACAGGGGAATCAACATAATGGCTCAACGTCCAACAAGGAAGGGATGGACTGAGGTATGAGCCAGAGCATGTGTTCCTGACGTCTGGATTCTATTGGCCTAAACTGAGGTCGGGAGGAGGGTGCCCTGAGGACATGGCTCAGGCGACCAGAAGGAGAAGAAGATGGGAAAGTCGGGCAGAAGGAACAGCAACGGTGGGGGGCAAAGTCAGGATAAATTCGGTGATTTGGTGGAACAGAGAGGAAGCCTATGGGACCGGAGCTGAGTGAGGTGGGGACAGCGAGGGGAAATGAGGTAGGGATGGCAGCAGGGGCTGCCTTGCATAGAGCCTCGGAGTCCCACTAAAAGCTCTACACAAGGGAGGAATGACTCTGGTTTCCTCTCTTGCTGTGCTCCCTCTGGCATCACCTGGAATCAGTCAGAGCCCCTTTGGGTGTAAATGACAGGAGCAAGAGGCTGGATCTCACACAGGATGAGGCGTCCAGACATCCTGGCTCTGCCCACCGCAGCTCTGTGGCCTTGAGAGTATTGCTTTGCCCTCTCTGTGCTTCGGTTTCCTTATCTGTGCAATGGGGATAACAACAGGACCTAACTCAGAGGGTTGTTGGGAGAATTAAATAGGTTAACCCATGTTAAGAGGTTAGAATAAGGGTCTGGATGTAGCAAGAGCTACATAATGTCATGTATCATTATCTTCATTATCAAAATAAAGATGAAAGTCTGACGGCTGCAGGTGAGGTTTGATCCAGGTGCTCACAAGATATCATCAAGGCTCTGGTGTCTTCCCTCTGCTATCCCAGGCTGCCTGGGCTTTATGTCCTGATTCCATACAGCTGTTAAAGTCCCTGTCCCAGCCCTGCAGTCCACAACACGGTCACTGCCATTTCTCCCATCCTCAAACCATGCTGTCTAAGGCCAAATTGAGGGTCTCTTCCATTTGACCCAAAGAAGGAAAAAAAGCGGGTGAGGGATGTGAGTCCCCAGAATCCCCAGCAAGTCTCCTTGCCTCTCATTGGCTCTGAGGGGGTTACATGCCCACTCTTGAGCCAATCGCTGTGGCCAGAAAGACGAGGTAGTGGCCGGGAGCTGGGGTTGGAGCCAATCACAGCTGAGGATCGGGGGCGGGGGTGGGGAGTGCGCGGTCAGAAAAGAAATTCAGGGTCCGAGCTCTGCTTCAGCTGCCCTGATGGGTTCCGTGCTGGAGTCCTGGAGAGTCTCGCACCTTGACTCGGTTCCCCACTCGGCTCCGGCCCCCACACTTCACGTCAAGTTGATTCCAGAGCAGAGAAGTGAGGGGACCAGCCTCCCCTTCCTGGGGATCACTTTGGGGCATTTATTCTCATCGATACCCCCCAATGACCCACCCCCTTTCCGAGTTTCCACCCTCGTCCCCCTTGTCCCGGGGAGGAATGAGGCCGTTCACACAGGACAGAGGCTGAGTTTACTTTGGCCTTGAGAACTTGCTGTCTGGGGGCTTGTAGGGTCTTCCTTCAGTGGCCAAAGGAAGGGGGTTCGTCAGTGTGAGGAACACCCCTTCAGCGCCAGAAGGATCCGGAAATACCAGGGCGGGACCAGGCTACACAGTCTGTGTGAGTCTAAAAGGACCTGTCCTCTCCAGGTCTTCCTCCACCCACATCCATCCTCCCCCAGGGGCGGGTGTGTGTGTGTGGGGGGTATAATTTGGTTCTGTCCCCCTGGAGAGCCCTGACTGATAGGCCGTCTCCCTTACCTCTGCCAAGCTTGGTAGAGGAGAGGAGTTGACCCCAGCCAGAGCGAAGGCCCCGGGTGTTAAGGGGAAGCAGAGAAGTTTAAGCCCGGGCAGGAGGGTCTCCAGCCCAGGCAGGCGGAAGCTCAAACACTCTTATTCTTGGCCCCCTGTCCAAGTCCCTTGCGCCCCTTGGGCCCCTTGGCCTCGATGGCAGAATTGTACCCCTCTACCATCGGGAAGTCTAAATGATCCCCCCACCCGTGGAGGGTAGGACCTAGTCAAGTCAGGCCACAGTCCACACCCCCAGAACCTGACCACAGGAAGGGTGTCAGCAAGCACAGCAATTAGGGGGTCAAAAAATCAAGTGGTGCCGTGTTGGGGTACTGGGTGACAAAGGGACTCTTAGGTGTGAAAGTGCTGGGCGTTAGCCGTTGCCGTGTCAACCTGACAGAAGTACAGCTGTTGATGCGGATGGTGGGGTGTTGGCTGCTGAGGACTAGGGAACAAAACTCACTGGGTGTCAGGGCCACACTGCACCGGAGGGCCGGCCGCTGAGCACAGGACTCGGGCATACATACCGAGGGCTGGGTGCTGGTCTGCCCTGTCCAGTATCTGGTGGGAGCTTGGTGGGCTTGGCCAGTGGGGCGCTGGGGGATTAGAGGAATAGGCTGTGGATCTCCGTGAACCATGCAGAGTGTTGGAGGCAGGCCCCGTGGGTAGGTATTGGGGTGTTCTGGGTGTTTTCTGGTTGCAGCTAGTTAATAGAGGCTGGAGAGGGGACATACTGCCCATTAGGGTATCCATTTGTTGGACCATTTTGATGTTTGGCTGCCAGACCTTAGATGGCAGCCAGTACCTGGGACATAAAGGGAGCAGGCGTGTTGGAACACCCACACGTCACGTGACTAGGGACAGCACAGCAGCCCGATTGGGTGAGCCTGCCGCCTGTCGTCTGATGAGAAGTTGGGGTGCTGACAGTGGTGGGAGTTGGGACATTCATGTGTTGGGCCAGAGATGGGGAGTCTGCAGGCGATGAGTGTTAGGGTGCTTCAGTGTCGGCCTGAGTAGTGAGTTATTGGCACCGGCTGATGGGGAAGTGGGACTTGAGATGCTGGAGTATTCCATGCCCTGACTGTTGATACCACGTGTGGGATAACAGGACGCTGACTTGTTCGAGTATCGCAGGGTCAACGTGTTGGATGCCAGCTGTTGGGAGACGGAGATTGCAGATGCTGGCACACAAAGGTTCTGGAAGCATCCACAGATTGGGTGTGGGGCTTGGCCCACATACTGCAGAGTTGTGTATGGATGTGAGAGAGCCGGAGGTGCTGAGAGCGGAGGGCGAGGGCCTTAGGGTGGGACTGCACCGGCCTGAATTACGTTGGGAACCAGCTGATCAGGCACCAGGCACCGGGGAGAGCAGGCTTGGACCTCCCGCCCCTGGTCCAGGGATGGATTCAGCCAGTCCCTTTCCCCGACGTGTAGACCCACCAGCTGCTCGTGAGTGTGAACATTTGGGGCAGACACCCTCACCTACCCTTCCCACCCAGCCCTCGCCTGCCTTGTAGGGCATCTAGCCATAAAAGGAGACCTCACCGATGGTGACTCAAGAAGTCCAACTGTCACAAAGGCTGGAGAATGGGGGACAGTTAATGCACTTCGGTGCACACCCATGGACCAGCCCATCCCCACCTCTCTGGAGATGGGAGGTGCTGCTAGGATAGGACACAGGTACACTCACTAATGTCAGCACCCAGTGCCTGGGAGAGGCCAGAGTGACCTTGGCATTGCCTTGTTGACAAGGCAGGACACCTGGAGCTGCTAAGAGAGTAAATCCTAAATGTTCTCACCACAAATGCTATGGTGGTGATCGGGGTAATCATTCTGCAATATACAAGTGTATGAAAGCATCCCATTGCACACCTTAAACTTACACAATGTTATAGGTCAATTCTATCAAAGCTGGGGAAAGAAGAATGGGTACAGATTAAACTCAGGGGGACATGTAAATGCGTAGCAGTTGCTGATGGATTAAAAAAACTGAATCATGCATCCAAAAAATATTTTTAATAAAAAATTCATTTGGGGGCACCTGGGTGGCTCAGCTCATTGAGCGTCCAACTCTTGATTTCAGCTCAGGTCATGATCTCGGGATCGTGGGCTCAAGGCCTGCGTTGGCTCCACACTCAGCACAGAGTCTGCTTAGGATTCTCTCTCTCCCTCTCCCTCTGCCCCTCCCCCCCTTGCACGCACACTCTCACGCTCACACTCTCCCGCTCACACCCTCCCTCCCCCCCAAATAAATAAATAAAATCTTTAAAAAATAATAATAATCTTTTCTTACTCCCTGAATCCCCTACTCACCCAGAGTGAAGAAATCCGGCTAAGATACTGGGAATCCGTGCCCGGGTCCCTTTTGGAGAAACAGATGGTAAGATTTCTGGATACCTCAGGAGTGTTCACTCGGACTGACTAGACAGGATCTTATGATTAACTACCAAGGACGCAACTTAAAAATCCAGTGTGATTTAGCCCAACGCTTCAGAGAAGACCAATTTCAGGAACTTTCATGAAAAATGACAACAGGGGGCGGACCGCATTCTGATTTAAACTATTTTATGTTGGGGTGAGGGTCTTTTCCAGCAGCACTGAATATTTGCTATAGACTCTTCTCCTTTGATTTGCCACACGCTACAATCGGACTGCTAAAGGAATGCTCAATGGTCATGACTGTGGTGCTGTTAACAACAGTCGGCAGACGTTACCTTCAATGTTTGGGGAAAAAATCTAAATGCACTGATTATCTAGACGTAGATTATAGCTTGGAACTCTTTGAACATTTAGAAGAATGAGAGAAATCTGACCAAAGAATTATTAAAACCAAGTTAGAACTTTTTTTAAAAAAATCATCTTATGCCATAATTCCCAAACTGACACCTCTGTTTGCATCCTAGGTGATCCCTGGCGACATCTCAAAGGTCATGTGACCTGGCTGTCTTCCCCAGCTCAGTTCAAGACACATCAGTTCTTCGCTGGCTCAGACCAGGAGCACAGGGGAACCCTCAGCTCCTCTCTCTACACCTTTATCCAATCCCTCAGCAAACCCTAGAAGCTCCAGTTCAAAATCTAACCAGAATCAACCCACTTTCCCCCTCCTTGGCCCCACCTGGTCCATCCTAGCATGGCCTACCTGGACCAGCCCTGGTCCCCAGTGCCGCCTTTGCACCCACAGTCTGTCCTCCCCGCATCAGCCACCAGAGGGCGCCCGTGAGCACCTGAGCCGGGAGCAGCCCTCCAGGGCTCCTACTTGCCTCACAGTTAAAAACCCAAGTTCTAACCCCTTCCCCGTTTCCTTCTCTCCCCTTCACTCACTCTGCTCCAGCCTCATGGGCCTCCTCATTGTTCCTCCAACTTCCAGGCACAGTCCTGCCCCAGGGCCTTTGCATGGGCTGTTCCCATGCCTGAACCACTGTTCCCCCAGATACCAACAAGCTCCCTCCCTCCCCTCTTTCATATCTCCTCAAAAATCACCTCCTCAGAAAGTCCTCCTCTGACCCATAGCTAAAATAACCACATCCCTCCTCTGATTCATTCTCTCTCCTTCTTATCTTGCTTTGTATTAATTCGGGGCACTGATCACTATCTCCTATCTTGTTACTTACTGATTTGGGTAGTGTTTGTCTCTGCCATTATAATGCCAGCCCTTGGAGGGCAGGGAGGGCTCCTCTCTGTGTATCCAACGTCTCGAACAGACCCAAGTGTCTGGGATCAGATCCCAACTTCACCCCTGCCCAGCAGACGGGACCTGGAGCAAGTTTCTCATGTCACGTGGAGATCGTTACAGTCCGTGAGCTCACACAGTGATGGGCCTGCAAAGTGACCGGCTCATGTCTTTGCCAGGTGTCCTCGCCTACGCATCAGCATTTACCCAAATGCGTGTGTCCACAGGTGGGCATGCACCTGTGTGTCCACACACCTGTGTGTCTCTACCTGCCGGCGGGGCATGCACACGGAAGCAAATGAAGTCAACCGCCCCAGGCCAGGCCGATCCCCCTCCTCCTCCCCAGCCAGACCCAGGGCCCAAGGACCCCACTCCAGTCCTGGCATAGGCCGCACCACACCCCACCTCCACCAACTTACCTGGTTCAGAAGTGGATCTTCCATCAGAGTTGAAGGTGTCCATCTGTCTCCGAAGCTAAAGCTCGTGGGTCAACAGGGCCCCAGCTGAGGGGACCCCCTGTGGCCGCCATGACACCCACCGTCTTTGGAGGACTCCACAGAGACAGTGCTGGGAGGGGGCCCTCTTCAGCTCCACAGAGGTCCCCTCCCCTCCATCCCAGTCCCTGCTGGGGTCAGGCTTCATCTCCCACCCACCCAGCTCCATCCCGGAGCCCCCACCTCTGAGATGCCCACCTGACCCATGGGGACCACTGTGGATGGATAGGTCAGGAGTCTGAGACGAGGAGCCTTGGGAGAGGCAAGAGGGATAGTGACTGGTGTGGGGAACAGGGTCTCCCCCCCCCCAGCCCCTGGAGACTCACCTGAAGTGGCCAAGGCACCATCACCAGGCAGGCCTTTACCATCTGGGGGCAGGGGAGTCCGGGCAGGGGCTCCTCTCTTCCCATCACAGCACGCCCCTCGCCCAGTGCTGGACAGATGGGAGAGCAGGTAGCTTGGTCCCTCGGGAATGCACCATGTGCCCACCTGGTCCTGACCAATGAGCTTTCGGCATCGATTGGGGCAGCACAGGCATGTCCTTCTCTTTCTGGATGGAGAAGCAAGGGAGGGCATGTCACCCCTGCAGCTGCCTAGACTCTCTCCTGCAGTGCCCCCCTTCTGGGTCTCAGTTTCCCAAGCACACCTGTGGGTTCCACACACCAGAGCCAAGCAGCAGGGACTGGGGGAGACAGGGCAGGCTCCACCCAACCTCCAGAACTCCAAGTACCAGATGCAGAAAAGGAGGGGACAAGGGAATGGCAGGGTCACAGGCAAACACTCGGTTGTCCATAGTAGCCATTGGCCATCCACAGCCAGACACCTGGCCATCCACGGCAGGCCCTAAGCCACTCACAGAGGGACAACACTGCTTCCCTCGCACGGGCTTGAAACCATTCTCTTGGAGAAAGGAAGGGAGTCATTTCCATACCATTAGTTTCTTGTGACCGTTTGTGACCATTCTAGGGCTCACCGGGCTAACGAGGTGTCCGCAGGCTGTGTTCCTTTCTGGAGGCTCATCAGGGTTGTTGGAAGACCTCAGCTCCTTACGGTTGCAGGGACTCAGGTCCCATTTCCTAGTTGACTGTCAGCTGAGGGCCATTCCCAGCTTCGAGAAACACCTGCACGTCTTGGCTCGTGTCCTCAGCTTCAAAGCCCACAGCAGCAGGCCAAATGCCTGTCACCCTTCAAGTCCCCCTCCCCTTCTTCTGTGTCACTTCTGTCCCAGCTGGGGAGGGTCCTCTGATTTTAAGGGTCCACGTGGTTAGACTGAGCCCACCCAGATGATCAAGGATCACCCCCTCATCTCCAAATGCGGAACTGTTATCACATGTACAGAATTCCTTTTGCCATGAACATGGAGGGGATCATATTCAAGGTTCCAGGGATTCCGTGCACAGTTTGGGGACTTTTGTGGCTGCCACACACACATGGACAGGGGTCCATGGCCAGCTCACCGGGGACCTCCAGGCGAATCAGAACCAGTCACCTTGCCGTCGCGGTGCACTTCAAAGCCACCGCCGTAGACTGACTTGAGCGCCCTCTGCTGGACAGCAGTCAACCCAACCGTACAAATCCACCTTGCCCTTGTGCGAAGGAAGCCCCTCAAAGCCGGGGCCTTCGGGCAGAGATAATCTGCACCCTCGCCCAAAACATATACACAGACCGACTTGGAGATGCACGCCCACTCCCTCACATCCCACAGTGAAACCGGTTGCCCTCTCCCACCGAAGAGTTTTGTTTTGAGTCATTGGTGCAAGGGTCGAGTCTGGGGTTCAGGGAAGATTTCCAGCCGAGGAAGGAGGACAGGTCATCCTGGAGGGGGGAGGAGTCTGTGGACTTTGTGGGCAGCTGGTCACAGTCACTAAGGGTCACACACAGGGTTCCAGAAGGCTGGTGGACGGTAGACCACAGGAAGTAGCCTCTGGGATGGTACCGGCCTCAGAGCTGCAAACCCTCAGACAGGGCTCGGGCTCTGCTTGTAAACCTTCGTCCACTGCACTAATATTTAGTAAGTGTTAGCCTCATGCCAGGTACTGTTTTAAGGCAAATGGTAGACAAGGCAGACATGAGCCCACCTTGCCTGTGGGCCTTTTCTTAAGCCAAAGGACAGAGAAATAGCCCCAAAATTGCCATGGCAGGGGACAAGAGGGTGGCTGTGTGACCATCCCATCCATCCCTAGACAGCATGTTCCACTGAGGACAGTGCAGTTCCCAGGCTAGCCCACAATGGTCTCCACAAACCTTAAGGCAGGTGAAAGGTGGAAAGGTTTGGAAGGGAGGAGGGAAAGACGGGAGGAAGCCGGTGGGTGAGGAAGAGAGCCCCATGACAAAGAAATGTGAATGTCCCATACAGAGGAGGTCCCTTTCCATAACTAGATTGGGGTCTTGCCTGGAGGTTATTGTCTCTTCTTTTAAGAAGCAGAAACACCCGTTAGGGTCAAAACACTCCACGTTTAAAGCTGATAACTCAATACCCAGCCACTCACCAACAAACATGGGGCCCCGAGAGACCGTGCATGACGCCTCCGAGACCGTGCAGCCCCAGCTGACCCCCCAGCTAACCGCAGTCCCATGAGGGGACCCAGGCATGCCCAGCAGAACCACCCGGCTGAGCCCAGACTGCCAACCCACAGAATCAGGTGTTAATAAATGATGGTTGGTTTAAGCTAGTACATTTTAGGGTCTTTTGTTACACAGCTAAGGTGAACTGATACAACGTTCAAACACACTCTCTTTAGAAGACACACCCACTTGTGAAAGACCAGCCAGTAGTTCTCTGACAATAACCACACGGACACAGACATTGTGTGGTCAGTGCCACACATTCTATTTTATCCACCACAGATGCACTAGGTGGCAGGAATTGTGTGGTTCAAACTTCTACATAAGCTAGAAGTTCAGGCTAAGGAATCAACCTGTGTCTCCACTTAAAAATATATATATTGGGGCGCCTGGGTGGCACAGCGGTTAAGCGTCTGCCTTCGGCTCAGGGTGTGATCCCGGCGTTATGGGATCGAGCCCCACGTCAGGATCCTCCACAGGGAGCCTGCTTCTTTCCCTCCCGCTCCCCCTGCTTGTGTTCCCTCTCTCGCTGGCTGTCTCTCTCTCTGTCAAATAAATAAATAAAATCTTTTAAAAATAAAATTAAAAAATAAAAAAATATATATTATTGGGACACCTGCGTGGCTCACCTGGTTGAGCATCCAACTCTCAATTTCAGCTCAGGTCTTGATCTCGGGGTCATGGGGTCAAGCCCCACATCAGACTCCACACTCAGTGGGGAGTCTGCTTGGATTCTCTCTCTCCCTCTCCCTCTGCCCCTCCCCACTTCTCTCTCAAATAAATAAATAAATCTTTAAAAAATATATCATTATCTCGATTTTGCAGATAGGGAAACTGAGGCACAGGGAGATTACATCCCTTGCTGGTAAGGGGTGGAGCCAGGGTCTGCATCCAGTTCCGACTCCATGATCAATTACTGTGTTGAACTGATGCCTGGCTCAGTCACTGTCTGCGTGACTCTGAGCAAGGCGCTATGCTCTTGCGACTGTTTCGTCTCGCATCAAATGAGAGAACCAAAGTAAAATCAGACATGCTCAACCTGGACGGGGCAACCATGGTGCCGTACCACTGTCCAAAATAGCATCTGGGTAAATATATTTGGGGGGAGGGGGCAGGCACTGAGTCAGAAGTGGTCTGTAAAAGAACGAATTCTCAACATTTGCTGCAACATGGATGGCACTGGAGGAGATAATGCTAAGTGAAATAAGTCAAGCAGAGAAAGACAATTATCATATGATTTCTCTCATCTATGGAACATAAGAACTAGGATGATCGGTAGGGGAAGAAAGGGATAAAGAAAAGGGGGGTAATCAGAAGGGGGAATGAAGCATGAGAGACTATGAACTATGAGAAGCAAACTGAAGACTTCAGAGGGGAGGGGGTGGGGGAATGGGATAGACCGGTGATGAGTAGTAAGGAGGGCACGTATTGCATGGTGCACTGGGTGTTATACACAACTAATGAAGCATCGAACTTTAAAAAAAAAAAAAAAAAAAAAAAGAAGTGGTCTGTAGATTTGGTTAGATTTCCCAGGGGAGTCTGTGATCCAGGGAAGGTTAAGACATACCAGACAATATGCGATTGAAGGCCCATTCCAAGGGTCCAGTTTCTCTTCAAGTCCACACCAAATACGACATGACAATTATTCAGAAACCAAGCCAGCCTCACAGAGAATAGTCCTGGATATGATTCAGTCCACATCACAGCTGCACTGAATTGTGGTCAAGGTTAACCGTGACCCTGGTCTCAATTCCAGGCTCGAACAGAATGCACCTTTCTGACACACCCTGCACCCTGGTCTTGGAACTAGACCAGTTCTGGGCTTTTCCCCAAGTGTCCTGACCTGCCTGGGGAGGTTCCTCTCACTCCTGCCCCGAGAGAGGTCCTGCTCCTTCAACTTTGACCCCTGAGCCCTCACTAGCCATGCCCAAAAAAAGCAGTCAGTGGTTATTACAGGAACTACCAGAAGAATCTAGAGCAGATTCTGTCTGGAGCAACCCTTGTCTAGTTTTCCAGGAGTCTGGCTCATCCTCGTAACTGTTTCTGGTCTTGATGTTTCCCCGAGGGGGAAGCATCACTGTCTTTCACAACTGCTCACCACCAACCCCGCTGTCGGCTCCGTGCCAGCTCCTATCTCCCCCTGCCTCGACTTCCACAGCCAACCCCGGTCCTCCTACCTGCCTCCAAGTCTCCAAGCCAGCCTGAGGTCAAAATCACCTACAGCTGCTCCCGGGCATGGCCCCGGGTGTCTGGAGTGCAACTCCTCTTCTCACAAGAACCCAGTTCACTTTAAGCTGGTCATGAAGTTTGCTGGGTTGGACAAGAGGCATGCAAACTTTTCCTTTGGGTAGTGGAATTTTTTTCAAGCAACGTCTTACAGAAGCTTGCCGCGGAAGCTCACACAGCGGTAAAACCGTCAGGACAGAGGAATCTTAGGGAGGGCGTCGCACCTTGCACAGGACCTTCAGCCAATGGGGTCCATACCTGAGGACCACGTGTGGGTGGTCTGGAGGAATCAGGAATACAGACTGTTTCTCCACGGGGCAGGCCCCCGCTAGGTGAGTGAGAGCAAGGGTTCAGCGGGCAGCAACTCAGGCCAAGAAGGAACCATGGGAACAGAGGCCCTGGGAATTTGCAGACATCTCGGGGAGGGCACTGGGCTTCCCGCAGGTCGTGGGAGAGAGGCAAGCGCCAAATCTCCGAGGCCCCAGTGACCCCAGCTGACATCTGGATAACATCTGTTATGCAAAAGAGCCCATCCAAGCCAGAAAGCAGTAACCCCAGCAGGGATTTCAAGCACCCAGCAGAGTTTCTTACATAGCTTTAGAGAGATTCTTTCACAACAACAAACTCGCTAGCAGTCACCCTGTTCAGCTGTGGTTCGGACACACCCCAAGACCCACATGTCCACCACACAGAACAATAACCTACGAGTAATGTATGTTTAGTAAGCCCCAGACACTGTGCTATCACTTTACACGGATTAGTTCATATAATTCCTATAACAAATCCTTGGGGTAAATGCTATTATTATCATCTGCGTGGAAGCCAGAGGGAGCTGCTTCCACGCCCTTCCATGAGGAAAAGCCAAGCCCCTCCCCACAGCCCACAAGGCCCTGCAGGCCCTGCTCCTGTCACCTCCCTGCCCTCACCTCCCTCTCTCCCCCTAGCTCATTCTGCTCCAGCCCCACAGGCCTCCTCAGGCCTCCTCCCTGTTCTTCCAACAAGCCAGGCCCAATTCTGCCCCAGGACCTTTGCATGGGCTGAAGCACTCCTCACCTTGTAGGACTCTATCCAAATGTCACCTTCTCAGGAAGGCCTCTCAATCTAAAACTGCAACCCTCCCCCATGTACACACCCGCCACACTTACCACCATCTGACATACTGTAGATTTAATTCTTTCTTTCTTGTTGGCCTGACTCACCAGAGCAGGGATCTGTGACTGGTTTGCTCACTGCTGCTACGTCCCGGGCCTGGAGCCGTGCCTAGCACATGGTAGGTCTCAGTAAACATTTGGTGGATGAGTGAATCCACAAGGAAAAAGGAGACCGAGGCAGGAAAAAATTGGGCAACTCATCCAAGGCCCAGGGTCTTAAGTGGCAGAAGCCAGATTGCAACGCAGGCGGTCCGACTCCGCAGTCTGCCTAACCACTGGGCTCCCTTTCCCTGAACACAGCCGCGGACACCTCCGACAAATGTACACAAAGGCCAGCCGGGCGTGCACAGGCACACACTCACAAACGCAAGCAACCCCCTGAGCCGGGAGCAGCCCACGGACTGACGGACTGACGCAGGCGCACACCGCCCTACACTCAGCCTCCGGGCTCCTGGCCCCAGCCCTCCTCCCCAGGCCCCCAGACCCCAGGCAGGAACCAGGCTTTGGTCTGCACCCTGGGGTAATGGGAACTCATCCTCCTGCGTCGGGCTGTTGTGGTCCCAGGGTATCCGCTCCAGGGCCCTGGGGTCTGGGCTGCTGATGGCCGGTTCCAGCGCGGAGCCCTGGGAAAGAAGGCCAGGGAGAGTCGCTGGCTTGGCCAAGGGCACAACGACGCGAAGCCCCTCCCCATCTCCCGGGCCCTCTCAATGGGCAGCGTTCCCTAGGGTACGTGGTGCAGGCTGCTCAGGACAGTCCCCGCCGTCTCCGTGACCCTTCCCCCACCCAGACCTGCACCCCAGCCCGGCCCCGCGCTTCTCCAGCTTCCAGGTCTGATACAGCTGGCCGCGCACGGTGGCACGGCCCAGGCTGCAGAAGAGCACAGCCTCCCCCTCACCGCCCTTCCCCCTTTGCCTCTCATCCCCCCCTTGAGCCCAGGGAGTCCTCAGGCTCCTCCCTCAGTCCGAGCCCCGCCCCCTCCCGGCCTCGGGCGCACCCTCAGCTTCCCCGGCGGGTGCACAAAGTCAGCACCAAGGCATCGCCCAGGCTGTGGGAGAGGACCCCCAAGCCTGGAGCGCACGCCTCCGAGGCCTCCTGGCAGGCCCCGCCCCCGCCTCCTGGGAGGGCGCGTCAAGGCCTCTCTGTCCCATGCCCCTCCCCACCACGCCAGCCCAGGCCCCGCCTCCTCTCCCGCTTTCTAGCGCCATGCACTTGGTGGCTCAACGCAGCCTGGCGCAGGCTGGCGAAGACGCCGGGTTCCCTCTGGCCATCATGGTCCCCGTCCTCCCCATGGGTCTCTTCTGCCCCTAAGCCGCTCCGCCACCCTCCCAGTCCCCGCCCCAGCCCAGACCTCTCCCTCAGCGGGCCTCCCCAGAAGTTGCCACCCGTGGCTCACACATTGCGCCCACCCCTTGTGCAGGGTGCTGGCGAGGTCGGATGGCTGGAGAAGTCGGCCAGTCCTTTGAGCTGGCGCTCCACGGGGAAGGGGTGGGAGCGCACGCGCGGCAAGCCCGAGAGCACCTCCCTGCCCCGCGATTGGAGGGCCTGGCACTTTGGGGAAGGGCAGGCCGTCTTACCTGCCAGCCCAGGTGCTTCTGGGCCTCCATGCGTGCGAGAGGCCGCAGGGGAAAAGAGCAGGTGCAAGCCCCGCGTCCCAGCCACCTCCCTACGCCCAATACGGCCCCCTGAGCCTCACTGGACCCTGATGGCACAGAGGAGGCTTTGGGGTACATGAACCCCTTCCTGAGCCCGGTCCATCGGGGGCAGAAGTAGCAGAGCTGGAGGAGCTGATGGTAGAGCCCGCTTTAAGCCAGAGTCGATTTGGGGAGGAGCCCCAGTCTGCTGGGCTCAGATCTAGAACCCCCAAACCCACCTCTGGCTTTTCAGAGAGCATGTACGGAGCTCCCAGACACCCCACTGGGCCCACCTTGCCCCCCCAGCACCTGGAACCATTTGTTCCCTGAGCAGACACGTGTTGAACACTTACTGTGTTTTAAACCTGGTATTAGAGATGGGGGGGGCGGGGAGAAGGCAATCATAGCCTCTGCCCTCCTGAAGCCAACATCTCAGGTGGGAGAACGGAGTGCGATGAACAAGTTAGAGCCAAAAAATAATAATGATGGATGGAGGTAAGTGCTGTAAAGGAAATAAACAGGGACTAGTGAGAAGACAGGCGCCTGTGGCTGGGACAGTCACCCTCTCTGAGGAGGTGGCATATGAGCTTAGATCTGAAGGATGGAGGAGCTGGCCCTTCACACCGCCAGGGGAGAGCAGACCAGGTAGAGAGCAGTCTCTGCCCTCCAGTGGGCATTGCTCCACAGCCTTCCTTTCTTTCTCTCCACTGATCTTCCCCTTCAGCTTTAGAAATTCCCTATCATCCTGAAAACCTCTTCCTTGCACCACTCCTCCCCCATAATGGCCAAGTTTCTAGAAACCATGAGCTAACCTGAATGTCCATCAACAGCAGGTCAGAGTGAAACGTGGGATTGAGGGCTGGAATGGCAACAGGTCCACCTCTGCTCATAGGAGAACAACAGGACGTTTGTATGATCCTATTTGAGGGCCAGGTGATCAAACACAGTAGATATCTAAATAGATATCTAACAAGGCAGATAACCGAATACTGACGAACTCCCGCTTTCTGGGGATGCCGCTGATGTTCTCTATCTTGATCTAGGCTGAGTTACACAGGTGTCTGCGTTTCTCAAAATACAGGGAACGTACACTGAGGACGTGTCTGTTTCTAGCAGGGGAATTCCAGCCTCTCCCCAATAACAAAGAAACAGAAAATATTGAGCTCCAGGTAGCAGCGTGCATACTGAAGTGTTTGGGGGTGACTGGTACTGATGAGGCGTCTGAATAGCACCATTAACTGGCAGGTGGAAGGAGAGGGGGAGGGAGGGATGGCTGGAGAGATACGTGATAAAGTGAATAAAACAGCATGTTCACTGCAGAATCTAAGGGCAAGCAGGCCAGTGTACAATTCTTTCCCTTCCTCCGTACGTTGGAAAGTTTTTGCAATGTTGAGAACGTTTGTCTCCCCACAGCGGCCACCAGTCATTTCTTTGCTAGGGCGAGCCCAGCAGGTTCCCCCTAGTCCAGATGTGTGTTGAGAAAGGTCCTTTGGGGTTTTTCTCAGCTGTGCAATGGGAGTATGAGGAAGCTTCCATAGATTGAGGTGGGCTGCTGGTCTCCTGGGTGCCCGGGAGCATGCAGGGGTGGGGCTGGGGGCCGGGACATGGCGGGG
>NC_048221.1:5166629-5170052 GCF_002007445.2 Ailuropoda melanoleuca
GGACATGGCGGGGGAGGGGGGGAAGAGAAGGAATTGGAATTAGATGAGGTCTGGGTCAGATTGGCTAAAAGAGGAGCCAGAATCTTCATTCTAACCAGATCCACCGGGGCACCTGGGTGGCGCAGTCCTTAAGCGTCTGGCTTCGGCTCAGGGCGTGATCCCGGCATTCAGGGATTGAGCCCCGCATCAGGCTTCTCTGCTGGAAGTCTGCTTCTTCCTCTCCCACTCCCCCTGCTTGTGTTCCCTCTCTCGCTGGCTTAAAAAAAAAATGGGCAAAGGATCTGAACAGACACTTCTCCAAAGATCTGCAAACAGCCATCGTGAAAAGGTACTCAACATCAGTAGTCATTAGAGTGCGATCAAACCCGCAATGGGATAGCACTTTACACCCACTAGGATGGCTAGAGTGAAAAAGTCAGATAACAGGTGTTGGCAAGGATATGGAGAATCATAACCCTTCTACACTGCTCGTGGCGTGCAAGCTGGTGAGCTGCTTGCAGGTGCCTCGCACCTGTTTGGCAGGGCCTCAAAATGTTCAACATAGAGTTTCCATATGACCTGGAAATTCCACTCCTAGGTATCTACCAAAAGGACTTGAAAACAGGTATTTAAAAAAAAAAAACATGTACAGGAATGTTCATAGCAGCACTATTCACAGTAGCCAAAGGTAGAAACAAGCCAAAGACCATGGATGGAGGAATGGACAAAGTGTGCTACGTACATACAATGGGATATTATCCAGCCATGAAAAGAAGGTACTGATACACAGTACATGTGGATAAACGTCAAAGTGTTACGCTTGGCGAAAGAAGCCTGTCACAGAAGATCCCATGTCCTATGATTCCATTGTTATGGACTATCCAGAAGAGGCAGATCTATAGAGATGGAAAGCCTAGGGCTAGGGGGCAGGGAATAGAAGGTGATTACTGGTGGGCATAGGGTTTCTCTGTATGGAGATGAAAAGGCTCTAAAATTAGTGGAAATGGTTGCACAACTGTGTGAATTGTGCATTCTTTTTTTTAAGATTTTTATTTATTCATTTGAGAGAGAGAGAGACAGAGACAGAGAGAGCACAAGCAGGGGGGAGAGGCAGAGGGAGAGGGAGAAGCAGACTCCTTGCTGAGCTGGGAACCGGACATGGGGCTCAATCCCAGGACCCGGAGATCATCACCTGAGCCGAAGGCAGATGCTTAACCATCTGAGCCACCCACGTGCCCCGAATTGTGCGCTTTAAATGGGTGAATTGCATGGTGTGTGAACTATATCCCAAAGCTCTGTGTGTGTGTGTGAAAGAGAGAGAGAGAGAGAAAGGGAGGGAGGGAGGGAGAAAGTCAGGACTCCTAGGTATTCATCCAAAAGAAATGAAAACTTTATGCTCATACAGAAACCTGCACACAGATGTTTATAGCAGCTTATTGACAATTTCCAAATTTTGGAAAGACTTCAAATGTCCCTCAACAAATGAACTGGAAAGAGGTGGCATAGCCACACCACAGAACACTCCTCGGCAATAAAAAGGGATCATAAAACACTGGTGCACCCACACCCAGGGGTGAATCTGCAGTGCGTCCTGCTGAAGGAAAGTAGCCACACTTAAAAAGCTGCTTCTGGGATGATTCCACTTACACTATATTCTGGAAAAGACAAACTATGTGATGGAGAACCCATCAGTGGTTGCCAGAGGCCGGAGAGGGGGGCAGACTCATATCTTGACTGAGGTTGTGGTTGTATGGCCGTATGCATTTGTCAAATATCCTAGAGTTGTACCCTAAACTGGGTAGATTTTACTGTATGCGAATTATACCTTTTTTTTTTTTTTAAGTAGTCTCCACGCTCAGCATGGAGCCCAATGCCAATGCGGGGCTTGAACTCACAATCCTGAGGTCAAGACCTGAGCTGAGACCAAGAGCCGGATGCTTAACTGAGTCACCCAGTTGTCCCACACCTTAATTTTTTTTTTAATGAAAGCAAAAGATCTGGAAGGAAAAGACACAGCATGCAGTTAAAATCATAGCTGAATAAAAAAGGGGTGTCCATGCTCCCCAGATCCACTTCCTTCCCCTGTCCTTTCATCCAGCCCTGAAGTCCCTGCTCCCTTGACTGGCTGAGGCGGATGGCTAAGGACGCCCCTTGCCCCATTCATCCCCCTTAACCCTCGTTGTTGCTAAGTCCCATGAGCAGTGAGCGCTGGTGAACACTCTTTCCTGCTTGAGACTCAACAGCTCTCTCTTGGGTCCTTACACTACATCCCCAGTTTGCCCCTGCATCTCTGATGACTCAGCTCTGTCTCCTTCCCAAGTTTTCAACCTCTTACCTGGGCTGTCCTCCTGTCCATGGCTTCACCAGCTGCCAACATGTGAACCACACCCATTTCTACCCACCCACCCAGATCTCTTTCTAGAGGTCAGTTTGTGCTGACATCACCTCCTTGGATCTCCACAAGCTATTCCTAATAATATATTTCTTAAATATTTTATTTATTTATTTATTTATTTGACAGAGAGAGAGAGAGACAGCCAGCAAGAAAGGGAACACGAGCAGGGGGAGTGGGAGAGGAAGAAGCAGGCTCCTAGCAGAGAAGCCTGATGTGGGGCTCGATCCCAGAACGCCGGGATCACGCCCTGAGCCGAAGGCAGACGCTTAACGACTGCGCCACCCAGGCGCCCCGCTATTCCTAATAATATGACCTTATGACCTACACACAGATCTGGCTCTTACTATTCCTGTGGTTGGCTGAACCCCGAGTCTGTTTCTCGCATGACCTGTGCTCTGGGGTCTCAAGGTACTGCCTGGCAAGTCCGCCCTGGGATGTTCCTTGCTCAAGAGCCTACTGTGGGATTAAAGACCTAGCTTTAAGAGCTAAAACTCTAAGACTCTTAAAAGAAAACATTAAGAATATCTTCATGGCGTTGAACTTGGCAAGGATTTCATGCATGTAACATCAAAAGCACAGGTAACAAAAGACAAAATAGATAAAATGGACTTCATCAGATAAAGAACTTTTTGCATCAAAAAGACACTATCAGAGGGGCACCTGGGTGGCTGTCAGTTAAGTGACTGACTCTTGGTTTCAGCTCCGGTCATGATCTCAGGGTGATGAGAGCAGAGCCCCTCGACGGGCTCTGCGTTCAGCACAGAGTCTGCTTGTCCCTCTCCCTCCCCCTCTGCCCCTCCCCCAGCATGCACACATTCTCCCTCCCTAAATAAATGAATAAATAAATAAATAAATAAAATCTTAAATTAAAAAAATAAAAGACACTATCAAGAAAGCAAAGAGGGGCACCTGGGTGGCACAGCGGTTGGGCGTCTGCCTTCGGCTCAGGGCGTGGTCCCGGTGTTGTGGGATCGAGCCCCATATCAGGCTCCTCTGGTGTGAGCCTGCTTCTTCCTCTCCCACTCCCCCTGCTTGTGTTCCCTCTCTCC
>NC_048221.1:5170095-5180766 GCF_002007445.2 Ailuropoda melanoleuca
AAATTAAAAAAAAAAAAAAAAAAAAAGAAAGCAAAGAGAGGGGCGCCTGGGTGGTTCAGTCGGTTAAGCAGCTGCCTCTTGGTTTCGGCTCAGGTCATGATCTCCCAGTCATGGGGCTCTGCCCTCAGCGGGGAGTCTCCCTGGGACTCTTTCTTTCCCTCCCCCTCTGTCCTCTCCCCGTCAAGCACTCATACTCTCTCTAACTCTCTCTCTCTAAAAATAAATAAAATCTTTTTTTAAAAAAGCAGGAAGGGAAGAAATAAAGAAAGAAAGCAAGGAAAGAGGCGCCTGGCCGGCTCAGTCAGTGGAGCGTGGGACTCTTGATCTCAGGTGGGGAGTTCGAGCCCTGCATAGAGCTTGCTTCAATTAATTGGGGCACCTGGGTGGCTCAGTGTGTTAAGCGTCCCTTGATTTTGGCTCAGGTCATGATCTCAAGGTTCTGAGATTGAGCCCTGCATCAGGCTCCATGCTCAACACGGAGTCTGCTTAAGATTCTCTCTCCCCCTCCCTCTGCCCCTCCTGCTTAAGCTCTCTAAAATAAATAAATAAATCTTTAAAAAAGAGGGACGCCTGGGTGGCTCAGTCGGTTAAGAGTCTCCCTTCAGCTCAGGTCATGATCCCAGGGTCCTGGGGTCGAGTCCCACTTCAGCGGACTCCCTGCTCAGCGAGGAGCCTGCTTCTCCCTCTCCCTCTGCCTGCTGCTCCCCCTGCTTGTGCTTTTTCTCTCTCTCTCAAATAAATAAATAAAATCAAGAAAGAAAGAAAGAAAGAAGAAAGAAAGAAAGAAAGAAAGAAAGAGGAAGAAAGAAAGAGAAAGAAAGAAAGAAAGAAAGAAAGAAAGAAAGAAAGAAAGAGGGAGGGAGGGAGGAAGGAAGAAAAAAGACAACCTACAAAACAGGAGAAAATATTTGCAAATCGTATATCTGATAAGGAATTAATATCCAGAATATATAATAAACTACAATTCAACAGCAACAAAATCAATCCAAAACTCGTCCAAAGACTTCAACATTTATTTGTCCAAAGAAGATGTGCAAATGGCCAACGAGCGTGTGGAAAGATGCACAACGCTGTAAGTCATTAAGGAAATGCAAAGCTGAACCACTTCACGTCTACTGTGAAGGCCAGTTAAAAAGAAGGAGGAGGAGGAACATGCCACGTGTTGGTGAGGATGTGGAGACACCGGAGCCCCGTGCACAGCTGCTGGGAAGGTGAGGCCCAACGGCTGCTGACGAGAACAGCTGGGCAGTTCTTCAAAAACTTTCACTGGGAGCTACCACGTGACCCAGCAACGCCACTTCCGGGCATCCACCCAAAGGGGACTTTTGTACGCGACAGGTAAGCAAGCGAGCATCCGTACACAGTTGTTCACAGCAGCGTTCTTCACGACGGCCGAAAGGTGGAAACCACTCCGAGTCCACTGACGGATGAACGGATCAACGAAATGGGGTCCGTCCATACAAGGGAATGTTTGTTCTCAGCCTTAAATAGAGTGACATTCCGGTGTGTGCTATGACGTGGACGAACCTGGAAAAAATGTAAAGTGAAAGTAGGGGCGCCTGGGTGGCTGGGTCGGTGAAGCGTCTGCCTTCCCAGGGTCCTGGGATCGAGCCCCGCATCCGGCTCCCTGCTCTGCGGGGAGAGACTGCTTCTCCCTTTCCCACCCCTCTGCTTGTGCTCTCTCTGATTCTGTCAAATAAATAAAAATCTTTTTAAAATTTTTTTTAGAAAGAAGCCAGATAGGTTCCGAAAGGACACATCCCGCAGGACCCCACTCCCAGGAGGTCCCCAGGGGAGTCCCGTCCACAGAGACAGATAGGAGCTGGTGGGAGCCAGGGCTGGGACATGGGGTGGGGAGTCCGTGCTTCCTGGGGACAGAGTTTCTATTTGGGAAGATGAACAAATTCTGGAAACAGATGGTGGTGACGATTTGCGCAACATTGTGAATTACTTAATGCCACTTAAGAGCCATACGCTTAAGAATGGTTAAAATGGTTAATTTTATGTTATATAATTTTACCACAATTGAAAACAAAGCAAGAACCTACGACAGTCCTCAGCCCTCTGCCCCAGACAGCCTGGCCTCTGCACCTCTCTCCTGGCACACCTCCATCTTTCTGCCATGCCTCCCCTGGGTGCACCATCTCCACTCCCCTCCGCCCTCCCAAATGCTCCAGCCCGGCCCTGCAGACTGGTAGAGCTGCTCCCCACTGAGAACCAGGGCAAGGCAGTGCGGTGGGGGCTTGTCCCAGGACCAGAGAGGGGATGGGAGTAGCTCCAGTTTGGTTGGGGGTGGGGGAGGGGGGAGGTGGAAGCTGAAAGATCAGCGGGCTGGCTCACTAGAGCCACTGCAGGAGGGGGCTGGGCCGAGGCCGGGCAGCTAGACCGAGGGGAAGCCAGGCCAGCAGCCCATGTTTACTGTCGGCAGAGCAGGGCCAATCTTCAGCTTCCCGCTGTGACCCTGGACTTGGGCCCCAGGGGTGATCAGATGTTTCTCTCCTGAGCTAAACTCTGGGCTTCATCCCAGGGGACTCCACACGCCTTCCCAGAAGACACGCCCACCTCGAGAACCCCCAGAGATCCAGGGACATTATCCAGCCCAGAAGTCCTGCCTCTCTATCCCCCATGTGCCCGTTCATCCCACCAGCCCAGCCCCCAGTCCTGCCTGGGCTGACCCCATCCAACCTCATCCTGAGCTCCTAATTTGGCTGTCCAGAGTTTGCAACCCCACTGGGCACCCCAGAGAGAGCCGTGGGACACCAGCCTTGTTCTCAGTGCCCAGGTCCTGGGAAGAGGAGGAGGAGGGAAGCTTTGATGCTTGGCCAGGAGCCTCAGCCTGAAATTCCACCGTTCAAGTTTTCCCGTTGGGCTAAAGCAGTGTTTCCGTGATCTGTTCCAGGAACCCCTAGCACCCCGAAAGTGCTTCAGAGGGCCAGAAACGTCAAGGGAGCAGATATGTTCTAGAAAGCTGTGCAAAACACATGAGCCTATGAAAACCTGAGACGACCTGCACAGAACAACCCCATTGAGCTTTGCTTAATCCCCAGTTTGGCCACGGCTCCCTGCAACGTGCTCTGAGCATCCAAGGCCCCAATTAAATGCCCACTGTGAGAGCCCAGAGAGGCGATGGGGGCAGTCAAGCTGCAGAGGGAATGAGTCAGTCTGACTGGGGGGAGGGTGGAGACAAGGGGGACACAAGCCGGACCTGGGGATCTTGTATGCCACCCTCAGTCAGAGACCAGAAATGTCCGCAAGAGCCTGGAAGGGGATCCAGACCTCCCTGCTGCCACCTTGCTCCTTGCTCCTGCTCCTGGCTCTCTGACCAAACCCCCAGTCCTCCACCCAAGTCCTCAGATGCCCCCCCCCAAGAGCCGTGTCTCCTGCTCCTTCCCCCTGGCCACGGCAGGAGCCACTGTGCCCATCAACAGAGCTATCGTGGAGACATCATGGGCACTGTCAGCCCACAATGTGATGACATTAGAAAGACCAATGACCGGAGTTTGCCTTTAGTGGACACGACGCTCCATGGACAGTGATGGACACCCTTGTGTATTATTTCTGACACAAGGAGGGCAGACGGGTGGGGACTGGAATCACGGATCCCCACGAAGCACTTGTGCATTCCCAGGACAGTGAGTTAAATTCTGCTGTCTTAGAGAGACGTTGCCTCGGTGGGGGGTGGGGGGAGGCATCTACAAGTCAAGGAACAGTGGTGGGCTGGGAGGGACCCAGCTCATGCCAGTGGATGCCAGTGTGGACAGAAGACAGCCGAGGATCAGGCCAGTTGCTGTCACCCAGCCAATCCCCCCCAACTCAGGGGACATTGGGCAACGTTTGGAGATGGAATTGGGGGTGCTCCCGGCACCTGGTGGGCAGAGGCCAGGAGATGCTGCCTAACACATATAGTGTGTAGCTCGGCCCCTGGAACCAAGACTTCTCTAGCACCACGTGTCAGTATCGCTAAGGGGGAGAGAGCGGAGCAGTCACCCACCACCACCGTCATCATCATACTGATTAGTTTCATGTGTACTTACAGGGCACCGAGTCCTGTTCTCAGTGCTTTACATAATTGACCATCTTATTCTCATACTGACCTCTTTATAAGGGGGGTAACTATTATTGTCCCTGTGTTCAGAGAGGTTAAGTAACTGACCCAATATCACACAGCTAGTAAATGGCAAAGCCAGATTCCAACCCAGGCTGCCCAGCTCTGGATCCTTCTCTTAACTCACCCCCCAGGTGGGAGAGGGGGCCCTGAATCCATGGAGATCACAGTTTCTCCCCCCATACCTGGATGAGGGCTCAAAGTAAAGGTTGGTTAAGATGGGTTATAAAATATTAAATTCTGTTTCTCCAGTGCCTGAGCTCGAGGGCCCGAATCCACATGCCTCCCTGAACAGAGGTGCTTATGGGACATTTTCTCCAGCGGCGGTAAGCTGCACTCTTCCCGTTCTGGTGTCGGAAGCAAACTTGCTTGGCTGTGGGGCCACTGGGGTCTGGACAAACAAGGGATATTCCGGGAGCAAGCTCAGAAATCAGAGGGCAGAGCAGCAGATGACACAGGCTACCACCACCACCATCGTCCTCGCTGTCACTAATAATAACTCATCAATAACAACAGTCCCCCACTAACTGAACACTTGCTGGGAGCCAGGTCGTGTCCTCAACCCCCTCCAGTCTTAACCCACTTACTATCATCCCCATTTTACAGACAGGGAGGCAAGTTCAGAGGGGAAAGCCTCCTGCCCTGGGCCAGGCAGTAGGAGGTGTGACTCTGAGCGCCTGGTCTTAGCCCAGAGCTTTTCCACCTCCATACTGATTGCATTGGGTCCAGGTCATCTCAGTGGTGGGGGAGGTCCGGGCCCTGTGGGCTGGTTAGCAGCACCCCTGGCTTCTACCCACCAGATGCTGGGAGCACCTCCCTCAGGCATGACCACCAAAAATGTCCCCAGACATTGCCAGATGTCCCCTGGGGGGCAGAACTGCCCCTGGTTGAAACCCCTGCCTTGACCCTACACTTTGGGATGGGGCAGGGGGTGATCAGCATGGAGAGGTATGCTTGCTGCAGCCCTCAGAAGAGTCTGGAGCCTGAAATCCAGGCTAGCAATACTAAACAGTGTTGTGGGGGCGCCTGGGGGGCGCAGTCCGTTAAGCATCCAGCTCTTGGTTTGGGCTCAGGTCATGATCTCAGGATCTCAGCCCTGCATTGGGCTCCACACTCAGTGCAGAGTCCGCTTAAGACGCTTTCTCCCTCTCCGTCTGCCCCTCCCCACCCCGTGCACATTCTTTCTCCCTCTCTCAAATACATAAAATCCTTTTTTAAAAAATCAGTGTAGGGGCGCCTGGATGGCTGTTGGTGGAGTGTCTGCCTTCAGCTCAGGTCATGATCCCGGGGTTCTGGGGGGTCAAGTCCCACATCGGGCTCCCTGCTCAGGAAGAAGCCTGTTTCTCCCTCTCCCGCTGCCTGCTGCTCCCTCTGCTTGTGATTCCTCTCTCTCTCCCTCTCTGCCAAATAAATAAATAAAATCTTAAAAAAAAAAAGTCAGTGTTACGGCAATGTGGTTCTATAGCACCTAGTATGTGCCACGTACCCCAGGGCCTATTCCTTCATTTAATCCTCAGAAGGACCCCGTGATGAGAGGAGTGTGATTAAACCTCCCTGCAAAGCAGAACCAGAAACACAAAGAAGTGGACTGACTTCCCCAAGGTCACACGGCTGGTAAGCAGCAGAGTTAGGACTCGAAGCCAGGCTTCAGAATCTACGCTTAAAACACCACGTTTGTCTGTCCAGTGGCCCTGCCAGAGCTCCACAGGTGAGGCTGGAGGACAAGTTAGAAAAGGAAAAAGAGGGGCGCCTGGGTGGCACAGCGGTTAAGCGTCTGCCTTCGGCTCAGGGCGTGATCCCGGCGTTATGGGATCGAGTCCCACATCAGGCTCCTCTGCTATGAGCCTGCTTCTTCCACTCCCACTCCCCCTGCTTGTGTTCCCTCTCTCGCTGGCTGTCTCTATCTCTGTCAAATAAATAAATAAAATCTTTTAAAAAAAGAAAAGGAAAAAGAAGCTCTAGGTTGGCAGGTGGCACTGAGGGACCCTCCAACCCCGAAGTCTTGGACCCTAAGAGCTTGGCCAGGTTTATTAGGCACTTACAGTGTGCTGCATGTTCTGGACAAGAAAAGAGCAACAAAACTGGTCTTAAGCTGTTCATCTTCCTGCCAAGACTCTCCCAGCCTCTCATCCACAGGCAGGAGCTAAGCATCTACTGAGCGCCACTATTTGCATTCACATTTAACAGATGCACAAAATGAGGCTCAGAGAGCCCAAGCAACTTCTTGGCCAGGTTTATTAGGCACTTACAGTGTGCTAGGCTCCCTGCTCCATCCCCAGTCCCCCATCAACCCTCAGAGCCTCCCCACCAGGAGCCCCTCCTGGGGATCATCAGCATTTTGTCCTTTGGGTCCACAGTCCTGTTGAAGCATCCTGGCATTCGCAGGTTCTAAGATCCAGAGCACACATTTGCTTCCTCTAGAGGTCGTTCCATTCCCTAGGGCTGAAGATGCAGCCCTGATGGGGCCCAGGAACCAGGCGTCCCTGGATGCTACCGCTGAGCGTTCATTCTGGAATGCTGAGCTTTCCATTCATCTGGAGTGGAAACTGCATCCCTCATCCCTCGGGATGTCCACTGCATCTGCTTCTTTCCCCAGATGGACCCAGCCATCCCAGGCCCCCTCACCCCACCTGGTTCTCCCCAGCGGCCTCCGGACTCCCAGTTAACACTCTTGCCCCCCTCTCCTGGACCTGGGCCACCCTGGAGAAGGGGGTGCGGGGTGCTGCTCCATCTGGGCCTGACTTCCCCCCACCCCGAGGATGGGGGATGATGCCCAACGCTAAGAGCCTGTTGTAGGGAAGAAGCCAGTGGGGCTTTGCTGAAGCCACACCCCCAGCCGGACAGCACCCCCCTCCGCTCACTCACCACCCCCGTCACACACACATGGGCAACATGTAAGGAGGTCACACCCCCCTGGGGTCTCTCTTTGGAAGGTAAGGGGGGATTTTATTCATTCTCTGCCAAGCGAGCTTGAACACGAGCAGAAGGCTTGAGGACGGGCCACTCACCTGGACGTGCCAGGGGCAGCACAGGGGTCCGGGTGGGGCAGGACAAGAAAGGAGGCACACCCGAAATCTCTATCACAAAGCACTGGGCTGGAGGACCACGGCTGGCCCCATGCTCGGGGAGGGGCAGAGGGGGACAGCTGAGCTGCTCATCTGCCCCGGCAGCAGAAGAGAAACTGAGGCCAGCCCTCACATCATCACTCCGAGATCAAGAGCGATGTTCCCAACAGCAGGCCCCGAAGCTGGGTAGGAGAGAAGGGAGATCTTCGGTGCCGGAATGGGGCCTGGGGGGTGGCTGAGGGAGGGAGGAGTCTTCAGGGCTCTAGAAACAGGGAAGGTGGGAGGGTTGTGTTGCATTTGCCGGGGGGGGGGGGGGGGGGGTTGGTTTTTTGTTTTACCTTTGATCGCCAGCTTCATTGACCTAGTTGATACATAGCACGTGTTAGTGTAAGGCCGGCCGATAGTGCCATGGTGCACTTACATATGGCCACATGTTAACCACCGTCCGGTGAATTAGCACCTGCCCCTCGCGCAACAAGTTACCCCATCGTTTCTGCGCTGAGAACACTGGAGATCTCTCTTAGCAACGTCCAAGCATACAAGACAGCACTGTTAACTCTACTCACCACGCTGTCGGCTATCCGGTAGATCCGCAAAACTCACTTTCTAACGGAAGCTGGTACCCTCGCACCAACATCTCCCCATCTCCCCCACCCCGCAGCCCCTGGGAACCAGCGTTCTAGTGTCTTTCTACAAGTTTGGCTCTTTTAGACACCACATACAAGTGACGTGACACAGTGTTTGTCTTTCCCCCTCTGCCCTGGCGGAGTTTGAGCAAACATTCACTCCAGACACGGGAGGAATCCCGGGGAAGCTCGGCATGAACTTTGCCCATGCTGTGCCCTGAAACCCTTCCTCACCTCTCCCACTGCCTGATGCCTACTTGCCCCTCAGTTCTATCAAACGTGCCTTCCTGGGAGAAGCCCTCCCTGACCCCCTAACTGGGAGAGATGGGGGGTTGTCAATTGCACCTGGCCTGGGGCAGGCAAGATTCATCTCAACATTTAAGGGGAAAACATCTAGCAGGGGGGCTAGAGGTGGGGACTCCAGCCCCCGAGAAAAGGGTCCCCCCATCTCCTCGCGATGATCCCAGGGCTACACTGGGCAAGTCTTCCCCCTCAAGCTCACCTGCCTTCCCTCTGAGTGGTTTACCTTGGTTGTTCTTTTCTGATTCTGCCACCTGTCGCTGAGCAAACTAGGGCAACCTCAGCCTCTCTGTGCCTCGGTTTTCTCATTTAGGAAGTGGGTATGATAATGGTGCCTACCTCATGAGCACTGGCCTCAAAGCAAGGGCTCCATCATTGGGTCACATGCTTATCATTGTCTCTCTCTCTCTCTCTGATTTCCCGGGTTCCTAAAGTCCCCGCGCAACAATGGGATTCCGGGGGGCCCTCCTGTGGCAGCACTGAGTACTGCATCCCCCCGGCGCGCTCTACATCGTCAGGATTCTACAGGTTTTAAGTTACCAAAAAACAAACAAAATGCTTTTTAAGTCAGCCCAAGCTTGTTTAAGTCAAAAAGAGAATGTGCCAGCCATAGCAGCCTTTGTATTTGCTGTGCTTCCCCCTAGAATGCCCTCACCCCCTCAGCCTCCTTAACATTCAAATGGCACTGTCACCTCCCCCAGGAGCCTTTGGCTGGCTCCCTAGTTACTCAACAGTAGCATCACCTGTGTTCCAGGCCCTGTTCTAGGCACCGGGACCACACGGATGAGAACCTTGTCCCTCAGAGCTGGCGTTGTGGTGAGGGAGAAAGAATCAACAAAAATAAGTATTCCACAGTGTCAGGTGGTGGCTCGTGCTAAGAGTAAAATAAACCAGGAAATAGGAGAGAAGGTGTGTGGATGTAATCTGGAAGTGGGGGGAGGGGGGCTTCACGGAGCGGGGGGGGGCCTCAATGGGGTTGCCAGGTTGTTGTCCCCAGCACCTGGCACAAAATGGTGTTCAATAAAGATTTCATGAATGAAAGTCCAATGTGGGCTTCAGGAACAGCTTGCTCAAGGCTGGAATGATGGCCCTGGGGCCATAATCCTCCTCCATCTGGTGGCTTTGTTCTTACAAGAAGCCTCTCCCTGTTGTCTAAGATGGGGACTCCACTCCAGATGATACTCAAGCCTCCAAAGTTCCCAGAATTCCCTGCAAAGGCATGACGTGCCCATCCCCCAATCAACCCCTGAGGCCCAGAGATGGGGATGTGGGAGTGGCTTAGGGCTGAGTCACATACCCTATCCAGACCACAACGGGAGGGGAGAGGGAGACCCCATGGGACATCTGGAGTCGCAGGGTGGTAGGAAGGAGGAATGGATGCAAAGAGCCAGTTTCACAGAATAATTATAAGAGGTTTAGTAAGCTAGAGAGTGGCAGAACCTGGGAGCTCCTGGCTCAAAGCAGCCCTGAAATTTCCAGAGCTATCTGGTGGCCACCCAGCATCAGACTAAAGACCAGCGGCTGTATGAGCCATGGGGCTAAAGGTGGGAGCACAGCGCATCAGGGAAGTTGAGAATGCCAAGGCAGCAGGCTCTTTAGAGAAAGAGGTAAATGCGAGCAGCTCAGGGTGGGCTCCCAGTGGGCCCTCATAAAATGGAGGGAGTGCTGGCAGAGGCCAGAGCTGGCTTCCAGGGACTTGTTCCTCAAATGGGGGCTCAAGAGGCGATGGGGTGTGTGGATAGCAAACCCAAGGGCAGGATGTCCCTCTGGTCTGGCCTGGGGTGAAGATGGAGTGGCAGTGGTGCCACAATCCCGTAGGAGCTCCAGGAGCAGTCTGGTATTTATGGAGTACCTGCTGTATGCAGGAGCCCTGACCTAACCTTCCAGGACAAAAGAAACAAAATGTTTGCTGTGGAATGAACCCCTCCCCCAGCAGCCTGTGAGGTTGTTATTACCCACCCTGTAGGGATCAGGAAACCCAGACTCAGAGAACACCAAGGGTGAGGCCAGGCCAGGCTCTGCCTCCTTCCTTGGGGGTCAGGCCTGGAAAATGACTGGAGATCTGAGGTTGGGGGTCACCGCCCTGCCAGTTCCTGGAGCTCCAGCCACAGGGGCCAGGCTCCCAGAGGCCTGTGGGGCCACCAGCCACCTTGGGTTGGACTTTCACTCCTGCCCTTACTGTGCAGGTTAGCCCCATCCATGTGTTAGCTCCCCATCTACTGAGAACCCACCCAGGGGTGACTAAAACCCCTGGGGCCCCTGCTTTCATGAAACTTTCATTCTCCCCGTCTCTGGCCTCAGTTTTCTCTTCTGTGAAATGGAACCAGCCAGGCCCACGGCAGGTCAACCCCCCAGAGGGGAGCTCTGGGAGGGCAGGGACGACGGGCTGAGATTTCTTCAGCCGCCCTGGGCACCGCGCCTGGCACACGGGTGGCGCCCAATAAATGCTTGTTTGAGCAGGACTAGCCCTCAATAAATAACAGCTGTTGGCGGTGCAGGCGATGCCGGCAAGAGAGTGGGCTCTCCCCTCCCCCACTCTCCACCCGCTCCCCCCTCCCCTCCGCGCCCCATTCCT
>NC_048221.1:5181160-5188717 GCF_002007445.2 Ailuropoda melanoleuca
CGCGGGCGGCGCGGCGGGGCGGGCTCGGCGGGGCCGGCGCGGGGTGGCCGGGGGTGACCTTGTGTGTCTGCGTCGGGCGGGGACGGCCGCGGGCCCCGGTCTGTTGGACCGTCCAGCCCCGGGGGTTGTGTCGGTGTGTGATGTCCCTGAGTGTGTGCGACACTGAGGTCATGCGGGCTCCTGTCTGGGTTTGTTTGCTGCGTGTGCGTGTGTGTCGGGGTGCGTGTGGGCATCCACGTACGTGTGAGTGCTGTGAGTCTGCCTGTGTGTGTCTGCATGAACATGTCCTTGAGTGTCTGGGTGAGTTTGAATTCGTGTGCGATCCTATGGGGTGTTGTGTGAGCGCATAGGTGTGAGTGTAAGCCAGTGTGTGCACATAGTTACGTGTCTGCTGTGTGTGTAAATGTCTAGATGAGTGTGTGTGTCTCTGTGCTGTCTCCGGGGGTGTCTGAGTGTAACAAGTGTGTAAATGCCCGTATGTGAGTGCGTCTGGTGTGTATGTCAAGTTCTGTGGGACTCCCTGAGTTTGTCCGTTGTCTGGTGTGAGTGTGTGAACGAGTGTGTACGTGTCTGTGTGTGTAGGCCCAAGTGTGTGTTTGTCTCTGGGTTGTCTTCAGTGAATGAGTGTGTACGTGTGTGTGCACATAGGTCTGGGGAGTGTGTGGTTGTGTGTCTTGTGCATTCGCCTCTGGATGTGTGTGTCCTGAGCGAGTCGGTGTGTTGCGATGGGAGTCCTTTGTGGGTCTGCGGTGTCCGGTTGTCCGTCCCCGGCTGCGCAGGTGTGGTCACCCTCGAGTGTGTGCGTCGCTACCAGTGTGTGTTTGTGTGTCTGGGTGTGGGAGTGGCACTTCCCACTTCCCTTGAGTGGGTCACCGAGGCCACAGCCGTCTGTCTCCCAGTGTCTCCAGCCCGTCGGGCTCAGGGCCTCTAATTAGTGGCTAGTTGAGGGGGACCCGCCGGGGCGCCGGCCCCCTCCTCCCGCAGGCCGCGGGCGGGCCTTTGTCTGCTCTCCCGGCAGGGTCTGCCTCCCGCCCAGCCAGATGTGCAGCGCCTGGAGGAGGCCTCTGCCCGGGCGGCCTCGGCCTTGGCCTCCGCAGAGGGGCCGGGTCTCCCCGGCACGGCCCAGGAGGTCTGGGTGTGGAGCGGCGGGTGCTTCCCGGATCACTGGGATGGGATGGAGCCTCTGCTGTTTCCGGGCCGCTTCCGCGCGGCATTTCCTCCTCCAGCGCTGGCACCGTCCCCGTGCTGGCCGCCTCCCTCCTGCCTTCTGGGAGGAGGGGCTGGGAGGACTGGCCAAGCCTGGGCACGCGCGCGCGTGCGTGCGTGCGCGCGCACACGGGCACACACATGGCCACACACAGGGTCACATGGGCACACACACCACACACAAAGTTGCCTACGTACCTACAGCCTACTTACACGGTTACGCACACGGTCCTGCACATGCAGTCGCCCACGCATCCCGGTGTAGATCCCCTGCTGTTGTCCCCAGCCAGGCTGGGGCCCCGGAACCCCCTAACCTCCCTACCATCAGTATCATTTTCTCCCCAGACCCACTGACCTGTTCCCTGGTGGACACCTGTGTGCCCTCCCCCTCTAGACCCCTCCCCTCCCCACCCCCCCACCTATGCTGGGTCTTTCCACACCCTCCCCCACACCCCACCTGAGCCAGAAGCACAAAGGAGGCTGTGAGGTCGCTGGGAGGAGGGCCCCAGCTCCAGAGGACAGTGGTGAGGACTCCAGGGCTCCGGAGCAGGAGAGGCTCAAAGACACTGCAGCCAGGACCAGAGCCACAGAGCCGCTGGGAGAGGAAAATTCTGCCCCAGGCCTGGCAGTGCAGGAAAGAAGGAGAGGGACAGGACTGGGGAAAGGGGGTTCCAGCCTCACATTGCGATGAGAACATTGCCACCTTGGCACAGGAGGGGAGGGGGTTTAAGGCAAGAGGAGGGTCAGGGGAAACTGACCAGGAAGAGGTTTAATCAGAGTTGGTCAAGGTCTCCAGGATGGAACAGAGGAGAGGAGGCAAGAGGAGATGGGGGCAGGGGGAGGCAGAGTAGGGGAGGAGGGAGCTTTGGTGGGGGACTAGGCACTGAGGGAGGATGAAATTCAAGAGGAGAAGGGCAGAGTATTCTCAGCCACCCCTGAACTTCAGCCCCAGCCCAGCTCCTCTCACTGCCCCCTCCCTGTCTAGGTGCTGAAGAAGAGGCACTGAGGCCCAGAGGGGCTGACGCACAGGGGTCCGACACCAGGCCGCCAACTGAAGCCCCTGAAAGGTAAAAACAAGCAGACAAACAAGGGGTAATCATTCGCCCAGCTGAAGGGAGCAACAGGGTCACAGAGTGCCTTAGAGTGAGCTCCCCATTGCTGGAGGGGTCCAAGCAGAAGCGGGTCATGTCAACTTTTAAGTCTGCATCTTGTTGAAAACCTGGCTCCCTCCCTCATGTGCTGAACTGCCCTGTTTGGAGATCGACTCTCAGACTTGGCCAGGCTGCAAAGAAAACAAGACAGTGTGTGATTAAGGGGGAAACAGCACAGAGGGGGAGGAGGAGGAGGGTGGAGACAGGAGTGGGGAGGAGGGTTTGGCACAGGGTAGTGGCCCAAAGTGGTGTCTGTGCGCAGCAGGCTGGCCTGGGGCAGATGCCAGAGAAACTGAGACCTGCCGGGCAAGCCTAGAGCTTCCAGAAAGAAGCATCTGAAAGGAGAAGAGCCAAACCAGGGGCAAGACTGGAAATAGAGGGTGGGGGAGAGGTCATGGGGACAGACGCCATCTGTAGGGGTTCCCAGCCCCGCTGACAGGGTGAATAATGCTACCCGTGGCAGGGGATCCCATAGCAGGGCCTAGATCAGGCGGGGTTAGTGGGAGGAGCCAAGCACTGGCTTCTGGTTTAATCTGGGCTGAAAATGCCCACTGACCAACACAGCCTTCAAGTGTGGCCCATGCCCGCCTCCCCTTGCTGCCCTCCTGCGCCCTCCCCTCAGGCACTCTGCCCAGCCACACCGGCCCTTGTGGTCCTGGGTCCAGACCAAGGTCCTCCCTGCCGCTGGGCCTTTGGCCCTGCTGCTCTCCCTGGGACAGCTTCTCCTGTCTTCACATGATGAGTTTCTTCTCATCCTCTGCGCCCCGGCTCCTGAGCCTCCCCGTTACTTCTAGAGAACTTGTCACGTCTGAGCTCCTCTCGTTCAGTCACTCCCAGGAGACACAGCCCCTCGGGGGGCAGGGACGGCATCTGTACCATGCGTATCATTAGCCAGTGAGCGAATTCTCAGGATTATCGTGGAAATGAAATAAAATGCTGTGAAAACGCTCAGGCCGGTAGCTGGCACGTAGTAGGTGCTCACAGTCAAAATCCCTGTGTATCCTCGTAGTATCGGGAGGATGAGGGGGATGGGGACAGGGGGACGGGGCACTTCTGCGTGAGGAAATGCCGCAGGCATCCTTGGGGCTGGGAGTGAGGGGTTTTGGCACTGGCCACACTGGGCAGCAGGACAAGGCACCCGCCCCCGCGACCCAACTCCTCCCTCCCAGGACCCCGGTGATGCTGCCCAGGCTGTGAACAGGGGAGGCGGTGCTGTGGGGGCTGCCGGCAGCCGGGGCTGGAGAGAGACATGTGGACACGTGGCCTCTATGGCTCCCGCCTGCCAGATCCTCCGCTGGGCCCTCACCCTGGGGCTGGGCCTCACATTCGAAGTCATACACGCCTTCCGGTCTCAAGGTAGGGGTGTCCAGGGGCAGCATGGGGAGGGAACGAGGAGCCGAGGAAGGGTCAGTGGGGCTGGGATGGCAGTCACTTGGGGGAGGTCCCTGGGGTCAGCGAGGCCGGCATCATTTGCCCTGTAGCCAAGCAACGAAGACACGGATCATTCCCAGGGCTCACCCCAAGCCTCTGACCCTCACCCACAGATGAGTTCCTGTCCAGTCTGGAGAGCTATGAGATCGCCTTCCCCACTCGAGTGGACCACAATGGGGCCCTGCTGGCCTTCTCGCCCCCGGCTCCCCGGAGGCAGCGTCGGGGCACGGGGCCAGCCCCAGAGTCCCGTCTCTTCTACAAGGTGGCCGCACCCAGCACCCACTTCCTGCTGAACCTGACCCACAGCCCCCATCTTCTAGCAGGGCATGTCTCCGTGGAGTACTGGACACGGGAGGGCCTGGCGTGGCAGAGGGCTGCCCGGCCCCACTGCCTCTATGCCGGCCACCTGCAGGGCCAGGCCGGCAGCTCCCATGTGGCCATCAGCACCTGCGGGGGCCTGGTGAGCGGAGGGTTCTGGGATGCAGGGGGAAATGCCCACCGGTTTGGGAGTTAAGAAAAACACGTCTAAATCTAGGTCAGAGAAAGAATCCTGGTGGATATTTTTTAAGCATTTTGAGCTAATCGCAAGGATTAGTTATTTTAGGACGTAGCTAAAGCAGAACTTGGAGGAAAATGCGTAGACGGGGGATCGGGCTGAACAGGAATGAACCTCAGCAAGTTAAAAAAGGAGAAGCAACAAAAACCCAGTAAGACAGAAAGAATGAAATCGTAAAGACAGAGATAGGGTCCCATGGGTCCTGGGAACCAAAATCTGACCCGAGCCCTCTGCCCGCTCCCCAACCCCCAGCATGGCCTGATTGTGGCAGACGAAGAAGAGTATTTGATCGAGCCCCTGCAAGGTGGGCCCAAAGGGGCCCAGGGCCCAGAGGAGAGTGGCCCCCACGTGGTGTACAAGCGCTCCTCTCTGCGTCACCCCCACCTGGACACAGCCTGTGGAGTGAGAGGTACATCTGTCTTTCTGGGGATGGGCAGAGGGGCTGCACATCTTTGCTCGAGGCAGAGGCGGGCAGCAGTGTGTCTCCTTCCAGAAGGTCAGCAGGGAGCTAAGTGCGGGGAGAAATGGCAGACATCCAGGGAGCAGGACAGTCGGGCAGTGAAACAGCCCACCCATCACTGCCAGAGTCTGACGGCCCAGCAGTGAGCGAGACAGGTGCTCAGGTGTAAAAGCCTCCGTCTCCAGGATGACGGGGTGACCAGACAGTTAAGCGGCCAAGGAATGGCAGATACTCGAGCCACTGCACCATGAAAAGCCTGTTCAGAAGGTCCGATTTACAACCAGACTTGCAGGACAGGTGTCTGATCAGACTTTCAGGGGGTGGGGGGATGAGACAGATATTTACAAGGGGACAAGTGCACAGCCCTGGGACGTTACACGAGGTATGCAATCCAACCATCTGGGAGTGGGACCCTGTGTCAGACCTACAACCACAGTCGGTTGTACGAACGGAGGGGCAGGTGGTTTCACAGTCAGACAGCCAGTGAGACGGGTTGGGCGGTAAGACCCTCAGGCAGTGGGTGTCCTCCAGCCGCACAGCTGGGCAGTGCGTTGACGAGAACGTGGCAGGGTTGGAAGACCACAGAGTCCTACAGGCACACAGCTCCCGTGCTGAGACGGGCAGCTACACAGCTACATTTGGGCAAAGGAATTTGCAGGAAGTGGCGTGGTCATGCTGGTTGTCGTGGGGCCCGGGGCAGCTGTTCAACCAACCAGTCCAGCAGCGGGGCAGCCAGATCCTCGTAGAACCTGTCATCTGGGCAGTGGACTGTTCTAGGACTGACTAGACGTTGCACAACCAGAAGACCCCGTAGCCGAAGAAGGGGGGGGTCTGGTGGCCTATGGGGCAGACGTGCCATCAGACAGGGTCTTGGACAGTAGGAGCCGCAAAATGACCAGAAATTGTCCATCCAGACGAGAAGCCATGGAAAGGGCGGCCGTGGTGGCTGCGGACCCTGAAGCCTCCCCCGGCCAGGCCCCTGGGGAATGAGACCGAGCGTGGCCAGCCTGGCCTGAAGCGCTCAGTCAGCCGAGAGCGCTACGTGGAGACCCTGGTGGTGGCCGACAAGATGATGGTGGCCTACCACGGGCGCCGAGATGTGGAACAGTACGTGCTGGCCATCATGAACATTGTAAGTGCCTCCCCCTCCCTGGCCGTGGAGCCCCAAGACCTGGAGCCAGCCTCCTGAGGTCAGGAAAGGGGCGGGGGGGTGGGGAGTCACCGTCCCACCCACTAGCCCCGACCTGAGGCCAGGGAACCAGAATGGAGGGGGTAGAGTGAGAAAGGAGGTCCACGGCTGGCAAGGAACGAGGAGAAGCAGCCTCGCTGGGCGGCTGGAGCGTGGACTCGGCTGCCTGCGGGCCCCGGCCGAACCTTTGTCTCGGCTGCTTTTTAGCTGTGTGCCCTTGGACCGGTCACTTCCCCTCTGTGCCTTGGTTTACCCACCCGTAAAATGGGGATAGTAATAGTGCCCCACAAGGTTCAGGTGGGTGGCATGAACGGATACAGCATTTGGAAGAGCACCTGGCACACGGTCGGGGCCGCGTAAGTGTCAGCCTCAACTTGAGGTCAGCGGTCCCCACGTGGGCACGCATCTGTGCGCGCACGGAGCCCTCCCGCAGGCACCTGCCTATAACTTCACAAAGGTGGCCTCGCTGACCCCCCACTCAGCCCCAGGGCCCGTGACAGATCTCAGTCAAGACTCCGGATCTCTCCGGGCCTCAGTTTCCACCTTTGTAAAATGGTGTTGTCATAGTACCGCGGAGGGAAAGAGTGGGGGGGGGGGGAGCCAGACAGAGCATTTGGCTCACAGTAAGAGCCTGACAAGGGGCGCTATTGTTTCGCTGCCATGAAAAGGGAAGAGAAAAAGGTTAGCAGCCAGAGAGATGGCCCAATATGTTGACATAACATCGCGTGTGATCGCGCTGTGTTCTGCCAGAGCCCGGCTTCCCTCCCTTGGGCTTTCAGAGTTGTCTAGAACCTGCCAGGGCTTCTGCGGGTTTCCACGTGGGACAGTGGTGCCCCGGGCTCCAAGATCACAGCTCCAAGATCACAGCACGAGATCTGTGAGGGAGCTGTGCCCCTCCCCCACCCCGGGCACTTCCTCCTCCTCCCTTGTCACTGTCTCCAGAGCTCCCTGCCCCCACACTCCCACTTTCTTGTGCTGATGCTCAAATTGGTAACTTTATTTTTTCTAAGATTTTATTTATTGATTTGAGAGAGAGAGAGAGCACGCATAAGCAGGGGGGAGGGGCAGAGGGAGAGGGAGAAGCAGGCTCCCTGCTGAGCAGGGAGCCTGATGACTCGGGGACCCCGGAATTATGACCTGAGGTGAAAGCAGACGCCACACCGACTGAACCACCCAGGTGCCCCAAAATTGGTACCTTTAGATGGCCGTGGAATGAGACCAAATGTGCACGTCCCTCAGGCCGCCTCTGGGCAGAGACACTTGAGGCTGCTGCAGGGGTGGGTAGGGGTGGAGGACAAGTAGACAAGCTGAAGGGGGATGAGTCAGAAAGAAACGTACTGGCGAAAGAGAGCTAGTGCCATTGTTTCGCTTTTTGTCTCCTGCTCTGGGCCCCTCTTAAGACTCGGTCTCTCTTGTTTCTTGGAGGTCAGGTTGCCAAACTTTTCCAGGACTCGAGTCTGGGAAACATCGTTAATATCCTGGTGACACGCCTCATTCTGCTCACGGAGGACCAGGTGCGAGCCCCCCCCACCTGCCCCTGCACAACCAAGTGCTGCCCGCCCCC
>NC_048221.1:5188925-5217819 GCF_002007445.2 Ailuropoda melanoleuca
CCGCCCCCCAGGGTGGCCCGCGCCCATGCCCGTCTGTCTGTCCACAGCCCACCCTGGAGATCACCCATCATGCCGGGAAGTCCCTGGACAGCTTCTGTAAGTGGCAGAAATCCATCGTGAACCGCAGCGGCCATGGCAACGCCATTCCGGAGAACGGTGTGGCCAACCATGACACAGCGGTGCTCATCACGCGGTGAGGGGCGGGGAGGACTCCAGGACGTGGGCCGGGGGAACGAGTGGTCCCGGGGACCATCCAGGTCCAAGCAGGAGGCACTTCTGCTGGGAGACGGGAGAGGCTGGGAAGCTGCTGTCACTCCAGTGGGGAGCCGGGGTGGGGAGGGGCTGCGGGGCGCCTGAGAGCCGCGGTTCCAGGGGCGAGGGGGGAAGAGCCAGGGACAGTGGGGCCACCACTTGGGCACAGACACACTCGTTCACTCACTGTCTCGTCGATGCAGTCGGTCAGTCACTCACGCCCCCAGCATCCCCGAGGTCTGCTGCGGGCAGAGCGCGGGGCTCCACGCGAGAGGCAGGTAGGGCCTCCCAGGCAGAAGGGGGCCTCCGGCGACGGTGATGGTGGCAGCAGCAGGGCCTAGGGAGGCAGCCCAGCCCCTGACGGCCCCTCTCCTTCCGCAGCTATGACATCTGCATCTATAGGAACAAACCCTGTGGCACACTAGGTACTTAACCCCTGTAGGTCTGAGGCACCCGCGAAGGCAGTGGACGGGTGGCCCTGGCGGGTGGGGACCTGGCAGGGTGGTGGGGCGCCGGCCCAGCCTGAGCCCAGCCCCGCCCCCACGCACCGTTCCGCAGGCCTGGCGCCCGTGGGCGGCATGTGCGAGCGCGAGAGGAGCTGCAGCGTCAATGAGGACATCGGCCTGGCCACCGCCTTCACCATCGCCCACGAGATCGGACACACGTGAGGCCAGGGACACCACGGGGGGAGCGGACGGGCCGGCCGGGCAGCTTCCTCGGCACTGGGGGCGGAGCCGACACTGCTCTCCCCAGGTTTGGCATGAACCACGACGGTGTGGGGAACAGCTGTGGGGCCCGTGGCCAGGACCCGGCCAAGCTCATGGCCGCCCACATCACCATGAAGACCAACCCCTTCGTGTGGTCGTCCTGCAGCCGCGACTACATCACCAGCTTTCTGGAGTGAGGACGTGCCCGCCCGCCGGCCCACACTCCCGCTCACCTTGGCTGGGGGGGGTGGGGGCTGGAAACCAGAGCTGCCTCTGAGAGGGGTCCTGTTCGCTGCAGGGCTGCTCCCTAGGACCCGCACCCCGCCGGGGCCCCTGAGCTCTTCTCCTGGAGCCCCCTAACATGACAGCTCCTTTCTTCTCGCCACAGCTCAGGCCTGGGACTGTGCCTGAACAACCGGCCCCCCAGACAGGACTTCGTGTACCCCACGGTGGCTCCTGGCCAGGCCTACGACGCAGATGAACAGTGCCGCTTCCAACATGGAGTCAAATCGCGTCAGTGTAAATACGGGGTAGAGAGAGCCTTCCTGCTTTCCTTCCAGGGAGGGGAGGGGCCGCAGGGGGTGGGAGAGCCGGGAAGGGGGTGAGCCCCCGTGGGGGCCAGGGGGAAAGAGGTGCACGAGTGTACAAATGTCACACGCACTCAGTGGGATGAAGAATGGGATCTGCCGGTCCTCCAGACCCCTGATTTGGGGGCTGGGCTGGGGAGACCTTGGGCACCATCTTCTGTCCAGCCTATCAGGCAGCCTGTGGGCTACAGCGGGACTAAAGTCCCAAGCCCCCTAACTGGGCAGCTTTTCACCAAACATTCCAAATGAGGTAGAAATAGTTCCCTGGGGATGGACCATCTTTCCCACTTGGCAAAGAACTGGGCAGAGCCTTCCAAGGACACCCTGTCTTCATTCCCTGCATCCCCCACCAGCTGGTTTACAAGATCGCCTGGGCCTGATGCTTGGCTGGATGAGCTCTGAGCCTCTGGACCACCCCTCACTCTTTGTGAAGTTTAGATTGACTTCCCAAAGCCCCGTCCTTTCATAGACAAGCAAGCTGGGGGCCACACTCCCAGCTGCCCCCAGGCAGCTGGAGGTCTGCCGGCTTCCTCAAGACTCCAAAGATGAGAGTTTGGACAGCCATGTCCAAGCTAAGGCCATGTTCACTCAACACAGGAAAAAGCAATCGTTCAAATGCCCTCACTTTATCCCAGGGCAAGATAAGGAGACGAACCCTGGAATAATTCCCATTTCAATCTACTCTTGCCCACCCTCCCCCAACTTGGCTGGTTACTGCAGCACCCTTAATGAATTTCTAAAGAATCTGGGAGCCACCCTTGAGCATCTGCTGTATCCCAGATATCCTAACAATGATGACAATGGCTGACTTTACTGAGCGCCCACTATGTGCTAGGCATGTGATCCATAGCATCTCATTTAAACTCTTGACAATCCTGCTATTCCCACATTACAGATGAAGGGATGGAGGCATAAGGAGGGTGACTTGCCCAATGTCACAGTTCAAGAACATGTCAGAGCGGGACTCGATTCCAGGTCTCTCTGTGACTCCAAATTTTATAATGAGGTGGGGGAGGGGAGGAAGTGCCAGAATAAGGAGCATGGACCAGTGCTGGCTGTATGTTGAATTGATTCTTTCTTTTATTTCTCCAAGGAACACCTTCCCGGCGCCCCTGGCAAAGGGGGAAATTATTGACTACATATAACTTGGCTAACGTGTGTAAAGAGCTGGGCCTAGTGCCTAGTCCAGAGATAGCTGTAGTCACTGTTACACAATAACAGGGAGTTTATGCAATCTCTTTCAGATCTACTCTGTCACATGCCTCTCACCCTTTTATGTAGGCAAGACCCACCTCCTAGATGAGAAAACACAGAGAGGGGGCCGTGTTGCAATTGCCCGGCAGAGCTGAAGTCTCCCAGAGTGGCCCAGAGCTCGTTTATATGCACCACAGCGCCTCCTTGTGGAGAGGAGGAAAAGCAGGACTGGAATAGCCAGTTCTCTTTAAGAGGTGTCAGAAGTGGGATTGGGCCCCCCCCCCCCCTGATATTTTTACAAATGGCGGGGAGGACACAAGCCAAGTGAAGCCAGAAAACCAGGCTGAGTTTTTAGCTGAGACGTGCCCTCTGAAGGAGCAGAAGGCAGGGACTCTGGAGGACGGTTGAGGGAGCCGACTTGAGAACAACTTCTGAACTTCTCATGTGTGCGCAGATTCCTCTCAGAGGCAGGCCCTTATGACAGCCATTGATTGGCCCAACCCCAGACCGTCAAAACTTGAAAGGATTAGGTTCGAAGAGGAAACAGCACGAGGTTATAAAAAGGAGAATGAACGATCTCCACTTCTCAGGGGAGGAAGACCCTGGGAGGCAGGGCAGAATAGAGGCTGGAGAGTCAGAGATTTGGCCACACCTGAACCCAGTGGGGTTTGTCCAGGGATATTAACCTGAAGGGTCAGAGTGACTTCCTGGAACTGGTCTCGCCCACGCAGGATTCCAACAGGAAGGTGGGCAGATTTTTCACGGGGAGGGAAGTAGAGGACTGTCCCACCCAGGCCCGGCCCGGCCTTGTTCCTGCCCAGCCTTCCAAACAGTAAAAGCTCCAGGAGCTTCCTCGGTTTTGGAGGGGAGGGGGCAACAAGGGGGACCACCAGCTGGAAAAAATTAGAGATGAGGCCTTTGACCTGAGCCACCTTCCAGGCCAGTTTTGAGAGTTACTGTTCTCCCAGGGGCTGCTTCACCCACCCAACAAGGAATGCAGAATCATCTTCATTCCTCAGCAGGTCGGGAGACTCGGGAGGCACCAGCGTGTTGAGATCACAGAGCGGTCCATCAAAGGCCTGGGTTAGAACCCAGGCTGCCCCTCAGAAGCTCTGGCACCTAGCAAGTGACTTGTCTGAGTCTTGGTTTTCTCACAGTGAGATGGGGGTAGTAATGCCTAAGGGAGCTGACGGCACCCGCGGACGCTGGATCAGTGCACACCCGCGGACGCTGGATCAGTGCAGCCCGTAAGGCAGAGGGGAGGTCTCAGGCCATGCCCCGCAGGAGGATTCAAGAAGGCTCCTTGAGACCCAGCAGAGGAGCGCCGGGGCCCCACTGCGAGGCGGCAGTGAGCGGGTCGCCGCCCGGCGGGCGGGCAGCCGGAGGGAGGAGGGCGGGGGGCGAGCCTGAGCGGGCGCCTTGGCCCGCAGGAGGTCTGCAGCGAGCTGTGGTGTCTGAGCAAGAGCAACCGGTGCATCACCAACAGCATTCCAGCCGCCGAGGGCACGCTGTGCCAGACGCACACCATCGACAAAGGGGTGAGCGCCGGCCGGGCCCCGCCCACCGCGCCGCCGTTGGGGTTTTCCGGCGGCTCTGGTCACGCCCACGGCCCGTGGGTCCCGCCCATGGCCTGAGGCCACCCTCTGCCCCTCCTTCAGCCGCGCTCGTCCCACAGCGAGTTTCACCTCCCGGCGGTGACCGTAGGCTTAGGCCATGCCCCTGTATTGCCTGTGTCCGGGGGCCCAGAACCCACTTCCACCCTCGCCCCCTCCGACCCTTCGCAGGGGTGCTGAGACCTCGGGCTGGGGGGAAGGGGCGGGGCAGGAAGGAGCGCCGAGATCCCGGGAGTCTGCGGAGCCGGGCTCACCCCCTCCCTCTCCCCCCGACCTCCGGTAGTGGTGCTACAAGCGCGTGTGCGTCCCCTTCGGGTCGCGGCCGGAGGGCGTGGACGGGGCCTGGGGCCCGTGGACTCCGTGGGGCGACTGCAGCCGGACGTGCGGCGGCGGCGTGTCCTCCTCCAGCCGTCACTGCGACAGCCCCAGGTCAGCCGTCGGGGCCCTTTGTAAAGAAAATGGGGCGGACCCCCGTTATTTCCCCCCTCCGCCCCATATCTCTTCTGTCCCCCCCCCCCCACCCCTTCCAGGCCAACAATCGGGGGCAAGTACTGCCTGGGTGAGAGACGGCGGCACCGTTCCTGCAACACCGACGTGAGTTCTCCCGGGACCCCAGGCCGGGATCCTCGGCCTCTCTTACGCTTCACCCCTGTCCTGCCCTGCCCTGCCCTGCCCTGCCGACACCTGCCCCTGGGCCCCGGCGCCGACTGGACCCAGCTCCCCTGCAAGCGTCTGACTCCTTCCAATTCGCAGATGACTCTCCCGCCTTGAACTTGCTTGACCTCCACAACCTCCTCCAGCTATAGCGCGCCCCACCCCCTCCCTTCAAAGCCCAGTTTCCCCAAACTGCCCCCCTCCCCTCCCCAAAACCATCGCTGAGCTCGCTGTCACGGAATTCAGTGGCCACGTTTGGGTGCTGTGCTTGTACTCCCTTATGACCAGGAACCACAGCCTCTGTCCAAAACTGCCCCCTTCCTCCGTGCTGCCGTCTCCCGGGCCCTGTGCTCCCAGCGTCTTGGGCTACACCTCCAGTCTCCCCTTCACTGCTGCCCCTTCTTTAAATGCTGGGGTTCCCCGTGGCTGGTGGGGGTTTCTGACTGTAAGCTAGTCTTCGGGGCACACGCCTAATAAGCACCAGGCTCACTGCAGCAGGGGGTGCTCAGAGGGCAGGGAGAGCTTTGGGGTGGGCGATAGGGGCTCTTCCCAGGGAGTCCATGCGTGTGCCCCCACCCCCATAATGAGTGCCCCTGGCTCTTTTCTAGGCCTGCTCTCAAGAAAGGCCCCATGCTCTGAAACCAGAAACCCAGCCATCACCCCCAGCTTGCCCCAAACTCTAATGAGTCATCCACCCCATCTCAGATGTACCTGTCCCTCCAGCCCGACAGCCTGGACCTAGCCCAGGCCACCAACCAGTCTCACCTAGTCCTCCCTGGCCTCTCTGCCTTCAGCTTCACCCCTCCAACGCATCCCTGCTCTGAGCATCCAGCCTCAGGCCTGTGCCCTAACTCCCTCCCCCACACCTGTCTTGCCCCCAGGACTGTCCCCCGGGCTCCCAGGACTTCAGGGAAATGCAGTGCTCCGAATTTGACAGTGTCCCCTTCCGTGGAAAATTCTACACGTGGAAGACATACCGAGGAGGTGAGTGACGGACCCAGGGGTCCGTGGGGCAGTGGAGGACAGAAGCCGGTGGACACAGCATCACGGGATCTGCCCTGAGCGCCCCCTCACCCAATGGGCCGAAGAGCCCAGGATGTGGCTTCACAGTTCCTTGACAGGACGCTGGGAACCCCGACTTCCTCTGCCCAACCTGCCCATCCTTGTTGGGTCTGGGGTCTGTCCCTCTCTGCCTCATCTGCCCCCTCTGGAAGTGAGCAGGGAGTCCCAGGTGGCCTGGCCCTGGGTCTGACGGGGCTGTGCCCCCCAGGGGGCGTGAAGGCCTGCTCACTCACGTGCCTGGCCGAAGGCTTCAACTTCTACACGGAGAGGGCAGCGGCCGTGGTAGATGGGACGCCCTGCCGCCCGGACACAGTGGACATTTGCGTCAGCGGCGAGTGCAAGGTGGAGGGGACTCCCAGAGACAGGGCAAGGGCTGGGGGAGTGAAGGAAGGGAGGGGAGCTCACTGACACTCCCCCCCACCCCACCTCCGCAGCACGTGGGCTGCGACCGGGTCCTGGGCTCTGACCTGAGGGAAGACAAGTGCCGGGTTTGCGGTGGCGACGGCGGCACCTGTGAAACCATTGAGGGGGTCTTCAGCCCAGCCTCTCCTGCAGCCGGTGAGAGATCCCCATTCCCTCTCCCTCTGCACACTTGGTGACTGGGGGCAGGACTGCCCCATCACAGTAGCCAACATCAGCTACTCACACCCAGGGGCCCAGTGGGAACCCCAAAATCAGGGTCAGGGACTAGCTTGGGCTCTGGTGCTTAAACCTTGGCAATTAACATGCCAAGAGGGCTGTGACCTGAACCTTTCCCCTCCCCCGTCCTGGGAGCCTGGTGCTGGGTCCGGGACAGAGAGGGGTTGACCGCTCTGAGCGGGGCTTGAGGGGCTCTGTGCTGGAGGAAAAGGCTAACTAGGAGAGGGATATCTGCAGGGTGTGGTGAAATTGAGCGTGACTTCCAACCTTGGGCTGAAGGAGAGAGACCCCAGGGAGGTGGGGGGATGGGAGGCCCCAGTGTGGGATTCAGGGGATGGGAAGGGACCCAGGTCAGAAGTGGTGGAGCCCACTCAAACCTAACTCTGACTGCTAAAATCGCCATGTCACTGTGTGGGTTGGGGCCACTGCAGTGCCCCCAGCCCTCTGTGTTGGGGGTAGGGAGTGGATCAGACCATTGTGGTGGTCAGAGAGGCAGGGAAGTTTGGGTTCAAACCCCAGCCCAGCCAATTCCTAGCTGTCAAACCCGGGCGAGTTGCTTAGCTTCTCTGAGCCTAGGTCTTGTCATCTGTAAAACGGGTATGACAACACATTTACTTCACAGGGCCAGAGCTGGGGATGCAGTAGGACGTCCCTGTAAGCACTTAGTGCAGTGATGGTAGCTGTTAACATCGAGGGCCGGCAATGGGGGAAGTAGGCAGGTGTGGGGAAAGGGCCAAGTGGGTGACATCTGAGCTCCACCATCCAGGGTATGAGGAAGTCGTCTGGATCCCCAAAGGCTCCGTCCACATCTTCATCCAGGACCTGAACCTCTCCTTCAGTCACCTGGGTGAGCTGGAGGTGGCGGGATGAGGACTGGGGGTCAGCAGGGGGTCAAGGTGGCTGGGGTTCTGATCCCGATGCTGTCCCCCTAGCCCTGAAGGGGGACCAGGAGTCCCTGCTGCTGGAGGGGCTGCCCGGGACCCCCCAGCCCCACCGCCTGCCCCTAGCTGGGACCACCTTTCAGCTGCGACAGGGGCCAGATCAGACGCAGAGCCTAGAAGCCCTGGGACCCATAAATGCATCTCTCATCGTCATGGTAACGATAGTGGGAGCAAGGTGCCGGAAGACATTAGCATCCTTGGCGGGGAATGGAGCTTGGCTTCCACTTGATGGCCCCCTCCCCCACCTCAGGTACTGGCCCGGACAGAGCTGGCTGCCCTCCGCTACCGCTTCAATGCGCCCATCGCCCGAGATGCGCTGCCCCCCTACTCCTGGCACTACGCGCCCTGGACCAAGTGCTCGGCCCAGTGTGCCGGCGGTGAGGTCGGGGTGGGGTCAGGGGCGGGCACTGGTCCCCTGGGCTGACCTGCTGGTCCCAGCAGGGCTGAGCGGGTCTCTTGCCCACCCCCAGGCAGCCAGGTGCAGGCCGTGGAGTGCCGCAATCAGCTGGACAGCTCGGCCGTGGCCCCCCACCATTGCAGCGCCCACAGCAAACTGCCCAAGAGACAGCGAGCCTGCAACACGGAGCCCTGCCCGCCAGAGTGAGTGCCTCCCCGGGTTGCAGGGTCAGGGTGACAAGAGCAGGAGTGCCAGGGCTCCCCAGGGTGGGGTCAGGGCTCTCCTGGAGTGGGAGTCAGAACCATGACCTCCTTAGCCTCGTCCCAGTAATCATCTCCCAAGGTGTGACGCGCCTCCCCACCCCCAGCGTGGCTGGGGGGTGATGATACTGCAAGTGCCGGCAGTGCTCCCTACAGAAGCCGCAGGCATCCCTGTGCCCGCTTCCATAAAGATGCTGGTTATTGGGGAGGAGGAGGGTATGCCAGTACCCCGGAACCGGGGTGCCCTCCCCTGCATACCCTCTCAGACCCGCCCCCTCCGCACAGCTGGGTTGTAGGCAACTGGTCGCGCTGCAGCCGCAGCTGTGATGCGGGGCTGCGCAGCCGCTCCGTCGTGTGCCAGCGCCGAGTGTCAGCCGCCGAGGAGAAGGCGCTGGACGACAGCGCGTGCCCGCAGCCGCGCCCGCCGGTTCTGGAGGCCTGCCAAGGCCCCGCTTGCCCTCCCGAGTGGGCCGCCCTGGACTGGTCAGAGGTCAGCCGCCCCTTCCCACCCGCGCCCAACCTGCTCGCTGTGCAAGCGGGGGGTAGGGACTGGGACGCCCATAATGGGTGCCCACCGAGGCACCTCTCCGCAGTCACAAGCCCCTCCTCCTAGACCTAGTTAGTGGCACCCCCCGCCCCCGTGACTGGTCCAAGGTTAGCTGACCCCTCCTCACCTCCCTCTGGACCACCACCCTCCCTTCCGCCCCGTGCATGCGGGATGCGGGGACTGGAGCGCCCAGGAGCATGAAACCCCCTCTCCGACTGCAGTGCACCCCCAGCTGCGGGCCAGGCCTCCGCCACCGCGTCGTCCTGTGCAAGAGCTCTGACCACCGCGCCACGCTGCCCCCCGCGCACTGCCCGCCCGCAGCCAAGCCGCCAGCCACCATGCGTTGCAACTTGCGCCGCTGTCCCCCGGCTCGCTGGGTGACCGGCGAGTGGGGCGAGGTAGGCCGGCGCCTGGGGGGCGGGGGGGGGCAGGGGCGGCCCAGCCGAGGCTCAGCAGCGACTCCCCGCAGTGCTCCGCACAGTGCGGGATCGGCCAGCAACAGCGTGCGGTGCGCTGCTCCAGCCACACCGGCCAGCCGTCGCGCGAGTGCGCAGAGGCTCTGCGGCCCCCGGCCACGCAGCAGTGCGAAGCCAAGTGCGACAGCGCGCCCCCCGGGGACGGCCCCGAAGGTATGTGGGACTGGAGGCCAAGGGGCACCAAGAGGGCCCTGTCCAGAGCGTGGGAGTCCTGACCATTGGCCTGGAGCATCTCCAACCACCGCAGTGCCTTTCTCTGTCCCCTCCAGGCGCTTCACCGCCTCTCCCTGCAGACATGTATTAAGCACCACTGCATGCCAAGCCTTTTTGGCACCTGATCCTCTGGGCACCCAAACCCAGGTCGTTCCCCCAGCCACTTCCATGACCTTCATCCTCTTCATCTCCACCTGTACCATTAACAGCCGAATTTTTTTCTTTAATTCAGAGTTTCTCAACCTCGGGCACTATTGATGTTTTGGGCCACATAATTCTTGGGGGAGTGGGGCTGCCCTATGCGCGGATATTCCGTAGCGTTCCTGACTTGGGTCCGCTACGTGCCAATAGCGCTCCTGCCCCCCAGTGGTGACAAGCAGACATGTCTCCAGCTCCGGCCAAATGTCCCCTGCGGGACAAAATCGCATTCCCTTGAGAACCACTGCTTTAAATATGTCTTTTTTTTTTTTTTCCTACCTAAGTAAATTTATTTTCCATACAGGGCAATAGATCAATTCCTCTGGGCACTGGAACCAAACCTCCTGGACTGGGCTCCCTCCTTTGTGCCTTCTAACCTGTCAAGGGGGATAAATATACTCACTTGAGGGGGTGCTGCCTGAGGGAGTTGGAATAAAACAGTCCACGTGAAGCACTTTATTAGGCTCCAGGCCCTGTCCTACATCACTGGCCAGGCAGGAGCCCGCATCATTGTCACAAACAGAGGGTCGATTACCATAAGCACAAAATACTCAAATACCCTGAAAAGGAGTAACTTCTCTGGAGCTCAAAGTCCTCCCGTCTGTTACAAAGTGAAACGAGCAAGGGTTACAGCCCCAGATGGATCAAAAGGATAACTGAAAGGGAATACTTTTCTCCTGATTTAAGGCCGGGTCTGACTCCCAGATCTAGTACTGTCTCTCTAAGTCCTCCAACAACCTAATGACATATTTACAAGCCCCCCCCCGCTTTGAGTTACAGTTATAAGCTACCTTTAAGAGGCGAGGAAACTGAGGCAGAGAAGCTGCAGACGCACAGGGGCGCTGAGATCTGATCACTCCCTCCCCTCTCCCACCCCGTTCTCCCGCCCCCTCCAGAGTGCAAGGATGTGAACAAGGTCGCCTACTGCCCCCTGGTGCTCAAATTTCAGTTCTGCAGCAGAGCCTACTTCCGCCAGATGTGCTGCAAAACCTGCCAGGGCCGCTAGGGGGCGCGCGCGGCCCCGGAGCCACAGCTAGGCGCCGGCTGGAGGGGACCCGGCCCGCCGCTGGCCAGCCTGAAGGAGCCCGAGGGGGCGGGAGCTGGGAGTAAAGGGTGAGACGAAGCCGGAAGTTATTTATTGGGAACCCCTGCAGGGCCCCTGGCTGAGGGATGGAGAGGGGCTGGCCACCCCAGGGCCCCTCCTCGTCCCCTCTCCCAGTTCATAGTGAGACCCTCTCGAGGGTGGGTTTGAGGAGGGAACAACTGTCCGCCCAGCACCCTTTTCACCCACTCCTAGGGAGCCTCCAATACTGCCCCCCCCTTTGACCGGAATATGTACTGTGAAGAGTGGGGGTGGGGAGGGGGTCTGCCTGTGTCCTGCCCCCAGCACTGCCCTATCCCTCCACGCTGAGCTGGGGGGGATGGGGGGAGGGTCTATGTCCGCTATGGGGGAGGGGGATTAGCACCACCTCCCTGACACCCTCCCCCTGACCAGACCAGCTACAGGGCTGAGGCAGAGCTGGCAAGATCCACCCCAACCTCTGCCCTGCCTGCCCCAGGGGGACCCCGACATCCAGGCGCCCCCATCATGGTGCTACAGGCCCTGCCCTGGGGCCCACACACCCCTCGCCAGGAAGCCCTCCATCAATAAAGTTCTGTCTTGTGTAGATTTCCGAGTGTTGATTTGTGTGTGCGTCAATGAGTCTGGGTCACATGCCATCCTTACCACCGAATGGAAGCGGCCGTAGCCCCTCCCCCAGCGGGTGGTCCCCATCAGTCCAAAGGGGCCTGTCACCAGCACAGACTAGAGCCCAGTGATTCTCCAGCATCTCCAGCAGGGACTCAAAGCCACCCGGTCCGGCACCTGCCGTCCCGGCCACCACAACCCCAGGCCCTCGGCACGCTCCAGGCGCACGGGCCCCCCGGGGCTTCGCGGAAGTTCCTCAATCTCCCGCCATCTTCGCATCTCGGGGGGCCTTTGCTAAAGCCGTTTCCTCTGCCAGGTGTACCCTCCCCTTCCCTTTTCACCTGGTTAACTCCAACTCACCCTGCAGCCTCAGCACCAGCGTCACCTCCGTGCAGAAGCCCCTTGGGAAGCCTCCCGCACCGGGAAGGGCCTCTTGTCTGCCCATTCCCCGGTGCCTGGAGGCACTGCTGCGGTTGGCAGGCGCCAAGCCCTGGAGCAAACTTGTGCGGGAGATTCCGGGAGAGATGCGCTCCTCCCCACATGTGGCCCACTAGGGGGCGCCGCGCCCGGCCAACCTCCAGGCGCGATGCTGTGTACCGCGGGAGCGCGGGGATACCCGGGTCCTCGGGCCTCCCTGCCAGGCTCCCAGGGTGGGTCAGGGCCTCCTCCCCGCTGTGTGGCACGGAAGGTGACAACCCGTCCAAACTGCCACTTCCTAAATGTCAAGGGGAGACCGGGACATGGCCTGCTGGTCTCCCAAGATCGGGACAGGGGCCAACACTTGATGAATCCTATGTGTGCCAGGCACTGCAGCGAGGTCCCACGCCCCCATTTTATAAGAAAATGGGGGGCCCTGGAAGTAAAGCTGGGGGGTATTAAATCCAGAGCTGACATCCCAAGGCTGGGATCTAACAGCTGCACCTGGTTCCTGGGAAACTCTGCTCATGAGGTACCCCGGCACCCTGCCCCGACACAGACCCGCGTGGCTCCCCACTGGCCTTTCTGGGGGAAAGACCCGCAGGAGCGGCTCTGGAAGACGGAGTTTGCTTAGGGACGCCTGAACAGACATATCTGAAGTGGTTTTGAAGAGACCCAAGCAGCCCAAACGCTTCCGGAGGCGACCTGAAAGAGCAGTCAGTCCTGCAGCCAGCTGACCTGTGCGCTGTTTGCTGCAGCCCCAGTCCCAGGAGTTGGAGAAAGGGCCTTTCCAGGGCCTGGCAGCTGCTGCCATCAATGCTCAACCTCTCCCTCAGGCTCAGAGCCCCAAACAGCCAGCGCCCCGCAGCTCCACCACTGCGGCTGGAGCCCTCTCCCCGCCCCTGGCCCAGCTTCCCTCCCCTGTAGTAGTGGCCCCTCCCACTAAAGGAAGTGGGAGAGGGGCTGTTCTAAGAGGAACTAGGGCTGGGAGTCTGGTGCAGGAGCAGGAGCAGGGCCATGCCTGAGCCACCCCCCAGAACACCCTGAGCCTGTACCCCTGCCACGACTCATCGGGGCGCCCCCCAGGGGCCTGACACAACCCCCCCCCAACCATGGTAAGTCCTTCAAGCGCGGGCCTGCAGTGCAGGGGTGGGGGGCACCAGCCAGGTGGAGGTGCCCTGGACACCACCAGTCAGAAGGTGGGGCCGGGGGGAGGGGCACAGTGGACCTTTTGGGGGGTCCTCACTGCAGCTCAGGTGCCCCCAGCATCCTTCACGAGGGACCAAGCTCACATCTAATGGTGCCAGGATGCCAGGATGCTGAGGGGGGTACCAAGCACGGAGCAGTAACTGAAGAACAGAGGATGACCCTGCGGGATCGCACGGTATCTGCAGGGACAAGGACAGATCCCTTTCCCGGGGTTTCGGGAACCAGTCTCCAGCCCAGCTGGGTCGCTCATCTTCCCGTGTGGCCTTGGGCAAGTCACTTCCCCTCTCTGGGCCTCAGTTCCCACATATGTCATATTTGGAAGTCAGCTGAGATGTAGAAAGTGTTCGGGGAAACTCTCAGAACTTCAGAGAGTCTGTGGTTCTGCCACGCTGAGTCCACAGCTGGAAGCAGAAGCTGTGTCGAATGGGCAATGGGGGGCAGCGATGGTGTAGTGACATCATGCCTGTGTAGGTGACAGGGTGGTCTGGTCATAGCAATCGCAGGAACAGGAGGCGGCCACACCACTGCTGGTACCCTTCCGAGCAGGTATGGCAGGGGATACACCGCAGCCAGAGGTGTCACCCCCCAGTGAGGCTGAGATCTGATGAGGATTATGGTGACAGGGTTCGGGAGACTGTCACTGTCACGGGTCTAGACCCAGCAGCATCATGACCCACACATTAAGAGAGAGCCCGGGTGGGCTAGAACATTTGCCCCCACTGCTCCAAGCATCTGCAAGCCACTTCAGCTTTCGTTTCTTGTCAGTCTGTCAGTGAGAGCATGTGGCCGGGACAGTCACAGAGCCGGTGGTGACAACTTTCCTGGCAGTTGCAGCAGGCAGCTGACCAAGGTGGAAGAGGCAGGCGGTAGACCAAGCGGCAAGGATTGTGTTAGTGTGAGCGAGAACCTCTCCTGATTTCCGAAAGCCGATGATACATTGGGCATCACGGGCCAAGCACCCCTCTGGGTAATTCACAAACCAAACCATCAGCTAGAGCTCTGGGCTTGGGACGGGAATTCGAAGAAGGAGCTAAGCCAGGAGGGCTCAGGAGCTCAGATGGGCAGATCAAAAGAACACAGGAAATGATTTGCTACTTGAAAGAAAAGCAACCCCTCCCAAGGAAGCCATATGAAATGCTTAGTCAATGATTTGCTTGGCCGATGGGGCGTGGGAGGGGAGACACTCCCCCAAGAGGACCCCGGAGACGGGAAAACAGAGCAGACCTCCACAAGGCTAACACTTCTATCTAGGGATGCTGATTGCTTCCTGGAGGGAAGATGACGAGTGTCAGGAAGAGTGTGGAAAGATTCACGCTCATAAAGTGCTTTACAGAGCACCTACTATGCACTCTGTACAGTAACCATCACTGTGGGTGATTCTCGTTCATTGCTCGAGTTAGTGATGGCGGTGGGTGGAGGTGACTCATTCTCGGTCGCTGTCGAACGATGGTTGTCGAACCACTGTCTCTTGTTGCAAGTTGGCGGTGACTGTGATTCTTGTGGGTGTGTTGGTGGTGGTGATGGCTGCTTTTGGTGCCAGCTAGTGTGGAATGTTTGCGGTCGGTGGTGGGTCATTGCCAGGGTTGATCCGTGGAACCATGGCAGTTGGTGGTCGCTGTCATTCGGAGGTGGGCGGTGATGGTAGTGATCTTATGTTATTGGTCGGCCATGTTGGCTTTGGCATGGCTGCTTCCATGGCAGCTGGTCATGTGTGGTTGTTGATAGCTAGTACCGTGAGCGTGGTTGTCATGGCGGTGGGTGATGCTAGGGAAATTGGTGGTGTGAGTCATCATTGTTTTTCTGTTTGTTTGACGTTGACCGCTGGTGCTGGTACTGAGGGTTAGCTGTTTTTGTTTGACTTTGACGGCGAGGTGGGTGAAGGTAGCAATTCATTGTCCCCAGTTGGTGGCTGTTGGGGGGGGTGTGGGTAAGGGTGATTGTAAAGTACAGACATAAAGCGGGGAGACCAGTGATGTGACTGCTTGGTCCACAGGCAGCAGCCGTGGGGATGGACAGAGAAGGCTGTTGGCCAAGAGAGAGTTAGGGAGGAGGACTCTAGAAGGACAAGGGTCCCCACCTGTCCCCTCTAGTTAGGCCAAAAGGAAACTGAGAGCCCTCCCCCCAAGAGAGGGGGGGCCTCAAGAGCCTTTGGAGGTGAGGATGCTCTTTGCACAGTGCAGGGACACAAGGTGTGGCCCCAGAACCCCACTGAGTTGGGGGAGGACAGAACCAAGGCTGCAGGGACACACCGGGGTGGGGAGCTGGGGGCTGGCCCCAGCAGCAGCTGCCATGGCAGCTTCACATCTCCTCCCTGCTGGCGCCCACAGCTCACAGGACCCCAACGAGGAAGGAAGTGGCCGTTGCATTGTTTTCTCCAGTCTGGGGCTCTTCTCATCAGCACCGAGGAGCAAGGAGGCCGGAGCAGTTAGGGCAAATTGCAAAAGCACCCTCATCCAACCCCTCCCCCTGGCCTTGCACCCTGAGCCTGTGGGACCAGCCAGCTTAAGGCTGCTGCTGCTGGGCATGGTGAGGACGGCTAGGGTTTCCGCTTCCCAAGCCTGACCTCACTGAATCTGCACGGCTAACTGCCCCGTGAGGCCTGCAGCCCTCAGTGTTCCCATTTTCCCGATGAGGAAATAGCCATCACTATTTCCAGATGAGGAAATAACCTTCCCTTCCAGGGAGGTTAGGTGAGCTGCCGTACAGCCCCAAAGTGGCAGAGGATGTCAACTCAGGGACTCCCAAGGTCATGCTCTTAGCAGCCACCTTGACCTGCAACCTCCTGCCCCCCCACAAGATGAGGGGTTGTGGGGGCTTGGGGGTGCTGACCCCCACATGCCCCAGGCTGCCCATCCCACCAGCCACATTTGGATCTGGCAGCTCCACTCCCCATGCCCTCTGCCTGAGACTGGGGGGGGAGTCTCTCTGAAGAGCCAAAGTTAGAAGCTACCTCTCACCTCCCACCCCAGCCCTGACTCTCTTTCACAAGAGCCCCATCAGGTTGAGTCATACTTGGCCTGTGGTCAGCTGTGACCACAACATCTTCATTGCACCCCCACCCCCAAGGAAGGGACTCAAATTCAGTTTCGACTTGATCTATGGAGACTTGGAGGCCACAGGGAGCTGGACTCACGACACAGGGCAGGAGGCAGCAGTCTCGTTCCAATGGCACCTCGTTCACCCCTTCACTCCCTCAACAAGCATCTATCCACCAGCTCCTATATCCTCTGTCGAACACCGATCACTTGCACTAAATGCTGTTGGGGTCACCAGCTGCCATTTCCTGAGTGCATCTCCTCTCTGCCCTGGCTCACCGACTCCTCTCAGAGAACCAATGGAGGAGGTTTATTATGGAATCCATTTTACAGATGGGAAAACCAAGGCTTGAGGAGTGAGGTGGCCTCCCCAGGGTCACATAGTCAACTGTCAAGCCACCCAACTGGTCCCAGGCCAGAATTCTTGACTGTCCTTCCACACACTGTAATCACTCGCGCATCGCCCGCTCTCCTTCCACCACAAACAACCCACGGTCTTTGTCCTCGCAGGGGGCGAGGAGCGGATCTGGAGGTTCCAGGTTCCCCGGGGGCAGGACACAGAGAGACATGGCAGGGACTGCAAGAGGCAGAGGGCCACTCAGCTGGCTGGCAGAAAAAGGAAGGGACAGGAAGAGGAACCAAGTCCTTGGGGCCAAGAGAACCAGCCAGACACAGCCAGCATCAGGGCCTCTGACCTCAGAGAAAGGAAGTGGCCTTGAGCCTCAGCCCAGCTTGAGGGGCCCAGGAGTGTAGAGACCAGACTGTCCCACAGGGGAAACTCTGGGCAGGACTGATCTTGTCTCAAGGCCCCCGCTTTATCTGATCTGAGGCACCAACCCCTGCCACCTCTGACCTGAAGACCGGGCTAAGGGCGACAGTCTCTACCATCCTCTCCCAGGTCCTCCCTTCCTGCTGTGTGACCTTGGAGAGGACAACGAACCTCTCTGTGCTGTAGCTTTCTCTTCCACAAAGTGGACCTAGTCATAGTATGATCCCAGCATGATAAATAAGGTCATTTGCAGAGGAAGCCTAGACCACACGTGGCACACAGTAAGTGCCAGTGGGCTGTTAACTATTGTTATGATGGCTGTTGGTTACCATAGTTACCACCTGAAACCCCACCCCCCAGAGGTCTTCAGAGAGAGGATCTACTTCCTGTCTCCCCTATCAGCCCCCCACTTCCTGACCAACTGTTGGCTCAGAGAAAGCGCAGACCCCCGCCTACAGCCCCTGAGTGACACCAGTCCAGGACAGATACCACTTTGCTCCCAGACTTCATCCTCTCTTCTCACCAACACACTCTGGTCTCCCCATCTTGAAAACAGGAAACCTGCTCCCTGACCCCTCCTCTTCCCACAGCATCTTTCCCTCTTCCCCTTCTCAGCCAGACTGTCTGAAAGCCATCTTCACTCCCTGTCTACACCTTCTGACCTCCCAATCTGACTTCTGAATGAGGTCTCCAGTGCTCTCCACAGGGGCCCCTCTGAGCCTCCGGTGAGCTGGACACTCTTCAGTAGCTCAGGGGTCCGGTCAATGGCTCCCTGCTTCTCCCAGCTGGCCCTTGTCACCTCCAGGTCTCACCGGTCCTGGCTGCCTCCAACCTCCCAGCTGACGCCCCGCTCAGCCTCTGTCGTAGGCATCCTCTCCAACCCCTGCACAATGCTGCTTCCACGGCTCTGTCCTCCCCACCACCCTTCCCACTGCACCCCAGGGTTCTCAGTGCATCACACCCAGCACCCCCTTCTTATAACAGACCATTGCCAGGCCCCCCCGAAACCCTGAATTGAAATTCACAGACAGTGAAACACACCGACTCCCATCGGTCAAAAACACTGTCATCTCCTGTAATGCAGAGGAGAACGTCACTGGGAAGAAAACAGGCACATAAAGCTGAAAATGGTCGAGCCAGTGGCCCACGGATGCCCACTGGAGCCCCCAGGTGCTGACGCTGGGACACAGGAGCATCTCAGTGAGCTGATGCCGAGTGACATGTCAGCCACGCTAACGCCACGAGCAGCGTGAGCTTCCAAAATGCTAAACGAGTCTTGGTGTGATCTGAATAACACTAAAATCTCCCTTGATACAGGGTAGTCTGGAAGAAGGAGCGGGTGTCAGCCATGCAAAACGCACCTAGCTTCTCTGTGTAGACATAAAATCGAATTCCAACCTAGGTTCCAATGATTATAAACAGTTTTGTCACTTACATGAGCATCTGGTGGGGTGGAGCAGGGGCTGCGGTCAGGCTGATAACTTGTGGGCCAATTTGGTGCCTGCAGCCCAAATGCCAGCCAGCCCCCATTCCCAGGACAACCGGAAATGCTCCCACAATTCTTAGAGTGTCCCCAGGAGCCCTGCTGAGAATCCTCCAAGCTGCTGATAATCAAGGCTGAGTTCCTTTGCTTGGCATTCAACGCCATTCAGGACCTGGCCCTGGTTGACCTCCCCTCCATTCATTCATGTGCCATCCCACGCTTCCACTCAGTCATTCAAATGAGCCCTGACGCGACGTGCAGCCAGGCATGGTCCGAGCCCCTGCCCTTGGGAGCCTGAACACCAGAAGCTGCCCCCAACATGCAGGGCGTCCAGCATGTGGACAGGGCTGTGGTGAGGGGCCCTGGGGGCTGGGGGGGTCCAGAGGGAATCTCCACCTGGCCCAGGGCTGGGGAGGGCTTCTTAGAGGAAGTGTCACCTGAGCCAAGTGTGAAGGCCAGACTGGCACGGACCAGGCAGGCAGAGTGTTCTGACAGAGGCCCGAACATCAGCAAAGCTCGGAGGCGCCCAGGTGAGGGACTGAAAGACTGTTTCCCTGGGGGCCGAAGTTACCAGCACACAGTAAGCGCCCCAGAATCTTTGGTGGGATGGATGGTTGGGAGCGTGATAGGAAGCCACAGACGGGTTCTCAGCCCTGGAGTGAGGAGATCAGATTTGCCACATGCAAAACTCAGTCTGATGGGCTCAGGCTGGAAGCAGCTTGAGGGGGTTCGAGCCCTAACCCCCCCACAGACGCTCCCTCCTCTGCTCTCGGCTCCTGCTTCTGCACCCATGTCTGGCCAGTTCACACTGCCTGGCGCACCTTTTCTCCCAGCTCTTGACCAAAACCCTTCTTGACTTTCGAGTCCCAGCCCAAACACCCCATGGGCCCCAGCCACTGGTGGATGTAGACACAAGATCCTGGGCTTTGCGATGGGTCCAGACTCGAATCCCACACCCTTGGAGACAATTGAGCTGGGTCTGTAGTCAAGTGTCAAACACTTCTCGAGCCTCAGTTTCCATCCCTAGACTCTGCTGTGAGGACTGCTGATAATGCTGGCTTCACTCCTGGCCCCTGCATCAAGCACGTCACAGACGCTTGGTGAATGTTAATTCCATCCAGGGCCCCTCTGCCCGGGCCCATCCTCACAACTCCTCGGACCGGAGAGGAGCACCAACCAGCCCTTCACCCCATTTTGGATTTTGGACCCCAGGGCAATGTACCCCCTCCCATTAACCTTGGAAAGTGCCGCTGCTCCCCCCACTTTATCAATGAGGCTACTGAGGCTCAGAGCAGTGTGGGTAACCCCACCTGGACTGGAACCCAGATCTACCCCCCACCAAAAACTGGCTTCACTTAATGTCTGTGGGCATTCCTCAATGACCCCTGCTCTGGCTGTCAGCCTGTCCAGAATGTGACCTTGCACCTCCCTTGCTCAGGAAATCCTCAGGGTCCCCCGGGATGACTGGCCTCTCCTCCACATCTGTCCTACACCCCCCCCTCCTGCTCTGTGCCTGCCCGCGTCCTCTCTGCCCAGCACACCATCTCCCTTCCCTGGCATCTGTGCAGCAAACACTGGTCAGCTTTGAGGACTTGACTTTGATTCCCAGCATCCTTTGCTCTTGGGGTGTTCCTCTGAAGCTGGGTTTCTTTCTTTGCCCCTGTTCCCTGTTCATCTGTGAGGTCATCCCTTCTGGAGCAGAGAAAGGACTCAGTCCCAGTCCCTGCCCTCCAAGAGCTCCTGGTCTGAGAATGAGGGGCTTCCCAGAGGCGGGACATCTTATGTAGGCATGAGCATGCCTGCCAGGGAAGCTCCGGGCCCCCAACACTCACCTGTTTGCCAGACTCCTCCATGGCAGGGGTATGCTGACCACAGTGCACCTGAGACAGCCACTGTGTTTAAGTGTCCAAGGCACTGATGAGCTCAGGCTGAAAAAGAAAACATTCCAGTCAGGCTTCCTGGAGGCGGGGTCTTTGGGGGGAGCCTGTATCTGAGTCTCCTCCCAGGGGCCTAAGGAAAGCCTCACCTGATTTAAAAAAAAAAAAAAAAAAGAGGGAGGAAATGAGAAGGGAAAGCTGTGGGGGCAGAGGAGCAGAGTAACAGACAACTAGCTGGCCACCGAGGACAGAGGTCACAGCTAGGACAGGCTAAGATGCGTGACCATGAGGGAGGAGGAGAGGAGGAGGAAGGAGGCCAGCTAGAGGTGCAAGGATGGGCGGCAGGTCAAATGCCGCGGAGAAGTCAGGGACTCAGCCAGGGCCTGGGCAGGGAGACGGGGCTGGAGAAGTGAGGGGCAGAGTCTGAAGGAGAAGGGAGAAGGAGGGTGAGTCAACACCCCCCAAACCACCCTCCCCCGACTCCCTTCTCCCCTCCCACAGCTGCCAGAGCCTCAAGCACACTCTGCCTCCCTGGGCCTGGCATCGTGGTCTCCTCCATGACAGTGGGACACTAGGTGGAGGGATGGGAGGACAGAACCCCTTCCTCTGGGGCGGTGAGTCCAGACTCCACCTTGCCCACCTGTCCTGGTGTCCCCAAATCGGGGAAGGAGGCCGGCAGGTGGCTGAGGTGAGGCAGAATCAGAAGGAGGTAATGGACGGAGGTGAGCCAGGCGGGGGCACTGAGGCAGCAGCACCACCACCACCCCCCGCCCCGCCATGCCCCGCCCCTGCAGGGGCTCACTCCCACCTGGCCACCCCCACCCCAGGGCAGCAAGGAGCGCTTCCACTGGCAGAGCCACAACGTAAAGCAGAGCGGCGTGGACGACATGGTGTTGCTGCCCCAGATCACTGAGGACGCCATCGTGGGCAACCTCCGCAAGCGCTTCATGGACGATTACATCTTTGTACCCTGGGCCATGGGCGGGGGCGGGCAGATGGTGGAGAGAGGGACAGGAGGGTGACTGACCAGTGGGTGGAGGGATGGCACGAGGATGAACGCAGGGAAGGGTGTCAGAGGGACTGCGGCATGGAAGGGACAGACAGGCGCCTAAGCAAATGAGCAGGGGTGGGGATGGGCAGTGAGAGCCCCCAGTGGGAGGAGGGGACAGACAGAGTGACAGCAGGGCTCTGCTTGGGGGCGGCTGTGGTCCTCATGACTCTCTTGGCCCCAGGTAGCTCAGCCGCAGTACATTCCGTCTCTCCTTTCTGGACCCAGCCCTGTGTTTTCCCTAAGAGACCCGGGGCACATCTGAGTATCTCCATCTCTTGATCTGAGCAGTGGGGCTCTGGAGGCCCCGGGGCATTAGGATTAGGGTACAGGGGCCCATGAAGAACAAAGCCAGCCAGAACACCGCACAGCCCTTAACGGCACCCCAGACCTATATCGGCTCCGTGCTCATCTCCGTAAACCCCTTCAAGCAGATGCCTTACTTCACTGACCGCGAGATCGACCTCTACCAGGGCGCGGTAAGACTGGAGCCAGGTGGGAAGCATCACCCCAGGACCCGCAGCCTCTAGCCCTGGGCTAAGACCTGACCTCCTCCACCAGGCTCAGTACGAGAATCCCCCGCACATCTATGCCCTCACGGACAACATGTACCGCAACATGCTCATTGACTGTGAGAACCAGTGTGTCATCATCAGGTACACAGTGGGGGGGGCCCCACACCCTCCTGCCCAGGCCCCACAACAGCCTCACCACCCTAGGGAGCTTTGCTCAGAACTCCTGATCCAAACAGAACCTTACTGCCCCTCTCTGCCCCTGGCCCTGCTTTACTTTCCTTGTCACCCCCTGACCCATTATATATTTATTCATTCATTCTGTTATAGTCCATCTGTCCATTCTTTTTTTTTTAAGATTTTATTTATTTATTCGACAGAGATAGAGACAGCCAGCAAGAGAGGGAACACAAGCAGGGGGAGTGGGAGAGGAAGAAGCAGGCTCATAGCGGAGGAGCCTGATGTGGGGCTCGATCCCATAATGCTGGGATCACGCCCTGAGCCGAAGGCAGACACTTAACCGCTGCCACCCAGGCGCCCCCCATCTGTCCATTCTAAAAGTCAGCTCTGAGACAGCAGGGATTTCTATCTGTCTTGTTCACTGTTGTTTCCCCAGAACCTGGTATAGTGCCTAGCACACAGTAGAGAATGAATGAATGAATGAATGGGCACTAGAAAGGGCGCTTACACCCCTCCAACCTTCCCTCCCCACTGGCTGCTGATCCTTCTGTCCCTCACCCACCCCCAGTGGAGAGAGTGGAGCTGGGAAGACCGTGGCAGCCAAATACATCATGGGCTACATCTCCAAGGTGTCTGGCGGGGGCGAGAAAGTCCAGGTGAGGGGAGAACAGAAGGACGGGCTGGGTCTCCCCAGAAGCACGGTAATTAACCCCCAAGACCACCTACCTCGTCCTGACCTTTTCTCATCTCCACCTGCCTCTGCCCCCAGCACGTGAAAGATATCATCCTGCAATCAAACCCACTGCTAGAGGCCTTCGGCAATGCCAAGACTGTGCGCAACAACAATTCCAGCCGCTTTGTGAGTCTGCAGCCCCGCCTTGGGGCAACTGCTCCCTCCATACTGATACACACACACACACACACACACACACCTGCGTTCCCAATAACATAGGAACTCCCTGCTCCTCCATGGGAGACTCACTTCCTGCTTATGGTCCTTCTGAAAAAGACTTCCCCCTCAGCTGAACTATAGAAGCCTTGACTTGTCTGTGTAACATTCTTACATATTTCCCTGGCTCTGACCATGCTACCCCTGCTCCTATTCACAGTTCAGTTCCCAACGTATTCTCTCATTCATTCTTTCTTTCAACAAATTGTTCTTGGGCTCCTTCTTTGTGTCAGGTGTTAGGGCTGAGCCTAATGGAAGACAGAATAGGTCAACAGATCTGGATTTACGGTCTGATTCTGTCACTATTTAGATTTGTGGCTTGGATGAAACAAACAAACAAACAATGTTTCAGCAGCTTAAACTTCCTGAAACTCCTGTTTTCTCATCCATGAAATGGGGATGATGTTAATACCCATCTCACAGACCTCAGTAATTCCAGTACAATACCTACACATGAAATGATTTAATAAATTCCATACACTAATAAGATTTTTATTCCCCTAAATATTATTAATTATATTTTTATTTCTAACATATTTATCATGTAATTATATGTTAAGTATTTTCCTCAACATTTTATTATTAAAATTTTTAATGGGGCACCTGGGTGTTTCAGTCAGTTGAGTGTCTGACTCTTGATTTCAGGGTCATGAGTTCGGGCCCCGCAGTGGGCTGCATACCAGACATGGGGCATACCTTAAAAAAAAATTAAAACACAGAGAAATTGGAAGAATGGTATAGTGAACACCTGCTGCCCATTCCGAGATTCTATCGTTAACATTTTGCTATACTTGCTTTATCATATCTCCATCTGTCCATTTTTTTTAAGTAAGCTCCATATCCAGTGTGGGGCTTGAACTCACAACCCTGAGATTAAGAGTCACATGTTCCACCGACTGAGCCATCCAGGTGACCCTATTCATCTTTTTTTTTTTTTTGATGAACTAGAGAGTAACCTGCAGACACCATACTTTCTGCTTTGCCAACACATCAGCATGCAGATCATTAATCATAGTCCAATATAAATTTGCAGTGCTCTTTCATTTCTTTTAAAGTAAAATTTTCATATAGCAAAGCACGTAAATCTACAGTAGACCATTCACCGAGTTGAGAAATATGCGTGCATCTGTGCAAGCAACCAAAGCCTTATCAACACACAGAACATCACCGTCTCTCCAGAAATTTCCCTCCCTTTTCAGTCAATCTCTATTCCCACCTCACCCCAGAAGCAACCACTCCTCTAGGTCTTTTTTCTTTTTCTCCACCATAGATTAGTTTCAGCTGTTCTAGAACTTTACACAAATGGAATCACACAGTATATATTTTCAAACTACTGATATACACAAAACCATGGATGAACCTCCAAAATGTAATTATGTTTTATATTATTTTATGGCACAATAGAAAAGGTATATATCTTGTATTACAGGTGTCTGTGTAGTGGGATAATGGAATGTGTATCGTCATTGACTGACAGTGGCAGAAAGGAAAAAGTAAGGGGCCTTCTCTGCCCTCCGACCTCTGGCCAGAGTAGAATCCAGATATTGTCAGAGACCAAAGAAGGGGCTTGTGGGGCCCTCACTCTGGGCTCAGAGACCACCTGTGAGAGACAGTCAGGATCACTGAAGCCAGCAGCAGCCCACAGAGTCACAGAGGCCTCTGTGTTGTGGTCGAAAGACCACACAGGAAGATCTGTGGTGGAAAGACCACAGGAAAGTGGTCAATAAAATGGGGTACTTCTATGAGCCAGGCACGGGGCTGGATGCCCTGATGAGGGCTGGCATCATTAGAGAAGGAGAAGCTTAAACAAAGGCCGGAGGGAAGGAGCTGATGCAGAGAGCAACCAGTGTGTAAGTGGGAGGTGGAGAGAGAAGAGTCAAGGTCACGTGAGCAAGGGGGGGCAAGAGGCCGGTCTCCTAAGACCATCCTCAATTTCCTCCCCAACCTGCACCCCGGGGGACCCTGGGCACCTCACCTGGCTCTCTCGGCGTCAGGGCAAGTACTTTGAGATCCAGTTCAGCCGTGGCGGGGAGCCAGACGGGGGCAAGATCTCCAACTTCCTGCTAGAGAAATCCCGTGTGGTCATGCAGAACGAAAACGAGAGGAACTTCCACATCTACTACCAGGTGCACGGAAAGGGGCCGCGAGGCTGGGGCAGGGGGAGAGCCCAAGGGGAGACAGTGGGAGGGTCGGTGTCCAGGAGCCCAGGACAGCGAGGACCAGGGGGTCACAAGCGCTGTGCCAGTCCGACATCAGCTGCATGAGAATTGCTCGCCCTCCAGCTGCTGGAAGGAGCCTCCCAGGAGCAGCGGCAGAACCTGGGGCTCATGACCCCCGACTACTATTACTACCTCCAGTCGGACACCTACAAGGTGGATGGCACCGACGACCGGAGCGACTTCAGTGAGACTTTGGTGAGCAGTGACCACCACTCTAGAAAGCCGAGGCCCAGAGAGGGACAGGGACTTGCCTCTGGTCACACAGCAAGTGGGTGCAAGAGGCAAGACAGGGATCCATGTGTCTGTGCTACGGCCCCAGAAGCCTAACCCAGGAGGGCAGGGCGGAGGTGGAGATGGGTGGTATAGGTTCTGCCCCCGTTGTGCCGGCAGAATGCCATGCAGGTCATCGGGATCCCGCCCAACGTCCAGCAGCTGGTCCTCCAGCTGGTGGCGGGAATCTTGCACCTGGGAAACATCAGCTTCTGTGAAGACGGGAATTACGCCCGGGTGGAGAGTGTGGACCGTGAGTGTGGGTGCTGGGGAGGGCGGGCTGGAGGGGTGTCTCCGGGTGTGAACTGCTTCCTCCTCGTTGGGCCCCAGGAGGGTAAGAACCCACAGGGACAATACTGGCCTCCCTGGGCACACTGGAGAGCGATGGAAGCATCACAGGAGGCCCAAGAGCCTAACTGGCTGCTCTCTTTCCTCCCCAACCCTGGCAGTGCTGGCCTTTCCCGCCTACCTGCTGGGCATCGACAGCGGGCGGCTGCAGGAGAAGCTCACCAGCCGCAAGATGGACAGCCGCTGGGGTGGACGCAGCGAGTCCATCGATGTGACCCTCAACGTGGAGCAGGCGGCCTATACCCGCGATGCCCTGGCCAAGGGGCTCTACGCCCGTCTCTTTGACTTTCTCGTCGAGGTGAGAGGGGCCGGGGCCAGGGAGTGGGAGAGGCCCCACCCCAGAGCACCCTGGGCTTGGACCAGCCAAGTGTGGAAGGCAGGCCTGGCTGTCGCCTCACCGATTCCCGGCAGTGGGAGGCATCAAGCAGGGGCGGGAGGGGATCAGGCAGAAGATTTAGGAAGAGGCTCCATCTGGCTGTGGCATGGAGACCAGGAGGGAGGGGGCTGCTGGAACCTTCCAGGACTGGGGTAGGGGCTGTGCAGATGGAGACAGGTGGGTGCACTTAGAGCCACGAGGGGGCTGTCAGGAAGACAAAGTGATGCACTGGACGGGAGTGGATGGGAACGGGACGGGTCAAGGCCAAGCATGATGACAATACTGTAGGACCCAACCTTACAGAATGCTTAGTCTCCGCCAACTACTGCTCTAAGTGTTTTTACACGCGCCAATTTAATGCCTTTATAAAGCCCTACAGCGTAGTTGCCATTATTACCCCCATTTTAAAGATGGGAAAATCGAGGTGCAGAATGGTTAAGAGGCAAAGCGGGCTCCCAAGGCAGGAACCGGGATGTTCTAACACTTGGATTTCTCATGCGGGTGACTGGGGGCGGCAGGCGGAGAGCTGGAAACGGCAGGGGAGGAGCTGGCATCGGAGGACACAGCCTGTGGACGTGGTTAAGAGCAGACACAGACAGTGACTAGCTGGCGCTCATCTACTGTCCCCGCCCACCTTGCAGGCCATCAACCGCGCTATGCAGAAGCCCCAGGAGGAGTACAGTATTGGTGTGCTTGACATCTATGGCTTCGAGATCTTCCAGGTATGCCTCTGCTCCCCAGCCCACACCCCGTTGCCTCCCTGGGCCTCCTGGGGTGGCCCGGTGGCCCCGGGAGGCTCCAGCATCAGCCCACTGATGGCAGCACCCTTGGCCTCCCTTGGCAGAAAAACGGCTTTGAGCAGTTCTGCATCAACTTTGTCAACGAGAAGCTGCAGCAGATCTTCATCGAACTCACCCTGAAAGCTGAGCAGGTGGGAGGGCACACCGGGGGTGGGGCAGGACCATGAAGGCTGCTGAGCAAGCAGGGGAAGCCCCCTCCAGCCTCCCATTCTCACCTCTCTCTGCTGAGCCATCCAGACCCCACCACGAAATTTCCTATGGAAGCAGTTTCCTGCCTCTAAAGCTTTGACAAGTGCTGGGGCATAGCCTCCTCGGTCATTCCTCCAGTGATTACTTATTGAGCACCTGCTGTGTACCAGGCACTGGCTGCAGTGCTAGGGAGACAGCCATGCAAGAGAAGAACAAAAATTCCTACTGTTTTCATCCAACCCATCCCACAGAAGCAGAGCCTGAGAAAAGGATTCAGGGCAAATATCAGGAAAAGAGTGAGGAAGTGGGAGATATATTTTTAAAGTCTGGGGGGCACCTGGGTGGCTCAGTCGGTTAAGCATCCAACTCTTGATTTCAGCTCAGGTCAGGATCTCGGGGTCCGAGGATCAAGCCCCACATCGGGCTCCATGCTCAGTGGGAAGTCTGTTTGGGATTCTCTCTCCCTCTGCCCCTCCCCCCACTCACTCATGCTCTCTCTCTCTCTCTCTCTCTCTCTCTGACAAATAAATAAAAGATTTATTTATTTATTTGTCAGAGAGAAAGCGAGCACAAGCAGGGGGAGCAGCAGGCAGAGGGAGACAGGCTCCTCACTGAGCAAGGAGCCCGATGCAGGACTCGATCCCAGGACCCCAGGATCATGACCTGAGCCGAAAGCAGACCCTGAACCAACTGAGCCACGCAGGCGGCCCAATAAATAAATCTTTAAAAAAAAAGAAGAAGATGGGGCGCCTGGGTGGCACAGCGGTTAAGCGTCTGCCTTCAGCTCAGGGCGTGATCCCGGCGTTGTGGGATCGAGCCCCCACATCAGGCTCCTCTGCTATGAGCCTGCTTCTTCCTCTCCCACTCCCCTTGCTTGTGTTCCCTCTCTCGCTGGCTGTCTCTATCTCTGTAAAATAAATAAATAAAATCTTTAAAAAAAAAAAAAGAAGAAGAAGAAAGCCAGAATAGGGTGTATTGATGAGCAGATTACGCTGCAGGCAATTGGGGCCAATTTCTGCTGAGCCCTGGGGGACACTCTGTAGCACAGACCTCAGAGTTGCCCCCCCCCCCAAGCAACAGAGCCAGGATATTTTTCCACCAGCTCCTGTCTGTCTGCGGTCAAGGGCAGTCAGGGGTGGCACTTCCAGTCTGCCCCACACAGGGCAACAGGCTTTGTTACTGGAGACAGTCCTAAGTGATGAGAGGGGAAGATATGGGGAGACATCCACCACACTGCCTTCCCCCACCCTTGTGAAGAATGCTTTCTAGAAACATCCACAGCTTTGCCCAGACCCCCCACTCTCATCCCTGCCCGCTTTGCTGCCCCCAGGAGGAGTACGTACAGGAGGGCATCCGCTGGACCCCCATCCAGTACTTCAACAACAAAGTCGTCTGCGACCTCATTGAAAACAAACTGGTGAGGACGGGGCCAGAGGACTGGGCCAGCTCTGCGGGTCTTGCTGGGTCGGGAGCTGGGCCTGGGAGAGGAAGGACGGGGTTAGGGCCCCTTCTCTGCACCTGCTGCCCCCTAGGGGCAGACGGAGCACATAGAAATATCCCATCAGCCACCTCATCCGCTCACTCGGCGGGCCGCTTGTATCGTCCACTCAACGAACCTTCCCCAGGGCAGCATGCTCGGGGACAGAGGGGTCAACCCTAACAGGTCCCCCACCAGGCCATCTCAGTCTGGGGAAGGGAAAGGAGCATGGATCCTTTAGGGGGTTTCTCACCGCATTCTGCCCCCTGGCTAGCTTCCACAGCCGTCCCCCACACCACCCCCACCCCC
>NC_048221.1:5218099-5422393 GCF_002007445.2 Ailuropoda melanoleuca
CTTCGTCAGCGGGCTGCAGAAACCCCCACTGGCCCCCCCCACCAAGATCACAGCTCAACTTACTAACCAGACAGCTCCGCCTAACAGGACAGAAACCCCCTCCCAGTGACCCCACATTGGGCAGCAGACTCCCACACCCCGATCTGAGCTACACACCCCACTAACCCCCTGACGCAAGACACAGCCTTCTGACCCAAACTCAAAGACCACAGACCCAAGCTGTAAGCCACCACCCTCCAAAATGGGCTGGAGCCCCCTTCGGATGCCTACCTAAGACTATAGAAATCCACTGGCCTTGGTCCTGGCTGCAGTCCTCCTCCCCAACTGACAGGACTACAGACTCTCCCATTGACCTCAAGTGGGCAGCAGACACCCCCAGGGGTCTCCTGGCCATCCTGCAGCACCCCAGTCCCCAAACTGGGCTAGAGCTCCTCGCCCTCCTTGGATGGCAGACCCAGCCCACAAGCCTGACCGAAGCCCCCCATGGATCCCCAGCCAGTGCTGGAACGCTCCTGACACCAACCCCAGCCCCTCGATTGACCGCAAGCCAGATGCTCAATCTGACCTCCTGGCTTCAAATTAAACAGCAGACCCTCTGGGACCTCTGTCCAGGCTGCAGCACCTCATCCCCCAATCTGGGCTAGAACTGTCACCTCCCCCTCCCTCTGGCCCAGGCTGCAGCCCCAGCCCTGCAATCTCCACTCGAACATCAGACCTCCAGGGACCCCAAGTCCATGCTGCAGCGCCCTGCCCCTTATTGCAAACCAGGGGTACCGCCCCCATCCTGTCAGCCTTGGGCAGGACCCCAGGGGACCCCTGACCACATGGGCTGTAAGCAGCCCGCCCAGGCCTCAGCCCCTCATTCCCCCCAACAATGTCTCCCTCCAGGTCTCCTATGATGTTAACGGTTTCTGTGAGAGGAACCGGGACGTTCTCTTCTCCGACCTCATAGAGCTGATGCAGACCAGTGAGCAGTGAGTGGCCTCCAGGCGGGCACAAGTCCGCTTAGGGATGAGAGGGGCGGCAGGAAGCAGTCCATCTTCCCCGGAGCTCCCATCCATGCCACAGGCTTGTGGGGGTGGCTGTCCACAAGGACAGTGTTTTAGTGACTGGTTCTGATTAAACAGCAGCCCGAGGTCCACAGAAGGAAGGAAGGACAGCCCTAGGGGCAGTTCCTTATGGCCCATCCAGTGCCCCCCCACCGCCGTGCAAGCCCAGTGGATGCAGGGTGTAGACAGGGTGTCCCCTGGTACAGCGTGAAAACACATCGCACCCTGCATTTTTCCATATTAACACCCATGGACCCATCTCCCTGACCACAGCTGCATACCGGGTTCCATTACTCATTCAGGCTCTGCCGTGTGCCAGGCACCATTTATTGGAACCTGTGGGGATAGAGGCTGAACAGGTCAGACAACACGGCTGCTCTCACTGAGTGGAGAGCCAAGCGGGGAGGCAGGCATGGAACTGGAAAAAAAAGGCAAATATAATATAGCACCGCATGAAAGGCATAAGACAGTGGTCCATAAGAGGCTGGAACTTCAACTCCTCTACCGGCAACACGGGCATCCTCTGAGCCGGGTACAAATGCGGAATCTGCACTGTCACAAGGTGCCCCCGGTGCCTCCTCGAGAATCAGGCGCACGTCGGAGTTTGAGATTCAGTGATCTGAAGCAACGCGGTCTGACACATTCCGCACCCATGCAGAATCCAAGCCACGTACATCATGACTTCAAAACAACCTTCTTCGGGTACAATTTGCATGCCATGAAAGGTGCCCGACTTCAGATGTGAGTTTTTTGGAAATGTATAGAGCTGTGCAACCATGACCACTACCCAGTTGGGAACATTTGCATCACACCCAAAAGATCCCTTGTGCCAAACTGCAGTTGATCCCTATTCCCATTACATGTGTAGTTTTTAATTTTCTCTTTTTTTAAGATTTTATTTATTTATGTGTCAGAGAGAGCACAAGCAGGGGGAGCAGCAGAGGGAAAGCGAGAAGCAGGTTCCCCGCTGAGCAGGGAGCCCGATGTGGGGCTCGATCCCAGGACGCTGGGATCCTGACCTGAGCCTAAGGCAGATGCTTAACTGACTGAGCCCCCAAGGTGTCCCAGCGTGTAATTTTAAATTTTCTAAAAGCACAGTTAAAAAGTAAAAAGGTGAGAGGCGCCTGGCTGGCTCAGTCAGGAGAGCATGCAACTCTTCATCTTGGGGTCATGAGTTTGAGCCCCACCTTGGAGGGTAGAGATGACTTAAATAAATAAGCTTAAAAAAAAAGTAAAAAAGTGAATAGGTGACATTAAAAAATGTTTTCTTATACCCAATATACCCAAAATATCATTTCAATATAAAAATTACTAATGAATGAATATGAATTAAATACAAATTACATTCTCTCGCCCCATACTGCAGTACTCTTTGAAATCTGGCATGCATTTTAACACTCACAGTGCATCATGATTCGGACAGGCTAAGCCTCAAGGGCCTCAATAACCGCGTGTGACCAGGGGCTCCCATACTGGAAAGCACAGAGCCGTGGTTCTCCAAGTAGGGTTCCTGGACCAGTAGCAGCAGTATCACCTGGGAACTCATTAGAAATTACGGGGCCCCAGCCCAGATGTGTAAATGAGAAATGCGAGAGGAACCAGGCAAGCTCTCCTGGTGATTCTGGTGTCCGCTGGGCAAGCCCTGGATAGAAAAACTGAGCTGATAAAGGGCTAGAGTGTGTGGTAGCCATCATTCACTCTTTTTTTTTTTAACTTTCTTTCTATTGTGATAAAATACACACAAGATAAGGTTCACCTTCTCACCATTTTGCATTGTACAGCTCAGCGGCATGAAGCACATTCACAATGCCGCCCCACCATCCCCACCCTCTCGTTCCAGAACTTTTTCATCCTCCCGAATATGTATGGATTGAACAGTGCACTCATTCTGTGATATGGCAGTCAAGGAAGACCTCATTGAGGAGATGAGGGAGGGAATTGTGAATGGACCAAAGGGTGTCTAAGCAATCCCCTGGTGATGGACAATTAGACTGGGCCTGTCTGTGACCACCCCAGGCAGCGAGCACCCTTGTCTGTATCTCTTCGCTTACACGTGAGCCCGTGCGTGTAGGATCGTTCCTACAAGGGGACCTGCCCCCACTGCCCGAGATGCTGAGATACTGCAGCACCGAGTGATGTTCCTACTGCACTGAACTTTGTTCTCTTTTACCTGCTACCCAAGTCGTGCGTGGTCGTGGAGGCAGAAGGAACAGCGCAAACAGATCAAGGAACCAAAAGGACAAAACCAACTCTCCGGTCCTCACCACTACACCCCCCACATTCAGGGAGAACTGTGCTCCTCTGGGAGAGGGCGTCCGAGGCTCAGCAGCACCTCTGACTCCTCCTGTCCCTCCTGCCCAGGGCCTTCCTCCGGATGCTTTTTCCTGAGAAGCTGGACGTAGACAAGAAGGGCCGCCCCAGCACAGCTGGCTCCAAGATCAAGGTGGGCCTGGGGCAGGGGAGGAGGAGCTGGGCGTGGGGAGGGCTGGGGGCTGTTCTCTACTCACTCCCGAGTCCTGGGGCCTCCACCCCTCTCTCTGGCACCCTCTGTGCAGCAGGGTCTTCTTCCAGCTCTAGGGGTGGTGGGGGGTTGGACCAGTTTCCTTGAAGTCCCCCCTAACTCTCTAAATCCAAACGTGAACCATCATCTTAATAATTTTTTGGTCTTTTGGTTCTTTGCCACTTTCATTTGAATTGTGGTAAAATATACATAAAATGTACCATCTTAACCATTGTTAAGAGCACAGCTCAGTGGCACGAAGCACACTCACACTGTCCTGCCGCTACCCCACCCTCCGTCTCCAGAACTTTCCATCTCCCCACACAGAGACTCTGTCCCCAGGAAGCATGGACTCCCCAGCCCCTGCCCCAGCCCTGGCTCCCATCATCCACTCTCTGACTGTGTGGACGGGACGCCCCTGGGGACCTCCTGGGAGTGGGGTCCTGCGGGATGTGTCCTTCTGGGTCTGGCTGCTCTCACTGAGCACAGTGTCCTCAAAGTTCATCCATGCTGTAGCAGGTGTCAGGATGTCCTGTCTTTTTAAGGCTGAAAAATCTTCTAGCGTATGAGTGGACCACCTTTTTCCTACCCATTCCTCCGTGGAGGGACACTCAGGTTGTTTTCACCTTTTACCTGTTGTGAATAATGCTGCCATATACGCTGGGTGTCCCATTCTAAAAATCTCTTCGTAACCACACACTGAGCACTTGTCAGCTGGCAGCAAACGTAGGACACTTTACATATATGGGACTAGTCCCACCCGGGGGATGGGGAGACCAAGGCTCAGAGCAGCACAGTCACTGGCCCAGATCACACAGCAGAGCCACAGTCGACATCGAGGTCTCTCATGCCACTCTCTCCAATCCGCCCGCCTGGAACAACGTCCTTTCTAGTCTCCTCCAAAGGACTAAAATGCACACCCAAGGCACACACACACGATTTCCTTCTCCCAAAGTAGTGGTCCCCCAAAGGACAGACAGAAATGTTCGATGCAACATGTCCTCCTGAGTGCTCAGTTCCTCCATCAACAAACGTTTGCTGAGCACTTACTATGCACCAGATTAAGTGGTGAGTGCTAGAGACATGAGAGCTCCTAGTCTGAGGTTCCAGGATCAGGGAGACACACAGTATCGCGCCCCCGTGGTGTGTGCTAATGGATTACACACAGATCAGGGACACCGGACCCCCTGGCTCACTGGGAGCCAGCCGCCCACTCAATGTGTCTGTCTCTTGGGCCTGTATACAGAGTGGGAGGAGACAGGGCTGGAGGATCCCATCTGTGCACCACCCCCGCCTTCTCCTCCCCCTCAGAAACAAGCCAACGACCTGGTGGCCACGCTGAAGAGATGTACACCCCACTATATCCGTTGCATCAAACCCAACGAGACCAAGAAGCCGCGGGACTGGGAGGAGAGCAGGTGACCACCAGCTGGACCAATCCACACAGCCTGTCCCCAGACGGACCCTCCCTCCACAGCCCACCCAGAGTCACGGGACCCATCCCAAGACTAACCAAGGCTGACTCCTAGGACCAGCGCAAAACTCCTCGGGGTCCCGGGGTTATACCTAGCACTGACCAGGACCCTCCAGGCTGCAGGGATGAGTGGAACCGAGTGTAGGGTGACCCAGGAACTAGCACAGCCCCTTCTGTCCCCAGACCCTAGGATGCACCCCTAGAATTAACCCTGGAACTGACCACAGAACTCACACAGACCCCTACCCCCCAGAAGCTAAGCTCCCACCCCACAGAACTGACTCCCAGGCACTGAAGTCACCCTCCCCAAACTGCCCCGCAGCACGAATCCAGACCCCTCCCCGGTCTCACATCTGCCCACTCCAGCCCTGCTCAGCAGCACCCACCCGCTCCCAGGATGAGGGAGTACCCCCAGGGGACTCACCCTGCCTTCCCCCTTAGGGTCAAGCACCAGGTGGAGTACCTGGGCCTGAAGGAGAACATCAGGGTGCGCCGGGCTGGCTTCGCCTACCGCCGCCAGTTCTCCAAGTTCCTGCAGAGGTGAGGCACCCCCGCCTGCTCCCGGCCCTCACCGCCACCCCACAGAGGAGCTACCAGCAGGGATGTGTACCCCAAACCCTCCCACACCCTCCGCCTCCAGGTACGCCATTCTGACCCCTGAGACATGGCCCCAGTGGCGGGGGGATGAACGTCAGGGGGTCCAGCACCTGCTCCGCGCGGTCAACATGGAGCCAGACCAGTACCAGATGGGGAGCACCAAGGTCTTTGTCAAGAACCCTGAGTCGGTGAGTGTGAGAGAGAGGCAGACACCTGCACTGCCTCACGGCCGCGGATCCCACTCCTCGGGCCCCTTTAGGCCTCGGGCATGTTGCCTTACGCCCTCAGAGCCTCCGTTTCTCCATTTGGAAAGTGGGGAGAGTAGTAGCCCCCCTGCAGGATTGGGGTGAGGCTCAGACGAAACAGGAAGTCCGCTACACAGTGTGTGGCATGTGGTGTGTGCTCGGAAAAACCCAAATTAGCCGGGCAGTCCCTGGTGGCCAGAGGGCAGGGGGAGAAACACACCGCCAGTGAGGGGTAAGAACTCACGGCTTCTTCACAACGTCTTTGCTCCCTTGTTTCCTTCTCTCTGTCCTTCCCGTTTTGCTTTCTTCTTTTTCTATAACTTCTTTCCGTGCTCTCTCCTCTCCTACATTTTCTTACCTCTTCCCTCCTTCCTTCCTTCATGAACACAGAGTCCCTGGGCCTGAGATCGGTGGCTCGCCAATCCCAAGACCTGCCCCAGGCCCTGATCTACCAAAGACAAACCTCATTCCGCATCCTCCACGCACAGATGACCCCTCCAGCATGTCACCATCAGCTCTAAGCCTTTTAGCAAAAGGCTGGGAGCACCAGCAACTTGAGGCTGCCTCTGCTCACAGGGAAAAAATGAAGTAACAGTGACAAATCTGTTCTGCGGACCTACTGTGAGCACGGTGACTACAGTCAACAATGCTGTGCTATATACTTGGAATTTGCTGACAGTAGCTCTTCCACGTTCTCACAACAAAAAAGAAATGGTAACCTAGCTGCTAGCTAACCTAGGAGGTCCTCATTCTGCAGTATATACATGTATCAAATCAACTCATGTGCACCTTAAACTTGCACAATGTTATATGTCAATTATATCTCAATAAACCTGGATGGGGGGGTTTTTTAGAAAGCAACAGTGACAAGAACAAAAAAGCAGGGCCAAGGCAGGGGCAGCCCGGCTGGCTGTCCATAGGGCATGCAACTCTTGGTCTCGGGGTTGGAAGTCTGAGCCCCCACACTGGGTGTAGAGATTACTTAAAAATAAAATCTTCATAAATAAATAAAAAGGCAGGGCAAGGAATCCCCCTGGGGGCCCTTCCTGGCCACCTGCTTCTATGCGAGGATCGGACAGCAAATCGGGAGCCGGCCGTCTGGACGAGCTGTGGTAACTCACCACACTCCCAGGCACATCTTACGTTCCGCAGCCTGGGCCAAGCTGGAGCACTGGGGAAAGGGCTGCTGCCTACCCAGGCCTGGCCAGGGGCCTCATCACCTGCATGATGATCATAGCACCTGCCCCTCTAGCCCCTTAGCGACTTGAAGACAGCTAGGAAATTGTAGAGACTATGCCCTTGACGTTACTGTAACTTACAAGTAACTGTTCTCTCAGCAAACCAAACACATAACACTGGGGTGGAGACTCCAGAGATTTTGTAGCTGCAAAAATAGTCTGTCGGGGCTCCTGGTTGGCTCAGTTAGTAGAGCATGTGACTCTTAATCTCAGGGTCATGCGTTCAAACCCCACATTAAGCATAGAAGAAAGAAAGGAAAAGAGAAAGAGAGGAGAGAAGGAGAGAGAAAGCGAAAGAAGGAGGGAGGAGGGGAGTGAGGGAGGGGAAGAAGGAAAGGAAGGAAGGAGGGAGGGAGGGAAAGAAGGAGGGAGGGAGGAAGGAGAAGAAAGAAAGATGGGAGGGGAGGAGAGGAAAGGAAATTTAAGGAAAGGAAAGGAGAGGAGGGGAAAGGAAAAGAGAGAAAGAAGAAAACTGTCTTGGGAGGTCGGGCTCTTGGTCCCCACACTTCTCTGTACCTGCCTCTAGAGCTTCTCCCTACAGATGCATTTGCTCCAAGGAATAAGAACAGTGTTTGGGGCACCTGGTGGCGCAGGCGGTTAAGCATCCTTATCTTGGTTTTGGCTTAGGTCATGATCTCAGGGTTGTGAGATGGAGCCCCTGTCGGGCTCTGTGCTCAGCACAAAGTCTGCTGAAGACTCTCTCTTCCTCTCCCCTCTGCCCCTCTCCCCGTCGCTCTCATTCTCTCTCAAATAAATAAATCTTTTCAAAAAATTTTAAAAATCAAAACTGAAAAAAGCAAATAGACAAAGCTAGCCTTGGCTAAGACTATATAAGGTAAAATCAAATTCTGACAAAAAATGCAGTCTGCACATTTTGAGGTGAGGAAGATGGAACTGGCTGGAAGTAATGAAATTCACAAAGGGAAAAGTTGGGCGGAAAAATTTTGTAAGGAAAAAAAAAGGACTGAAAATTTGCACAGGACAAAACCGAAGCCGATGGGAATCATTTTAGTAAAATGAACACAGAAGAAAGAAAGAAACATGGGAACAGTTTTATGACTGTAACTGTGCTGTATCAAAATTGATCAAATTAAGTTACCCTAATGGAGTTGGGGTCTTTCTCAACAGATGCACTTACACAGGGATGGCTCTGACTTGGATTCCGAGTCTTGTAAGCATGGACTCAAAATATCCTTGATGTTCTGCTCACCAGCTGGCTTTCACTGCTGGTCATGCTGGGCGTGTTCATTTCCTGTGGCTGCTTTAAACAAACTACCACAAACTAGATGGCTTCAGTCAACAGAAATTCGTTTTCTCATGTTTCTGGAGGCTAGAAATCCAAAATCAAGGTGTCAGCAGGGCCATGCTCCCTCTAAAGTCTCCCCGGAAGATCCTTCCTTCACTCTCCCTAACGTCTGGTGGTTGCCAGCCATCCCTGCCATTCCTAATCACCCCATCTCTGCCTCTGTCATCACATGGCCTTCTCCTCTGTGTCTGGGTCCCTCTTCTTAGGACACCAGTCACATTGGATTGAGGGCCCACCCTACTCCAGTATGACCTCATTTTAACTTGATTACATCTGCAAAGACCCTCTTGCCAGGTAAGGTCACAGTCACAGGTTCCGGGTGGACATGAATTGGGGGGGGACAGTATTCAAGCCAGTACACTAGGATAAGCTCAGATTTGGGACCTATCTCACCCACTTTAAGCACACGCAGCTCTGCCCTCCACACATGAAGGAGATGAATTTTATTTTTAAAAAGGTTTTATTTATTTGAGAGAGAGAGCATGAGCGGGGAGAGGGGCAGAGGGAAAGGGAGAAGCAGACTCCCCGCTGAGCAGGGAGCCCAACTTGGGGCTCAATCCCAGGACACTGCGATCATGACCTGAGCCGAAGGCAGATGCTTAACTGACTGAGCCACCCAGGTGCCCTGAAGGAGATGAATTTTATTTTATTTTTTTTAAGATTTATTTATTTATTTATTTGAGAGAGAGAGAGAGAGAGAGTGCAAGGGCAGGGGGAGGGGCAGAGGGATAGGGACACTCAGGCTCCCCGCTGATCAGAAAGCCCAATGTGGGGCTCGATCCCGGGACCCTAGGATCATGACCTGAGCCAAGGTCAGTCATGTAACCAACTGAGCCACCCAGGAGCCCCAAAGAAGATGAATTTTAAACTCTGTAGACAGGAAGATTCCTTTCCCAAATTGAAAACGAATTCCCTTCCCTGAGCAGAAATAAGGAGGTTGCAAGACACTTGTCCCATCGGCCCTCAACAGCTAAGGAAGAGAGGCCTCCCGGTTGACTGGCCCACCCCCCACCCCTCTGCAAGTTCTTCGTTCATACCTGACATCCTCTCAGCGAACTGCAGAATGCATTTATGTGCCCTCCAGACACACTGTATGAAGCATTGCTTGGGCATGCTTTGCACACAGACCCACTGACCCACAGAATATCGATCTGAAAAACAGTGGAATATGGAAACTCCACTCAATTCCCTGCAGGCTGTGAAACTATAGTCTTGGTAGGGTTAGGATTCCTTCCTGGTGAAAAGATCCCCACCTTTGATGAACACTTATGAACACCCACAGCTCTAAAAGTTCTCAAAGATATATAAAGGTTTATTTTAGAGAGAGAATGAGCAGGGGGAGGGACAGAAGGAGAGGAGGGGAGAGAGACAGAGAGAAGCAGACTCCCTGCTGAGGACAGAGCCCCATGAGGGGCTCGATCTCACAACCCTGAGATCAAGACCCAAGACAAAATCAAAAGTCAAGACACTCAACCAAGCCACCCAGGTACCCCTCCAAGATATATTTTTTAAAGTGCATTTGAACCAAGTATCTACAGAAGTACTTTAGTCCTTGCAGGGAACCCTGGGGTTCCTGGGAAACATCAACCACCTTGGTCAGCAAAGCAGGCAGCCAGGCTTTTAGCAGTAATGTGATATTTGTGTATTTGACAAATCCCTCTAGGTGAAGTGCTAGGTATTTTTCTAAATAAAGCCCCATTTTATTTACAATATTTTCCATTTCAGTATTTCCCTGATTGACAATGTCTCTTATATCACTAAATTTGTTTGAATTACAACATTCCCCAGTCATCTGTCCTATTCCAATAGGTTGTTCTATTCTTCGATCAGCACCCCATTGTTCTTATTACTGTAGATTTATAACTTTTCATATCCAGTGGGCTCCTCTCCTTGATATGTTCACTGTTATTATTCTAAGTGAAGGGACGTCCTTCCTGGCATTTCAACTCTGACTTGCTCTAATATAGTTTATATCCTAAATCCCCTCTGGACTGAGACTCTTATTAACTCAAAAGTCTGCTTTCTGCAAAAGCTTCTTTTCCAGGGCTGCCATGTATAGCTGTGCAGGTTGTACACCATACAACTACCTGGTCTCCAGGGACATCACAGTCCTACACGCCAGATTTTCATATTTACAGTATTTTGTTGGTTTTCTAAGATGCACATTGGTTTACATTTCTAACATCTCTGAAATTGAGGTGCACCTCACGTGGGTGACATGCCATAACTTAATTAGCAGTGTGAGAAACTGTGATGTTACACCATTTCTGGCGAGACTACACAGCTAGTAAGAGGCAGAGCTGGAATCTGAATCCTGCAAGACCAGCCCACAGTTTAATTTAATGCAAGGTCTTGTGCCCCATATTAGGAGGGAACCCTGGGTCCAGTCATTTGGAGGAAGAAAAAAATGTCTTGACCATAGGGTAAGAGCATGTGTGCAGGTGCTGGTAAGCAAAAGTGAGTGGGTGGGGTGGGATTGGAGAAAGACCCACCACCCCTCCCTCTTGCACAGCTCTTCCTTCTGGAGGAGATGCGAGAGCGCAAGTTCGATGGCTTTGCCCGCACCATCCAGAAGGCCTGGAGGCGCCATGTGGCAGTCCGGAAGTACGAGGAGATGCGGGAGGAAGGTGAGAGGCTGCAGATGGGAGGCTTAGAGTGGGGACAGGTGGAGTGGGAGGAGCCAGGCCACGACTTCTGCCCCTGACCCGGTGTCCCCACAGCCTCCAACATCCTGCTGCACAAGAAGGAGCGGAGACGGAACAGCATCAACCGGAACTTCGTTGGGGACTATCTGGGGCTAGAGGAGCGGCCGGAGCTGCGTCAGTTCCTGGGCAAGAGGGAACGCGTGGACTTCGCTGACTCAGTCACCAAGTACGACCGCCGCTTCAAGGTGAGGCACTAGCAGGTGGGCACCTCTGGGACCCTGGCCCCAGCCTGGCACCCCCAGCAGAGGTATACCCTCACCTGGCCCAGACACACCCGTCCACAGGTATACACTCAACTAATGTAGATACGTCTGGCTTTTAAATATGCCCTCGCATAGCCCAGACGCACCTGTCCATCACATCTTCCGCTAGCCGGACACAGCTGTCCACAGTTACACACTTACCTCACCCAGAAGCCCTGACCAAAGGGCCACCCCCACATATCCTGGACACACCTATCCATTAGGTATACCCTCAGCCAGTCTAGATAGATCTGTCAATCAGACATACCTTCACGTGGCCCAGATACACCTGTGCGCAGGTACACTCTCATCTGGCCTGGGCACCCACGTCCAGCAGGTATACCTCCACCTCTCCTGTACCTGTTCGCTGGCCCAGAAACCCCTCTTGAGCCAATGTACCTTTACTTAAACTATTTCTTATATAACGTAACTCCTCATATAACTTCACGTGGAGGGAAATGCTCAGCTGACCTGTCCTTCACCTGCTGGCACCACTCCCCTGCCTGAGGTGGATCCCCTGGAGCCAGGTGGCCCAGGCCCAGGGCTCCAGCCACTACCTCTGCTCTTGCATCCTCACAGCCCATCAAAAGAGACTTGATCCTTACGCCCAAGTGTGTGTATATAATCGGGCGGGAGAAGGTGAAGAAGGGACCAGAGAAGGGCCAGGTGCGTGAGGTCCTGAAGAAGAAGCTGGAGATCCAGGCCCTCCGGGGAGTTTCCCTTAGGTGAGGCCAGGCCCTCCCCTGCCCCAGTCGCCCTCATCTGCCCCCTTGTCATCCTCAGCTGCCCTCATACTTCTCACCCCATCTGTCACTCTGACCATCTAACCTACCAATATACCTGTCACCTTCCCCTGCCCCCACACTCATGATCCTTATGTGCCAAGAGCACCTGTCCCCTCACCTGACCCTTCTCTACAACCACCTTCCCAGCTCCTTGCCACCTCTCGCCTTTTCCCCCACCTGCATCACCCCTCACTTCCCTTCGCCCGACCCTCCCCGTCGCATCTCACAAGTCACTCAAGCCACCCTCACTACCACCCTCACCTGCCTTTCCTCCCATCCCTCCCCCAGCACAAGGCAGGACGACTTCTTCATCCTCCAAGAAGACGCCGCCGACAGCTTCCTGGAGAGCGTCTTCAAGACGGAGTTCGTCAGCCTCCTGAGCAAGCGCTTCGAGGAGGCGGCGCGGAGGGCCCTGCCCCTCACCTTCAGCGACACGTACGCCCCCCCGCCACCGTCCTCGGGCTGGGCTGGGCACAGCGACCCCTCTCCCCGCCCGCGGCCGCGGCCCGCTTGGGGAGTGGGCGTCCCCGCAGCTTCCTCCTCTCCCCACAGACTACAGTTCCGAGTGAAGAAGGAGGGCTGGGGCGGAGGTGGCACCCGCAGCGTCACTTTCTCCCGTGGCTCCGGCGAGGTGGCAGTGCTCAAGGCCAGCGGCCGGTCCCTCACAGTCAGCGTGGGCGACGGGCTGCCCAAGAGCTCCAGTGAGTCCGCGCAGCGCTGGGGGCGGAGCCAAAGAGGCGGGCCCTATGGAGGCGGGGCCAGAGAGGGGGACTAATCACGGCTGTGGGGGCGGAGCCAGTGAGCCCGGCCCGGAGAGGGTGAGGGCCGTGGAGGGGTGGGTCGAGAGAGTCGTAATGGAAAGGACTCGGCCACGGAGAGGGCAGGGTCAGCGAGGTAACCAACGAATGGGAGAGCAATATGGAGGGGGCGTGGCCAGGGAAATGACCCCTCCCCAGCAGTAGGCGGGCCTAGAGAGCCGGGCCAATGAGAGGTGGGCCCTGGGAGGCTGGGCCAGTTACTGGGCAGAGTCACTGTTCCAGTAACTACGAGGCGGTGCCGATGGGACTGCCGGGGAGCCGGGCGGCGGAGTCTGGGGCGGAGCCACAGGATGGACTGGACTTGTGGGCGGGGCCAAGTGTCTGTTGTGGTCTGGTCACCACTCAACTTCCCATATCCTTTCCCCTTTCAGAGCCTACACGGAAGGGAATGGCCCAGGGAAAACCTCGAAGGTCAGCCCAGGCCCCCACCCGGGCAGCCCCTGGGCCTCCCAGAGGTGAGGAGACGTGTCTTCCCTTGCCTCTTGTGTGCTCCATGACCTAAGCAATGCATGCCGTCAACAGATAGAGCGGACCACTCTATTCTCTGCCCAGAACTCTTCACAGCTCCCCGCCTTCTACAGAATACAGACTAAGCTTATTTTGATACTCAAAGCCCTACAGAAGCCAAACCCAGCTAACCACCGACCTCTTCTCTCCTCCCATCTTATACTCCTGTCACACAAGCTACATCGTATTTCACCAATTTAACAAATTTGTTCTTATCTCCAAGCCTTTGCTTGGGCTGTTTGCTCCTCTCATCTCCCAAATTCCTACTTAGCTTGAGCGCCTATTCATCCTCCAAGACCCACCCACAAAAGCCCTCCTACAGAAGAGAATGGGGGAAATCTTACCCCTGCAGAGCCTCCCTCTGGGTCAGTCCTTACCATGCTGGGTTGAACATGTGACTAACTGCCTCCTCCCTCAGACTGGGATCTTGGAGCTAAGTCGTCCCCAAATCCTACCATCACCCTGATAAATGCCTCCACTCTTGCTCCTGCCACAGGCCTGGACCACAATGGGGTGCCTCCTTCTACCAGAAGGGGGCCCCTACCCCTGGAGATCACACCTGGAGGGGGCTCCCAGCAGCCTCTCCGGGGCCCTCCATCCTCAGCCCTGAGGGCGAGCAGACGCCCCCGGGCACGGCCGCCCTCAGAGCACAACACAGAATTCCTTAACGTGCCTGATCAGGGTGTGGCAGGGTAAGTGAGGAAAGAGGGCAGCCGCAGGAGGTGGGCAGGGGGCAGGGGAGTGTCTGGACTGTGACGAGCACTCCCTGTGCCCACAGCATGCAGAGGAAGCGCAGTGTGGGGCAGCGACCTGTGCCAGGCGTGGGCCGACCCAAGCCCCAGCCTCGGATGCATGGCCCGCGGTGCCGGGCACTGTACCAGTATGTGGGCCAAGATGTGGACGAGCTGAGCTTCAACGTGAATGAGGTCATCGAGATCCTCATGGAAGGTGTGTGCCCCAGGGCAGAGGGGGGAGGAGTCGGAACCCTGACACAGTCAGGCAACACCCCATTCCTGCTTACCTTCCAGAGGAGAACGGAAGCAACCAGGCCCACCAGAGATACTTTCTTCTGGGCCAGTGGCTGCATAGGCTAAAAGGCCTTGGGTCTGGAGGTTCCCTCCTAAGGCACTCGGGGGGCCTGGCTTCACAGCAGCATGCCCAATCCCCTAGGCCTCATTTTTCTCTCCTGTCAAGCACAGGGCTAATGGCAGAACCTACCTCAAAGAGACCTCTTTTGAGTAAAAAAAATGGGTTGGTTGTGTTTGGATGGCCCAGGACACCTTCCCACCTTAGTCCCCTGGGCTGCCCCCACCCCCCCAGAGGGGCTTGGAACTCAGCAGCACCCTCTGCGGGTAAATGGGGAGCCCCAAAGGGGTCATTCACTGGTCCATCATGGGGAGTGAGGGGAGGCACCTGTAGAAAGAGATTAGGGACGAGCACAAGAAAATGGTCTAGAACATGACAGAGTGTGAGGCAGTGGCAGAAAAAACCACGTGTCAGTCGCTCCCTCTTTTCCACCTGTTGACAATTCTCTTTTCAGTGTTTGCCTTCTGCCATGCCAGTGGCAATGAATAAAACAGGCGGGGACCCAGCCTGAAGGCTTTCTCCTGGGTGGGCTGGACACCGCGCCTCACGCTCCCTTCTCGCCCACAGATTCCTCAGGCTGGTGGAAAGGCCGGCTGCACGGCCAGGAGGGCCTCTTCCCAGGAAACTACGTGGAGAAGATCTGAGAGGGGGCCCGGATTCTGCCTCCTGCCTGCCTGCCGGGGAGCCAGGCCCTTCCAGCGAGGGCCTCATATTCCTTGGCTGCATTAGCCACAAGGTCCAGTCCTGTGGCCTCCAGCCCACCCTAGCCCAGCCCAGGCCCTGGGTCTGGGGGTCACCACTGCAGCCACCCCAGGGCCCTGGCCTCCCCCCTGTCACACGCGTTGCCTCCTGTTTCAAACAGGGCTAACAGCAGAATCTACCTCCCAGCTGCCTTGTGAGTATAAATGAGTTGTGTCCTGTCAGCAAAGTGCCAAGCACAGTTGGGGGCACCTTGACAAGTAAGACTCCTCTTCTTCTGTCATCACTGCGGCAATAAACACTTGCCAGGTCAGAGTGTGAATTAATTTACTGAGCGCTAACCAGAACTACTCACAATGCTGAGGGGGGAGCCACAAATACCCCACTGCAGGTGCAAAACTAGGGGCCAGGAGAAGTTTCGCCACTTGTCCGAGATCCCACAGAGCCAAGCCTTGGACTCATATATACCCCCACCCCACTTCTCCCCAACCTGGAGTTTCTCACTTGTCCGCTTACCCACTCTTGGCCATTTGCATCCCAGCCTTCCTGCAGAAAATAGTCTGGTGGGTCCTGTCAGCTTTGAATCTGCAGCCCTCAAACCCATCCGGGACCCTGAGGAAGGAGGCAGGGCCCACATGGCCCCTCACAATCCAGCCTGGGCCACCCCTGGCCCCTGAACACCCCCCCGCCATGTCGCTGCCTTCTTAGCCCTCACTCACCTGGGGTCAGGACCGGTTCTGATACTCCAGGGCCCTGGCTTTCTGCACCTATTGTCATGGATTTAAGGGGTGAGCCTGGCTACTGGTCTCCCCAGATGTTTTCAAGCCAGTGATGGAGGCTGAGCCTCTCAGAACTCCCTGTAGATGCAGGTGGAACTGCTGGGGATCCTGCCATGGTCTGAGCCTAAGCATCCCGACTTTCCAAATGGACACCCACTCTGGGCTCAGACCCTCAAAGAGCAGCCGGTCTGGGAGAGATGGAGCCAAACCAGTAGGATCAGGACTGGGCCAGAGAAGGCACAGGGGCTGGGGCAGGGGAAGGGGATGCAGAGAGAGAGTGTGCATTGCTGGAGGAGACAAGAAGGAAGAAAAGGGCTTGGGGTCGGCAGATCTTGATGGCAAACACCACATACAGCGATCCACACTGTGACAGGAGAACTCCAGGCAGAGGACACCTATCCAACTGGAGGATGGGAGATGAGGTATCAGAGAAAGACTGGCCAGCAGCACCTTCTGCAGGATCTGAACCCTCTCTCTTCCATACCTACCTTGGAAAGCAAAGCGTGGCCAAAAAAAAAAAAAAAAAATCCCCCAAGTTTGCAACTGGGTCTCAACAGCTCTTTATTACCCAATCATGATACAAAAGCATTTAGTTAGTCCCTTGAATGTCCCTGGTTTCCTCCATCTCTGATTTTCGTGCCCCCCCCCCCAATGCCCAACCACCAGCGTGTAGGTCTCCCTCGGCAACACAGAGACGTTTGGACAGGCTGGGGAGGAAGTGCAGGAGCCATCGACCTCATTAGCTGGGCATTTCCTGGTGCTGAGGAGAAATCGGGGCTTCCACCTCCTTCCTCACTCCTTGAACTCACCATGCAGGCTGCCTGCCCCCTGACATTTTGGGGTACAACCCCCGGGGCCCCACTGCCATGGAGGTCACCCCATTTACAGGAAATAGGGCCTTCTGGGCCTCACATCTAGGTTACAGCATCTTCAGACTGGAAACCTCAGAATCACCTTGGCCCTGCCCACTCCACAGCCCCACATCCTGTTGACTTACAGAATTTCTTAAGCCTGGCCGCTCCTCTCCCTTCCTTGGGTCCATGTCCTTCTGAGACCTCACCCCACCCTTCCCCAGATTGCACCAACCTCCCCTCCACACACAAACACACCTCCACCCTGCGTCAAACGATCTGGGTTTTTTTTTAGATTTATGCGTTTTTAACTGTATTAATGATGATCAAAACCACATTTTTAAAAATTCAAACAGCACAAAGTATGAAAAGTCTGTCTGTCCCTCACTTGAAAATCTCTGTTCCCCTCCCCACTTTTTTAATGTCTCTTTCTAATGGTATTCTCTGCATATAAAGGCACATAGGTACATCTTATGTACACAGATGCAAATACACTGCACATAAAGTCTATACTTGCCCAGAACGCAACAGACACCTCTTGAGTGTTAAATAATGTATTATAGAGACCTGAGATCAAAGATCCACTTTACCATCCTCCCAACTGCCCATCCTCCAAACAAGATGGTGGACCTCCCCCTGCTAAAAATACATCAATTATGAGAATAGAAACCACACTTCTCTCTATGGTTCACGAGGTCCAGTGTGATCTTCCCCGCACCAAGTTCACTTTCTGACTTCCACACTTCACCTCCACTCTGTTCCTGCAGTGAGCTGATCTCCTCACTGGTCCTTGAAAAAGACAAGCTTGTCCCCCCCACCTCAGGACATTTGCACAGCTATCCACTTCCCAGAGTCCCTTGACCTGCCATTTGCTCACTCCTTCCTGACCATCAGGTAAGAGTTCAAAACTCAACTCACAGAGACTTCTCGCCCTTCTGGGTTGTTGGTTTTTTTCCTCCCCTTTGTAGCACTTAATATCCCTAATGTGGTTTTCAGCATTCGTTGACTGTCTGTTTCCCCATTTTAAAATGTAAGCAGGCCCCTGAGGGCAAGGATGTTTGTTCTGTTCACCTCTGGGTCCCCAATGCCTAGCACACGGTAGGTGCTCAAGGACCGTAGGATGGATAGGTGACTTATTCCACGCCGGTCCACCCAGGAGTCTCCATCTTTAGGCTAATAGCCTAAGGAGGACAAATAGCTTGTTTCCTGCCCTGGCTATCACAAGGAGCCCATTCCAATTCAGAACTGAGTGCACTGACAATTTTGACGATCACTGCCAATTTCTCTCCAAAGAGGCGGCCCAATCAACACCACCTCTTCAAAAAGGAGAGCGGCTGCTGAGAGCTGGTGACGGGACGGCAGAGGATAAAGATACCCATTTTGCAGACGGGAACAGAGGCCCAGAAGGACTTTACGTCAGGATCTCTGAGCACACGGTCTTTAAAGGTGCACTCTCTTGATAGGCTGCGCTTGCAAACTCGCAGTGCCACCTACACAGCTCTCCTCGCGCCGGACCCAGATCTCAGGCCCCGCCCCCTCGAGGGGCGCTGTGCTCTGGACCTGCCCTCGCTCTCGCGAGATCTGGGAGGCGGAAAATGGCGTCGACGTGAGCGCCAGCCAGCGGCCGCCCAGGGAGTCGCCGCAGCCTCAGCCGGAGCCGCAGGAGCCGCAGGAGCCTCAGGGACAAGAGGTTGAGGCGGGTCGAGGATGGTGAGCGCGGCGTCGGGGGTGCGGGCGCGGCGAACCAGTGGGTACTGGCGGGGCGCGGCCCCGTCGCACGCGCACCCTCCCGCCGACCCCGCCCCCACATCCGGGCACTCTCCCGTCGCTGGCTGTCACTTGGGGCACACCCCACCCCCGGCTTCCTGGCCCGGCTTCGACTGGGCCACGCCTACAGGACTCGGGCTCCGCCCCTGTTCCTTATACAGCCGGGCCCCTGGCACCTCCGGGTTCGACTACACAGCTCGAGCCGGGCCGGTATATATATGTCCGTCCCCATATAGTCCACTTGATCCCTTCTGGCCCCTCCAGCATGTTTTCGTAGCGGCGCCCTGTTCGGAGTCCTGTCTTTGTAACCTTCGTCCCGCCCACACCTTGTAGGCCACGCCCCTGCCGTGTAAGGGGCGTCCCCCTGTCCCAAGTTAGGGACGAGGGTCCGCTGCTTTCATGAGTAATTCCTGACAGGTACCCCCTTCTGCAATTGACACACCTCCCAGCTCCCTCCCAGAGCATGGAACACAAGGGGCTCAATCCATCCTTATCCTCTGCCCTCCCCTGACGGTGACTCCTTAGGATGGGGGCTGACCGGGTGATTTCTCCAGGGCATTCGCTGCTTCAGGAATGTCCAAAGGTTTGGGCGGGGTGGGAGGGGTTCCTCTGGCTGGCCCAGGCCGACCTGGGCCCAGAGGGGTTCTCCCTGCCTTTTCCTTCCACTAGGAGGAGGAACTCTCGGGGCCCAGCCCGGACATGCCGGCCACTGCAGAGTCCACCTTCAGTGAGACTGACAAGGAGGTGTTGTCCCCCGTTGTGCCCGCGGCAGCCAACTCCTCTTCCATGGGGGAGGAGCCAGGCCCTGAACGGGCAGCCACACCCCCAACGTGGGACCGAGGAGGGCCTGGAGGGACCCAGCAGGGTGCCCCCTCTGCTCCAGACAGTGTTCAGCCTGGTCCTGGATCCAGCCTTGCCCCGACCAGCACAGTCTCTGGGACCAGCGAGGACCTGAGGCCTCCCAGACGACGCCAACAGCCAGGTGATCTGTGATGGAGTCTTCTGGGGGGGTCACAGGCCTTGGAACAATAGAGAGGAGTACAGAGTATCCCAGACTGGGGCCCCATCTAGAGGAAATCACCACTTACTGAGCACCAAGTGTATGCAGGCTGTGGCTACAGTGACGAGCCAGCCAACCCAGCCCCTGCCCTCTGGCAGCTCAGTCTGGTGGGGGAAGCAGATGGTAAAGGCCCTGGTAAGAAACCAGTAGGGTAATTCCAGCCTCTTATATGTCTCTCTGGGGCAGAACTCTGGACAGCTTGGACGGGGGAAGAGTGGGTGACACCCCCCCTTTCTGTGCGTCCTGCAGGGAAGCAGATACCCTGCTCCAGCCCTGGCTGCTGTCTCAGTTTCCCCAGTGGTTCGCGACCTGGCACAGCATCTGCGTACCCACTGCCCACCCACACAGTCCCTGGAAGGTAAGGCCAGAGTAGGTGGTGGGGAGGCAGTTTGGGGTGGGAAGCAGGCAGAGCCTCCAGGCCAGCCTTGGCCACCCCTCTCCACTCCTCTGTCCTTCATTCCTGCCCTGCCAGGCAAGCTCTTCCGCTGTTCCGCCCTCAGCTGCACCGAGACCTTCCCCAGCATGCAGGAACTGGTGGCACATGGCAAGCTGCACTACAAACCCAACCGCTACTTCAAGTGAGACCCTGAGTAGCCTGACTTCCACTGGTGCTCGGTGATCAGGCCCCAGGCAGCTCCTTCCATCCCTGATTTGATTGCCACTACCTGGGGTCCAGGCCTTTCTCCCTTCCTCCTCAAGGGGCGGGCGGGGGTGGGTGGAGCGTGTTGAGTCTGGCACTGGGCGTGGCCTCGGGCAAGCCCTGCCCTTACCTGCCCTAAAAGAGACTGGTTACTGGAGCGAGTCACAGGGACCTGGAGGGTGGAGCTCGGAAAGGGCGGGGCATACGTGGTGTGTCTCCGCCCAGTCCCTCCGGACCTCCCTCGGAGAAAACTGGCCACCTAAGTCAAAATTGAGACTTCCTTCCTCGTTTTCCCAGGGCAAGGACCCGGATGGGTCCGAAGGGTCGCGGCCACATTGGGGGGCGCTTAGAGCAAGCTTCTCTCCCTGCAAGTGGGGGATCTGTGATTTGGGCCTTAGGCTCCCTTAGCTTACACCCTCGCGCCGCGGCTCCCCAGGTAGCATTGGATAGGCCTTATCCTCGTCCCCCAGGAGACCTAGCCCAGCCCTGTGCCTGCCCCCAGGTGTGAGAACTGCCTCCTGCGCTTCCGCACGCACCGCTCGCTCTTCAAGCATCTGCATGTTTGCGCCGAGCATGCGCAGAGCCCAGCCCCGCCGCCACCCCCCGCCCTCGACAAGGAGCCACCGGCGCCCGAGCGTCCCCCGGAGTCCGACACTGCGTCGGCGCCGGGCCTGCCGTTCCCGCTGCTCGAGCCCTTCACGACCCCCGCCCCTGCCCCCACTGGGCCCTTCCTGCCCTACTTGAACCCCGCGTCCTTTGGCCTAAGTCCCCCACGCCTGCGCCCCTTCCTGGCCGCGGCGCCCGGGCTGCCCGCCTCCAGCGCCGCAGTCTGGAAGAAGAGCCAAGGTGAGTGTGGGAACAGGGCCGCCTGAAGGGTGAGCTGAGCGCACCCAGACTTCTAACCTTGACCCGCCCGTTTATCTCAGGTGCCGGCGGCAGCCCGCGAAGACCCCAGGGCGGCTCCGACGCGCCCTCAGGTGCGTGCAGGTGACCAGCAGGGAAGGGTGGAGGGGATTTTTCTGTCCTGCGCCCTGCTGGGCCCAGGGGATGCTGGGAGGCAGCGTTGCCTACCCATTCCCAGGTGGCCAGAGCTGCCACCCCCGAAATACAAGATTTTTGCCTTAAAAATTACTTGCCCCTGATCTTCATCTGCGCCGGCGTTTCCGTGTAAAACCCGCGCCCGGTTCACAAGTCCTTCCCCTGCGGTGGTTCCAGGAATAGGAGTGGGGGATTCGGAGAAGTCAAGTTTAGTGCCCCCCATTACAGGAGGGAACACGCTCGGGAGCAATGCATCAGCCAGGCCAGACCAGCCAGGTGCCCGGGAGCTGACGGGGAGGCGGGGAGAGGTCTGACTCGCACTCGTCCACGTCCACCGTCCTTGGGGGTGGACGGGTCTTCCGGGGCCGGGACTGACGGGGTCCCGCCTGCCCGCAGGGCACGCGGCCCCGAGCCGCATCGTGTGGGAGCACACGCGCGGCCGCTACTCGTGCATGCTCAGGCGCCCCCTCCTCCTCTGCCCCACCCAGACCCGGTCCCGCTGGCACCCAAGGTGTCTCCGCTGCTGTCAGAGGGGGAGTGTCCGGTTTTCTCGCCGTTCTGAATCGCGCCGCGGGGGGGTGGGGGGCTGGACTGTAGGGTGTGGGTAGTTTTGTAATTTTAATGGGGCTTAAGATGGAGGGGGGGGCAATAAAGGAGGCGCGATGAGCCAGCCGGTGCTGTGTCTGGGTCCCTTCCCCCTCCGATGCACAGCCGGCCAGTCTAGCAGTCCTGGGGTGCTCACACCCTGAGAGGGGACAAGCCTCCGTTCACCCTCACTACTCCCTTGTCCCAACATTTCCAGAAACCAGATGGGATGTCAGTCAGTAGGACAGGCTGGGAGGCTGGTCCTGACCCGAAATCCCGAAGCCAGTGCTGACTTGGCAGGTGACAGGGTTGAAGTGGTGGTGCCAGGGGCCCCAGGTCTGGGCACTCTGGCAGCCCTGGGGCTCTGGTTTTGTCTTTGTCACTGTCCTCCAGACCCTCATCTTTGGCTGCCTGCTTTCACTTCTGCCCCTATGTCACCTCTGAGGAGGAGGGTGGGTCAAAGCCAACCTTAGGGAGCCCGGACTCCCTCCCTTCTCACCCCTCCCCTTTCTCAGTCTTTCAGCCACGAGGATCTCCTCTTCCCTTCCTTCATGGAAAATCAGTCCTGGATCAGGGTTCAAAATCTGGGGCCACACTGCTGTCCAGCCCTGTTGTCACCAAAACCCAGTGGGCCAAGCCTCCTGAATGTGGAAGTCCTATGCGTGTTGTGGGCAGCCACCCCCAGAAGCTAGTTTTACCTCCTGCATCTTGCTGTCTTCCAGCCCCACGGTCCCCTAGCCTAGGCCCCTGACCCTCTTCCCCCTCCTCAGGTACCCGAAGCAGTCCCTCCTGCCCTTCTCCCCAGTCTGAACACCACTGCAAACAGGTCTCTTCTCATGCCTGCCTGGTAGCCTTCAGTGGCTCCCCGCGGCTTTCTGGATGAGACCTTGTTCTAATAACCCACAAGTCTCCATCCGGAACCTCCCCACCCCCGCCCCCGTCCCTCTCCTCTTCCTCCTCCTTCTCATCCTCTTGCTGGGGAACACAGACCTTCTAAGAGCAAGAACTCCCCAGCCTCCTTGTAGCTGAACAGCTCCACACTCCAGAGGCCCTTCTGCTTCTGAAGGAAGGAGCTGATCTGAGTACCCTTAGGATCTGCCCACCTGTGCGGCTGCCTGAGATCTCACAAGGGGCTTCAGGGCTGCAATGTCATCGATGGGGTTGTAGCTGAGACTCAGCTGGCTCAGGCCAGGTGTCTGTTCTGCCAGCACCTCTGGGCCCATGCTGAGGCAGGTATCGCTCAGCACCCGCTGTGGGGCCACATGGGCCATCAGGGGACCTTGGGGCTCCAGGCGCCCTGAGCTTTCCTCTTCCCAGCTGGAAGCCTTGGAACCAGGACTTTGTGACCCTGGAGACGTCTCAGCCTTCCTGCGTCTCACTTTGCTAGCCTTTAGGATGGGTGTCATGATGCTTACTCCCTGGGGTCCTTATGAAGATTCAAACAAGGACTAGGGAGACACGCTGGGGGCTTGGGAAATGTGATTCACATCCCTCTGGCTACCAAGCCCATGGCTGCCTGGGACACCCCCCAACAAAGAACGCAGGAAGGAAGTGGCGTGGGATCAAGGGGCCCATATTACAGCTAGAGAAGGTGAGGCTAGGAGGGTAAGATGACTGAGCCAGGCCCAGTTCCAATTCACTGATGCTGTACCACCCTAGAAGCCAGCAACAGTTCCCATCTATAAGAAAACCCAGGCAGTGAGGCCTGAAGGGCACCCTTCCCTTTTCCCACATCTCCAGGGACAGGGTTCAGTCTTCTCCCCCTGGACCCCAACCTGTCTCCAAGGTAATCAGAATCCCTTCCCCCATCAGTCCCCCTCATTCAGCCACCCCTGAATCCAGGCAATGCCACTTCCCAGTCTCTCAGGACCTTTCCAGAAAGTTCCAGAGCCAACATTCTTGATCCAGGTATCCCACCCCACCCCATCACCCATGTAAATGCAACAGCCCCTCCCATGGAAACAGTGTGTGCTCACCCCCACCCCAGCAACCTCTGAAACTCTGCTCAGAGGCCTAAGGAGCTGGATCATACCTGGCCTGGGCACCCTGCTCACTCCAAAAGTAACATCCTACCCTTGCCCCCTCCCAACTCATGTCCAGCTTTTTCAGCTCGACTGGGAAATCTGCTCCCAGTGTCTCTCCTGGGCTTCCTCAGCCCCTGCCCTCCCTCTAGCCAAACTGATCCCACGGAGGACGCCCCTCCCCCAACTCCAAAAAGCCTGGCCCGGCTCTGCCCAGCAGAGGGCGCGCAGGAGTATCAGTCTTGAAGGGAGAAGGACAGGCCAGTGTATCAGGGCAGTCATCCACTTTCCTTGGGTGCCCCAACAGGGGGCAGGCTGATAAGAGACCGTGGGTTTACGTCGAACAGGCTGAGCCTCTCCAGGTGGGTTACATCAGATGAGTCTGGCCAGGTGCCTGACCACCATCCGGCAGTTGTCCAGCACCAGTGCCAGCACCACCAGACTGGGGGAGGGGAAATAAGGCTCCTAGGTGCCCGTCCCAGAACCCTTCCTTTGACCTGGATGCAAGCACTCCTATCCCGGGCCTCCATGCACCCCTCGACCCCCAGGATTGGCTGCCCACATGCTCAGTCCTCCTTGACTGGGTGCACTTGGACCACTTGTGGTTGAGCGTGGAGACCACCACCGTATCTGTCCCCCGACCACGACCAGGGCAGCCAGGTGCATGCCCCTGCTCTTGCGCAAGGATCGAACGCACCCGCTCTGGCTCCCCACCCCCACCTTCCATGTGCTCAGAACCCCAGGACCCCTTCCTAGCCCAGAGTTTCACAGGATCGCTGGAGCAAACACCTCCACACGCACACACCCCTCCCCGCCTGGGCACCGAAACCCCAAGGCAGACCCTGGCCCGCACTCACTTCGGGCTTCAGTTTCCTCAGCCCCATTTGTGGAGCCTCCTGTCCAAGTTCATGGCCACACTTTGCAGACCAGCCCAGGGCCACCAGGAAGGCTCCAAACACAAAGGGGAGGTGGGGGGAACACCTCCTCAGGGCCGTGGGGGAATAGGGCTTGCCAGACAGAGACCCTACAAACTTCTGAGTTCCAGGCCGTGGGGTATTCACATGGTGTGGCTGGCCTTGGAGCCTGGGAAGTCACCAGCCTGTCACGGGCATTTAGTCCTTTAGCTTACCTTGATGGGGCACCTACTGTATGCTCTTCGCCAATACTTGTCTTTTCGTTCATTCATTTCCCTCACTCACCAAACACTGGGAGGGTCTGTGCTACCTGGACCCAGAGACCCAGGGAAGACCCACTCTCATTATCCCTGGTCTCCCAGGACTCCTGTTCCAAGGGGACCCACATCTGGGAATGTGACGCAGGGGGCATCCCTGCTAATGCAGGGATGGGGGTGGGGATGGGCCAGCACAGAGGTTCCAGAATCCTCCAGCTGTGCATCTTAGGGTGGACACAAACAGGCGGAGTCCTTTCCGACTGTGCAGCCTGTGGCCTCCATGGCACAGAGGTAATGAACAGCTCCAGCGGGAATGCAGTGTCCTCAAGACCGACTGGATCCTTCTACGTCCTTGCTACTCCAGGGTATCACCTGGGATGTTTAAAAATCTGAGGCTCCACCACAGACCGGAGGCAGAACCTGCACTTTAATAGGGTCTCAGGGTGACTTGCAGGCACGTGAGAATCACCCTCAAAGCGTTTCAGAAATCCCCAGGCTTGGGGCACCGGGCTGGCTCAGTAAGAGGGGTGTTGAGTCTTATCTCGGGGTTGTGAGTTCAAGCCCCAAGTTGGGTGTAGGGGTCCCTTAAATAAGCTTTTTAAAAAAGAAAGAAACCCCCAGGCTCAGGCCAATTAAGTCAGAATGTCCAGGAGCTTCCTTCCATCTTTTCGTAAACTCTAAAGCTATTTCCATGTATAGCCAAACTTGAGAGTCAGGGCTCTGCACTCTCCCCGTCTGTGTGCCCAAAGTCACTGACCTCCTGCAGACCAAGCCCTGTGGTTAGGGCTCGCCGCCACAGCACTAGTTCTGCCCGCCCCCTTCGCCCCCTCTTCACTCCTCTCCCTGCTGTCTCCGTTTTCCGCCCTGTCCTCAGACTCCCTTCCTCCCCAGGGGGCAAGGCCTTAGCTACTACCCACCCAACACACCCACCCCCAAATCTGCCATCCCAGCTGGGCCCTCTGCCACCCACAGCCGCCCACGACCCATGTGACATCTGTCCCCATAATAGGGAAGTCCCGCTCAGAACTGAGAATCCAATGGTGGGGAAGTGTAGAAATGAGGCAGGCGGATGAGGCAACAAGAGCCTGCAGAAGGGCCTCACCCATCACGCTCTCCCAACTCCTGAGTCTCCTGGCCCCGAGCTGACCATGCCCCTTACCCCCAGAGAACTCCCCCTCCCAAGGAGGCCTTCAGGGCCTGGCACGGAGTCCTCCCTGGAGACCAGAAGTCAGCCAGCCCCCAGAACCACAGAGAGTCAAGCAACTGGTGACCATGTTGGGCATGTGCTGACAGCCGATGCATGAAGCAAGGAGACCAAGGAGACAGTAGCAGGCAGGACAGGAACTCAAGTGCCAGGCAGGATCTGGGGACAGGCAGGGGCTGTCTCCGCCTCCTTTTCTTCCTCCTCTGCCCTCCCCACCCCGCCAGCATCCCCCACCCCCATGGGGCCGGTGGAGCAGAAGCCACAGTCACTTCCTGAAGGCAGCGGCCCAGCTCAGGTCCCACTTGCCCTGTGGCCCATCACCCGCCTGCAGCCATGGTGAGTGAACCCCCAGCCCTAGGTGAGCCCCCTCACCCCACCTCGGCCCAGGAAACAGCAAGGACCATCACAAAGGCCCAGAGGTAGGCAGCAGCCAGGATGCACCACTGGGACAGCTGGGGCCCAGGCTGGGGCTAGGACTTGAATAGAGGGAACAGGCAGAACGGCCCCGGACTACTCTCCTCCCAGGTCAGCATGAACAGCAACCCGGTGACAGGAGGCCAGGGTGAGCGGAAGGGCTTCCTGCAGGTGACACAGTGGGTCATGTACATGCCGCCCACTCCCCACCCCAGCAGTCACCCAAGGCATGACCTGCTGACCCTGATTTCTCTGGTCCTGTGCGTGACCCGGGAATCCTTACTCTGACCCGCCTGGAAGGGGGCTTTAATAGAGGCATTGCAGGCCCTAGGAGGGAATTGCTACCTTTCCTCGTTCTCTGGATGGGGAAAGTGAGGCACAGACAGGAGCACAGTCTCCACAGTTCTGCCCTCCCCCCACGCCTGTCTCCTAGGGTCCAGGTGAAGCCAGGCTTGGGGGCTGCAGCAGGGCCCCCTCTGGTCAGAGCAGGCCTGGCCTACTTGTGCACCCGCCTGTGTCTGTGGCGGAGAGCATGGGGCCGGTCGAGACGGTAGCTGGGATGGACCAGGTATGTCACAGGTGGGGCACGTGCCTGACCGTGCCGCGGCTTGGGCCAGCCTGCCGCTTCTCCAGGGTGCTGTCGACGGTGAGTGCCCTGACCGTCAACAAAGGGTGTTGTTGGACTGTGAGACTCTGAGCCAACATTTGCCTCCAGGTCTCTCTCCACGTCTTCCTGCAATAGTCTGTGACAATCAGACTGGACGTGGCCGCGTATATGCCTTTGTATCCTGTGTATTTCAGTAAATATCTACTGAGCACCAGCAGTGTGCCACGCACTGGGAGGACGGCAGTGAGTGAGCCAAGTCGCTGACCTTCCATAGGGGGTGGGGTGGGGTGCAGAGAAAACACACACAAAAAAGCCAAGGCACATCTGTGAAATAATGTAAAACTGTATGATACATAGTGGCAGGTACTGAGAGGAAAATGTAGGTCAGGGAGAACGGAGAGTTCTGCAAGCGGATATCAATTTTTTTAAATGAGGGTGGTCTGGAAGGCAGGCCTAATAAGAAAATATCAGAGAGACCTGGAGGTGGAAGAGGCAAGAAGCAGACCCTAGGGACATGTGTCCCAGGCAAGGGGCAGGACAAAGGCTGGAGAAAGGGGGGAGGGGCGGGGGCGGAGAGCAGGGGAGAGGTGGAGGCCAGGCTGAGGTAACTGGGTAAGGGAGGCAGGCAGATCGCTGGTTTAGGGCCTTCATGAAGTCTTCAGCTTTTACCATGAGGAAATGAAGAAGCGTTGCCAGATTTTGAGCAGAGGGGCTTCCTCCAGCTGCTGTGGGGGAGGTCCTGGCCAGAGATGGGGGGGCGGGGGGCGGGGGGAGGCAGGAGACCGCTTCGGAGCCTGGGTTCCTCCAGCCAGCATCACAGTAGTACAGGCAGTGAGAAGTGGCTGGATTCTGGATGCAGTTTGAAATTAGAACAGAAGGCACTAGGGATGTGGAGCATGAAAGCACAGGGTACCTCAAGGACACTTGGAAGGCACCACCAACTGAGGGGGAGGGCTGTGGGAACAGCAGGCTACGGGGGAGTATCAGGAGCCTGAGTCCTGATGGGGGTGAGTTGGGGGCATAAGCAGTGCCTAAGTGGAAAGGTCAGGACTCCGGGGAGTCTGGAGACAAATGTGGGAGGCCCCAGCCAACAGGAGAGCGAGCCAAGGAGAAAGGGTGGCGAAGAGGAGCTAGGAGAAACCTTGTGTGAGTCCCTGCCTGACTGGCTCCATGTCCCTTAGGGGAGCCATCAGGACTTCCGGAGCCTTCAAGCAAAGTTCCAGGCCTCTCAGCCGGAGACCAGCGAACTCCCCAAAAAAACTCCGAAGCCTGAGTTCAACAAACTTCTAAAGAAGTTTCCACCACCTGAGCTAAGCGAGGACCCCAAGAAGCCCCTGCAGCCCAGTTGCACTGATCTGCCCAGGAAACCCTCCAAACCCGAGCCAAGTGAACCCTCCAAGAAGTTCCCACAGCTCGAGGTCCTTCAGAAAGCTTTGCAGCCTGAGCCTGGCAACCCTGCCAAGCCCCCGCCAGAGCCCAAATCCAGTGCCTTCCCCAAAAGGCTCCAGCAGCCTGAGCCCCACGAGGCCACCCCAGACCCCTCACAGCCTGACTTTGGTACCCTTCCCAAGAAGCCACCACAGCCCGAATTCAGTGTGCACCCCAGAAAGCCCCCACAGCCTCAGGTCGATGGCCTCCCTAAGAAATCCCTACCACAGCCCGAGATCGGGGAGGCCCCTCAGACATCCCCCTGGAAGCCTGAGCCCAGTGAGCCCCACCTCCACTCCTCACAGCCCAACTTCAGTACCCTTCCCAAGAAACCCCCACAGCCCGAGTTCAGCGTGTACCCCAGAAAGCCCCTGCAGCTTCAGGCTGGTGGCCTCCCTAAGAAATCCCTGTCACAGCCTGAGATCGGGGAGGTCCCTCAGACGCCCCCCTGGAAGCCTGAGTCCAGTGAGCCCCACCCCCACTCCTCACAGCCCAACTTCAGTACCTTTCCCAAGAAGCCACCACAGCCCGAATTCAGTGTGTACCCCAGAAAGCCCCCACAGCCTCAGGTCAGTGGACTCCCTAAGAAATCTCTGCCGCAGCCCAAGATCGGGGAGGTCCCTCAGACACCCCCCTGGAAGCCTGAGTCCAGTAAGCCCCAGCCCCACTCCTCACAGCCTGATTTCAATACATTTCCCAAAAAGATCCCAGCCCCTCAGCTGAATGACCTCCCCAAGAAGATCCTGCACCCTGATTTTGGTGACCTCACCAGGAGGTCCTCAGAGCCTGAAGTCAGTGTGTTTCCCAAGTGGCCACGGCAGTCTGAATTCAAAGCACCCTCCAAGAAGCCCCTGCAGCCCGAGCTGGGGAACCTCCCCAGGGTATCCTCAGAGCCTGAGTTTGGCCTACTCCCCGGGAAGTTTCTGCAGCCCGAGTGCCAGGGACCCCCCCGGAAGTTCTCGCAGCCCGAGTCCAGTGCTCTGCCCAAAAAGCACCTGCACCCCGAGTTCTTTGGTGATCTCCCTAAAAAGCCACCCCTCCCCGGCTCTGTTTCAGAGGGCTCACTTCCCACTGCTGTCACAGGCTCCCGCCCCAGGCTCCCACTCAGCCCTGGCTTTGGAGCCAGGCAGCAAAGATCAGGAGCTCTCACCCACAGTGGAGGGTCGAGGCTCGGCCTCAAATCCAGCCACCCACCCCGGCGGAGGCCTCTGCCCCCAGCCAGCAGCCTGGGACCCCCTCCAGCCAAGCCCCCACTACCCCCTGGCCCCAGGGATGTCCAGAGCTTCCGAAGAGCCACAGCCGCAGCCACAGGTGGGTCACGGCAACCCAGGCAGAAAGCTGGGGAAGAGGCTCCCTGGCAGGGCCTGCCTCCCTCCCGCTCTCATCTCTCCACAGCTCTGAGGAGGACCCGTTCTTCTGCTGGGATCCACTTCCAGGCGGGACAGACTAAAGACATTCCGCAGTGAGTGTGGGGAATAAGCGGGCCCTGGCGCAGGTCGAGGGCTTGAAAGAGGCCCTTACCTCAGGTATTCCTGCAGGGACCAGGATGAGGTCTACGAGCTGTATGAGGACGTGGAGCCCACGGACAACTCCAGCCCCAGCCCCAAGGGCAGAGGTTTGTTGGTGGTGGGGCTGAGCCCTCAGCCCGGCCATCCTGCCCGGGCACCTGAGGACCATTCACTGCAAGGGCATATTCTGCCATGCTGCTGGTGTGAAGCCGAGGGACAATCCCTCTCCCTGGCAGTGCCAGGGGAGAAAGTAGAGGGCAGGAAGGGCCTTTCAGAGAAGTCATACCAGCTCCTATGGGCAGAACAGTAGGAGGCAGGGCAGCCCAGAGGCCAACAGCCAGTGAGCGTGGTGTGGCCAGGGCAGGGGTGTGGCCCAGGGTGGAGGGAGAAGGTGTGAAAAAGCAGTGGAAGAATCAGAAAGGACTTGGCATGTGACACAGGGGTGAGCAGGAGCAAGCCAGCCCGTGCCATGGATGAGGCCCAAGTTTCAAGCCTAACGCCTGGGTGCAGAGTGGAGGTATCCCTGAGTTGGGGACAAGGTGTCAGGTTCCACAGCAGACCGGCTGTGCTGGAGGTGACTGCCAGATGTCCAGGTCGGACTCAGGCCTGAACTCAGGCACGGGCTGGAGACAGCGACCCCCGAGCCTGCAGTCCTAGACACTCTGTGCTCTGGGGTTCCTAAGGACCCTATTTTCTCCCTTCTCCCAAGTGTCTGCTCCTGAAGAGCAGGATAATGGCAAAGCAGGTATGTCTCCAGCCCAGCTGCAGGGTTAATGCCTTCACCAATTTTGAGCGGGGGGAAAAAAGTGACTTGCATGCAAGCCCTGTACATGACCATCACGGCACATGCACCGCCGTCCCTGTCCCCACGGCAGCAGCATGCCCTTTCACAGATGTGGAAGCCTGAGGACCCGAGAAGCAACTTGCCCCAGTTCACACAGCCAGTACACAGGAGCCCAGGCCCTGTGCTCCCAGACGGCTTCCCTGCCCCATCTCTGGAAGGGCTTCCTACGGGGGACCCTTTTATTAAGGGTGCTTTGGGGATGCTCCCACTTCCCCACCCACCCACCCCTGCCCTGGCTCTGCTGCCTCTACTACTCTTTCCCGAGCCCCTTCTGCTTCTCCTGGGCTTTCCTCAGGGGCTGCTTGCAACACCCTCTGTTAGCAGAGCTTCCTGACAGGGCTCCTCCTGCTTCCGCTCTGGTGAGGCTCTTGTGGCTGGGGTCTGGGGGCCACTCTTGGGGCCACGGACATGGGGAAAGGGAGTAACTGGCCATTCTGCTTTCAGCAGCCTTGCAGGCATAGCCCACCCCTTCCCCAATCCCAAACAGACCAGGAACATCTCCACCTCTGCTCACTGTCCCTGTCCGCGGACAATCGTCTCCCCATTCCATGCCAGTCATTCTGCAAGACTCCATTCAAATAGACTTCTCAAATCTCTCCCTTCTTGAAACACTATGTGGGCCCTCACCCTCACTGATAGAACAGATTGTCCCAAAGGCTACTTAGCCCTTTTCAAATCTAGCTGCCCGCTCCGCCCCACTTTGGAGTGGTACCAGCCCCATTCCAGAGGTTCCTCGGCACTGCCTGGGGCTCCCCTGGAAGGGGCTGGGGCCAGCAGACCTGGCTCTTTCCCAGGATCTCAACAGGTCCCCCTCAGAGCCTGCCTTACCTGCGTGGCCTGATTAGGGTCACACTGCCAGGAAGTCTGGGCCGCAGGTATGCCAAGACTGCCCTCCACCACGGCGCCCGGAGGCATGCTCTACACTGTGCTGGGCTTGCAGGGGCCCTGGGGTGCCTCTGGGAGAAGGGGGAGCAGCCAGAGGGAGTGTCCTGGGTGAGACTATAGATGGCATCACCATCTCAGCACCAGGCCAAGGCTGGAGTCTGGAGCAAAAAACTGAGGGCTTCATGTTCTGGACCCTTCACTCAACTGCTACTCATGAGGCTCTGGCCGTAAGCTAAACCCCAGGCCAGCAGTCTCCTCCCTGAAAGGCTGGCAGTTTGCCAGGAAGTCAGCCCTCACTGGGGAGACTCCTCACAATGCCGTCACAGCAGCAGTCAGTCCAGTCACCCCACCCCACAGCCCCTTCTCAGACACCCACTTCATTGGCTCTAAGAAATGCTTTTGCCCAATTTTTGACCCAAATCCCATGACAATTCCCAAGCCAACCTACTCTAGGAGACAGACATGAAATGGCCTCAAAAGCCTGCAAATAAATCCTGCATTTATCATTTCCAGCCAGATGACCTTGAAGCAGGACTGCTTTACCACCCAGAGCCTGTATTCACTCCCTCATCAGTGAGCTGGGAATGACAGTATTGCCTACTAGCCTAAGTAGTAATGTTGTTGTGACAGTTGAAATGAGGTACTGTAGTCAACAGTTCTTGACATGCCTACCATGCAGTAGGAATTAACGAAAACAAGGGGCAATCCATTAGAACTCACAACCCAGAAGGCAGGCCTGGGGAGAAGATGGACAGGTGGGCAGGGTGGGGGCTGGGAAGGGCTGGATGTCCTGAGAACTGACACAGGGAAAGCTCATTCGCGATCAAGCCACCAGTGTCAAGACGGAGGCTGGGCTACAGTCCCTGCCCTAACTCAGTGCTCTGACTGCTCCCAGATGAAGTGCCATCTATCCAGCAACCCCCCAGGCCACCACAAGACCCAGAACTCAGGTACCACAGGGCAATGGGCATGGAAAAGGGAAGGGATGAACTCTGGGAGGACAAGAAGGGGGCATCTGAGGAGCACATCTACCTCAGGGGCACCTAATTCCTCAGGAAGGAGAAGGTCCCCCAGCCACAGCAGTTGCCACCCACAGACCCAAAGACTCTGAAGCAGATCCGGAAGGCAGAGAAAGCCGAGAGGGAGTTCCGGAAAAAGTTCAAGGTGTGAACACCAGAATCCTCTAAACAAGAGCCCTGGGAGTTCTGGGCACAGCCCCAACTGACCAAGGCCCCACAAATTCCATCCTCAGAAGATGGGGTTCCTGGGGTGACAGCACAAAACAAAAGCTCTAACATATCCCTCCCCAGTTTGAGGGGGAGATAGTGATTCAGACAAGGATGATGATCGATCCCAATGCCAAGACACGTCGTGGGGGTGGCAAGCACCTGGGGATCCGGCGTGGGGAGATCCTGGAGGTGATCGAGTTCACCAACAAGGATGAGATGCTGTGCCGGGATACCAAGGGCAAATGTAAGTCAGCCAGGCCAGAAAGTCCTAGGGAAACCTGCTACCACCAAGGATGAGAGCTCATCTATCCCCCTCTCTTTGCAGATGGCTACGTGCCCAGAACAGCTCTACTGCCCCTGTGAGTACTGGCCCTGACTGGGGGAGGAGGGGGACACACAGGGAGGGTGGGGTGGTCAGTGGACCAAGGTGACTCTTACTGACCAAACTGCTCTCTGCTAGGGAAACGGAGGTGTATGACGATGTTGGCTTCCTGGGTATGTAGATGCTCTGGGTAGGCTAGAAGGGACCACAGTGCCTGGAAGGAGGTAAACCCCTCACCCCATCTCCCTGGGGCTGCTCATTATCTGTTTATGGGGAGAAGAGTCACTGCAAATCACCCTTCCTCGGCAGACCCTCTGGAGAGCCAACCATTCCCCCAGGAACGATAAGACCCACAGGTGTGGGTACCCAGACAACCGGCCAGCCAAGCCACCCGCTAACCCAGGAGTCTTGGATCCCAGACTGGCAGTCACAGAACCACCCAGGCTGCCTACATACATGAACCACATAAAGCTCCTATTTAAAGCAATTCCTGCTTCTTGTCTTTTCTTTCCCTCCTGATTGGCACACAGCGGAGTCATGATCCAACACTTGGGGGTCTGCAAGGTCAACCCCATCCCTCCATTGTCTCACCCCTCCACGATAAACACCAGCAGGAGAAAAGTGTGGCAGGGAGAGGGTGGCAAAGGTAGGACACCACAAGCAAACATGAGAAGCAGTGGCTGCAGCTCCACACAGGCCGCAACAGCTGTCTAGCCCAAGTGGACGTATTTATGAGATCACATCATGGGGGAGAAGAGGGAGGGGTGACCCGGTTCTGACACAGCCCACATATCACCTTCAGCCTAAACCGCTATAGGACTAAATATGCTCAGAAACTCGCACCCTGCTTGATCCGTCACTGCAGCAAAGAAAAGCGGCTATGAACTGAAAGTATATGCCCCCACCCTCCACAAGCACACACCGCAATTCCTATGTTGAAAGCCTAACGCCCAATGTGATGCCATCTGGGTGGTGATTAGTGTCTTTATAAAAGAGGCCCGAGAAAGTTCCCCTGCCACTTCCACCATGTGAGATCACAGCTAGAAAGTACGATCCATGAACAAAGATCAGGTTCCCTCACCAGACATGGAATCTGCCACTGTTTTGATCCTGGATGTCCCAGCCTCCCCAGAACTGTGAGGAATACATGTCTGTTGTTTATAAGGTGCCCAGTTAATGGTATTTTTGTTATAGCAGCTGAAGCAGACTACGACAAAAGCCAAACTGGAAATGAGCCTGACCCAATGTCTACAGCCCAGAGAGCAATTGTACAGGAGGAAGAGAGACCGGCTCTCAGGACTCCCAGCAGGACCACTAGCATCCAAGTGCTTTGCTGGAGAATTCAAGTTCACTCAGGACTCAGTTTCCATAAAGAGTGTTCCTGAAGTGGCCAGGGTCCACGTCCTCTACCCTCGGGGTCCACAAAGGATAGGGATGAGACCCCCAGGGGTCACAGCTCCAAGGGTAGAAAGACAACTGGCTCTAGCTCCCCCAACCTCAGGTAGGTGCCCCACAACACATAACGCAAAAAAGCAAGCATCTTTTCAGGAACTGGTATTTATTATCAAAGTCATATTCGATGTCAACAAGATGCCACAACTACAAAAAAAATTGCGCACATTGCAATCTCAATGCAAACAGTCAAATGGAACCCCAGTCATTAAAAAAGTAATTCAAATTACCCCAAAAAGCAACTGAATTTTTTAAACATCTTTATACATCCAGCCAACAAATTAAAATGGTTAACAAGAAAAAATACAAATTCAGAGGTCTGGTATCGATGTTTAAAAAAGGCAACTGCTTAAGCATTTCTATCGATTCGAACATCAATCTCTCGGCCACTCAGCTTCATCCCATTCATCATCCGGCAGGCTCTCTCAGCCACCTCTGGCGACTCAAACTTAACCACACCGCACCCCTTGGACTTCCCGTTCTCCATCTTGATGTCGGCATACAGCACGTGGCCTGGGCACAGGGAGGGAAGAAGAGACCACAACTCATCAGGCAAACCCAGAGCTCAGCCTCAGTCTGGGCTCCATTCAGTCCAGATCACCTGTTGGATTTTGGTGGACAGAGTCAAAAGGGAGAGCGGCCCTGGCACACGAATGCTCAGAACACAATAGCCGGACTCCAGCGACTATGGCCCTCAGCCATGTTGCCATTCTTCTGCCAAAAGGACAACAATCTGACCCATGATCAGCCTCCCTGGCAGCTTAAAATGCATACTCGTACACTCGAGAAAGTTACAAAGGGGGCTGTTTGAGGCCAACTTTATAGGTGAGTTTTATAGAGGATTCATCTCCCAGGCCCCACACCAAAGCATTTAGGAGGCCATCATAATAGAATGGACGCTTCTGTACTGTCCACACATAGGCTGTGTCTTATCTCACAAGTGCGTTTCACATATTCATTCAAGCACTGATTAAGCATCCAGGTATGTGTCAAGCACCACCATGAAACAAGTCTATAGGGGATGAGCTAAGAAGGACCTGACCGTGCAGCCTATGCTGGGGGCCCTCGTTTCTAAAGCCATTAACTCACCCCCAAGGGAAGGTCAACATCTAGGGGACTTCTCACGGGACAGTTCTGAAATACTTAAGGTCACCAGAAGGAAGACTCTTGCTATACTAGCGTGAAATAAAGCACTTCTGGTGAATGGCACTTGCAACTCAGGGTTCAGGGACAGGAGGGAGACGAAAGAGGAGGAACTAAGTTACAAAGGGGCTAGTGAGTTTCTCTTGCTGGCAGACGGGCACCTCCAGGCGTCTGAGGCAGGGGAGCAGCCTGATTCAACCTGACTTTTCAGAATACCTTCTACAACGTGAAACTAAGGAGTGGGGAGAGGGCAAGAAGGCACAGATGGCTCAACAACAGCTGCCCCAAGAGAAGAACCAGGAGAAGCAGCAAAGTGGTGCAATCTGAGCTACCAGTAAAACAGGAAATGAGCAACACCGAGGCGGCCCTGACCCAGCAAGCCACCCAGACTTCGGGCTTAGGCCCAGGGCTCCCACTGGACATGGTTAACAGAACAGAGGTGGTGGGAGTGAGGGGCAGGGATTTACCCGGGACCAACTTCACTTCCTTTTAGCCACACAGTGAGCCTTTCAGAATGGTGGCCTGGTGTGCCAGGAAACCACAACCAGAGCCCCTCAGTCTCATTCACACGTAAGTTCACCCCTGGGAACTTCTGGGCGAGTGCTCTTTGAGGCATGAACCAACAGTGCGGTGGTAGAAAGCAACCTCATCTCATATGTTTTTATTCAGCTTTGTCACATAGAAGCCATGTGACCTTGGGAATGTGACTTTGCCTGACTCATCTGCAAAATGGGGACATTACCTCTTTTCAAAAACCATAAAAGGAGAAGGATGGGGTTGAAATGAGAACACAGGTGAGAAGTGTCTGACACATAAGAGGAAACTCAACAACTGGCTTGAGTATTTGCACAGGCAGAAAAATGGCAAGTCCCACTGGTCCTCGAGTCATGGCAAGTGGCTGTGAAGACCAGGATGGGAGCTTCCCTGCACCCCTCAAATGCATCACTAACAAGCTAAGACTTCTGAAGCCACAACACATGGAAGCATCTAAAAAGCCTTTCTCAAACACTTACCACATTCGTTGAATTTGTCTTTTAGCATCTTCCATGTAAAATCAAATGGAAGCTAAAGGGAAAAGGAGAAACCGATGAATGATACAACCAAATCCTAATGTCCTAATGCACAAACACCAGAGTCTGTCCGAGGGGAACTTTCAGGACTTCTTGTTACACAAGAACCAGGGCACCCTTCAAACTGAGATGATCAGCAGAGAACAAAACATGCCTGTCTGGAATGAGGTTCGAAACCAGCACACCAAGCATACACCCCTGCGGCGTTAACTGCCTAAGGGAGAATCATGCAGAGGACAGTCGCCTACAATAAGCGGCCCACAGGCCATTCAACAGTAACTGAAGGTGGTCAACTTGGTACAAAAATAATGCAGATATAGCCCTTTGTCCCTCTGTCCTGCCCAGGTGCAGCGGCTCTTCAAGCCAAGGGAATCAAGAAGATAGGGTTCCTGAGCTCACCGTCGGTGTCTACCTAGCAGTCTGACAACCCGGGGCTCCTGTCGCAGAGTTCCTTATGCTCTTACATTCCCTCCTTATCCCAGCAGCACCAGACTTTGGGGACAGTAGCAAGGTGGCCTTATGTGCTGCTACTCTGCTTCCTCTGCCTGAGGGCACCAACTCTGACCCCAACCCGCTCCCCTCCTTCCTTTGTGCCTACCACCACCACCACCACCAAGCTGCTGCAGAGCCACTTACATTTCTCACAAATATCTGGCAGGCCTTCCTGGCCACCCCAGGAGCATGGCCTCCAGCTCCGCCAAAGGAACCTGCGAAGCTTCCTCCAAAGTTGCCACGCTCCATCTCGATGGCGCGGTCAAAGCTGGCACCGCCACCGCCACCCATGGCCAGGCCCATGCGCTCAATGCCGGCGCCTAGGGCTGGACCCATGGCAGGACCCATGCGCTCCAGGCTGTTGGCGCCCATGCGCTCCAGGCCCATGCGCTCGAGACTGTTGGCGCCCATTCGCTCCAGGCCCATGCGCTCCAGGTTGTTGGCGCCCATGCGCTCCAGGCCGGTGGCCATGCGATCCATCACGGGGCCCATGCGCTCCAGGCCAGCCCCCATGCCTGCGGGCACCATGCGCTCCATGCTCAGGCCCATGCGCTCGATGGCAGGGCCCATACGCTCCACACCAGAGCCCATGCGCTCAATGGTCTGGCCCACGCGGTCGATGGGCGCGGCCATGCGCTCAAGGCCAAAGCCCATACCGGCACCCATGCGCTCCACGCCAGAGCCGATGCGCTCCATGGTCTGGCCCATGCGCTCGATGCTGGAGGCCATGTGGTCGAGGCCCAGTGGGCCCATGCGCTCGATGCCAGAGCCCATGCGCTCAACTGAGCCCATGCGGTCCATGACCAGGCCCATGCGCTCGATCTCGGAGCCCACACGATCCATGCCATGGCCCAGGCCTGCGCCCATGCGCTCCATGCCGGCACCCCCAATGCGGTCAATGCCAGGGCCCATCCTCTCGATCCCAGGGACACTGCCTCCACCTCCACCTGGAACAGGGAAACAAAACACAGGCAGGTATCAGGACTTGTACACCTGTGTGCACACTATGCCAGGAGGGTGACCTGGGTGCAGAGGCTTGGGTACTTCACAAACTTAACCACAGTTCAGGAATTAAATCCCACCACAATTCATCATTAGACATTTCTCAAATGTCAACAATTGTTAAGGCAGGGTGGTGAGGACATCATTCTTCCTATTTACTGTGCCAGAGCTGAAATTTCCATAGTATAATTTTAAAAAGGAGAAAATCCACCCTGGAGGAATTGTGTCAACAATGTTCTCCATGTTATTTCAGAAGCGCTAGCACTTGTAACTAGCTTTGTGAGCCATGGTTGTCAATTCCCGAGAACTGTGAAGTCTCCCCACCAAATTCAACGGAGAAATGCCCTCAAAGAAGGAAGCTTGGAAACCCCACCCTCAATCGGTCAGTCCGTGTAACAGATTACGTGGATTATATGTGACAATTCAGATCACTCACAACCTTTACCCTCTCCCAGCTTATCCCTCTCAGATGCCCTGCTGATGGCCAGTCTGGCTGCATTTCCTTAGCACCTCCAGGCATAAAGAGGCTAGTATACAGCCACATAATTAATAGGAGATGAAGAAGACAAACACCAATATAGATCTATGTCTAGATGGACAGAGAGCCACTTCCAGGAAGCCTTACTCTGTGAGGAAAACCCCCAAATGACTTGTGTATAACTCTGCTGGCTTTGGAGAAAAGGCAGCAATGGAACTGCAGAGTAGATCCTAGAAGAGGCTAAGATCAGTTCTCAATGCCATGGTTCAGCTAGACACATGCTGGCATGTCAGCAATGCAGGGACCCTGTGAGGCTGGTAGCCCTGGAAAAGGAGGGTCTGCCCAGCACTTTTCCACATGCAGAGCATGAGGATCTCTCTCACTCAAGCTTCACCACCACCACCACTGCCACCTGCCTCTGAAAAAGGTCAGCTGAGCCCACAGCCAGCCCATTACTGACCCAAGCAGCCCAGTCCAAGACATAAATTCAGGAAAAGGAAACTCAGAAGTTTCTGTGAGTCTCGGACTGACCTCACGTCACTCTACTTCTCCATGACTATTTCCTTAGTCATGCTGAGTAACAGCACGCCAAGTGGCAAAATATAAACACAATTTTAACAATATTAAACTTTCAGAGCAGAAATTTCTCAGAAACTATTTAAAAAAAAAAAAAAAGCAAGATAACTAGAAAGGGCAGGTAGCATGCTCAAGAACATCAGAAATCAGGCTGACCCCTGGTGCCAAAAACAGCAGAGAACAAGGGGAAAACGGTGCCCATGTGGAGTTTAGAATCAGAGCACCACAGAAATAACCAGCAAGTGGAGTTACCAAGGAAATGCCAAGACACTCAGAGCCACTGGGGGGGCGGGGGTGTCAAGCTGAAAAAAGAAGTTTAGTTTTAAGTACCCATAAAAAAAAGTGTATTAATGGACGGATATACTCCAAAATGATAAAGCACTCATCACTGGGCAGTGAGACTGCAGATATTTACTTTCTTTATAATTTTCTGAATATTTATCAGTACACGTGTACAGTTTAGTAAGCATTTGTTATGGATGCAGCTAGTATATGTTTATAATCAGGTATTTGCTTTCAGGACTTTACAATTTTATAGTATTTAAAACAACAAAGCCCCCAAATTACATGGATATTATAATAATGACAATGGCTAACACTTACATAGCACTTATGCAAGTACTCTTTTCTATGCATTAACTCATTTACTCTGCACAACAACCCTATGAGGTAGGTACCATTATATCCCCATTTACAGTACAGAAAATAGAGAGGTTCAGTAACTTGCCAAATGTCACACAGCTAAGAAGAGACAGAGCTGGTTCCCACCCAGGCAGTCTATTTTAGAGCCCATGCTTTCCACCACTACACTCTACTATCCCCGGTAATAACAGCCTATTCTAAAAATCAAAACATCAAAACTAAGCGTTTCCTACCTCCTCCCTGCTTTGCAATGATCTCTCCTCTCTTCAGTGCATTACTTAGGATTTCTAAGGAAATCAGGAAGAAAAAAAAATTAGCCAAATTTCTCTATGGTAACAGAAATTTGTTTATTACAGATTCCAGAGTAAGAATATTACTAATTTAAAAATAAAACAAGGAAAGGGGGGAGGGGTTAAGAAATACACACACAGACAGGATCATTTTACTAGAAAACTCTAAGAATCCTTGATGTTGGGTCATGATACTAGGATCCCATGTAGCTCCAGAGTCTGAGGCCCAGTTGGCAAGACCATCCAGGAATGCGCCCAGCAGAGCTAAGTAAGAGCCAGCGTGCACCAATGAACTGAACTTAGAAAATCAGAGCAAGAATGGGGCCAGTAGCAGTTTTCTAAAGCTGGTCCAAACCCTCACTCACCCACCAGATCCAATCAACACCTCACAGTTATCCTTCAGCAACTAAAGCTGTGGCTATACTTACTGCCAAAACCCTAAAAACCAGCAGCAACTGCATGCAGTGCTTAAGTATGACCTCATTAACAAGTCGTGCATGGAAAGACTCCAGCAAGCTGAGCCCACCAGCCCCACCTGGAAGGAGCTGGGTGTGATGATGACTAAGTGACAGACAAAGCTTCAGGAAAATAAAAACCCCAACATATCCAGAACACATCCAACACTTTGTCCAAAACAGAAAACACTGTTGCTTGTTTGCCAACGATTCATCCAAACCTCTTTAAAGTTTGTCTAATGCTATATGGTTAGTACTAGCTTTCAAAAGATTCTTCTCAGCCTTTCACTGTGTAAAGAAGCTTGTACCCACCCCCTTCTCTGGTCCCAAAGTTTACTCAGCAATGTGGACAAATAGCCACAAAGCACATCTCATTTTCTGACTGCGACCACAGAAATTAACCCTACCCCCACAGGTGTTTCTGGTACTCCAACCACCTGCTACAGGAAGGACGTGGGAAAGCATACCAAGAAACAACAGACCTCCAGCCTGAAAGCAAGGAGGGCTCACTTATTCCATGACACCTGCGATACTGCTCCGCATACCCAGCGTAGCTTCACTTTCCTAAATCGGCAGCACTTAAATCAAAATACTCCTTGCAGAAGCATCACAATCGGCACTCCACTGATTTGAAGAGAAAGGAAAAATTTTCATGGGCATTCACAGACCTCCCTGCTCTGACTCTGAACTTGAATCTGCTCTTCCTGCCCCGGGTAGACCCTTACCTCCAAGCCTGTGCACCTGATGCTGTCAGCCCTCTCTGCCAGTACACCCTCCTGTTACACTGAACCCTCTCAGACACTCAGCCCGCCACTCCACCTTAAACTGCATCTCCTCCACCACGGTCTTGCACTCCTGCTCGGATCCAGTGCTCTCAGCAGAACACTTCTATCAGAAAGGTAAAACACGCGGGGCGCCTGGGTGGCACAGCGGTTAAGCGTCTGCCTTCAGCTCAGGGCGTGATCCCGGCGTTATGGGATCCGAGCCCCACATCAGGCTCTTCCTCTATGAGCCTGCTTCTTCCTCTCTCACTCCCCCTGCTTGTGTTCCCTCTCTCGCTGGCTCTCTCTATCTCTGTCGAATAAAGAAATTAAAAAATCTTTAAAAAAAAAAAAAAAGGTAAAACACGCTTTTTTCAAATCTTAACACAGAGAAAATGATCACCTTTGTGTGTTGCTCACCTGGCTGCCAAGGGCCTAGGAGCCAACATCTTCACTGGCACCCTCACTAGGCCACTTCTACGTGCAGACCTCCGGTGCTGCCCTGAGTCACTAAGCATCGTCTCCTCAGCTGTGCCACCTCCTTCAAGGTCAAGGACCACATATGTGCATCCCTGCACCACCAAGTACAGTGGTTTGCAGAAACAAGGGCAAAGATCTACCGCCTTGATAGAAGAGAAGGGACACTGAATGGGGAGGGGTGAGACACTACCAAAAGTAGCACCAAAACAATTCAACTTCCAAGTGAAAAACAGAAAGGAGAGAGAAGAACTGAATAAACAAAAACAAAAAACTCATCCAGGCCAACTAGTCTGAACCCCAACTTAAACTTAGACACCTTTTTACTAAATTGGGTCTGATCACAAGTAGCAGCAGGAATTCCAGAACAAAGCCCTTTGCTCTTGCCCCCGTCCCTTTGGGAGGTCTCAGGACAAAGAGACAAGATAGTCTCAATCAGAGAGATGGTGGCAAAGTAGCAGGAAATAGCAAGGCCTACAGATGCCATTTCTATTCAGGGTGGGACCAGAGGAATTTCCTGTTGCCATGAGAAATAATGACCTCATCAGATCTACCCCTTCTCCACGAACCAAGGCAAGGCCACCAGCTCATCACAAAGGTTGACAGGCACCGCAGAGTGTTGAAGTTTAGGCCTAAGGCAGGAAGAAGTGCCTAGGAAGCAAAGTCATTTGCCATCTTGTTCTTACCCTCGGTTTCCACAAATTGCTATTTGCAGCCAAATGACAAGTTTTTTTAATTTTTAAAAATATCCTGCTATTCCAGGACACAAAAACAGAATCAGTCATAGACAATAAGAAACTTTAGCCGACCTAATCACATACAGATTATGAACTCACCCCCAAAATTCTAAAGCTTTGGAATAATCTAGAATAAAGCTACAATCAGTCATAGCAGACAGCAAAAGGAAAGAGAAAAAAAAAAAGTAAATCTTCACTACCAGCCTAGTAAGAAACAAGAAAGTCTTTCTAGCTACCTAACTGCCAGTAGGGAAAAAGAGAAACAAGTCTCCACCGAACAACTGTTTTCCCTCTACTCTTCTAATAGTTCCTGATTTTATGGAGGACACAACACAAAGATGGGAGTCCTAGAAATAATCTGAAGAATCGTCTCACTGAGCTGGATGACGAATCTTTCTAGGACCAGAATATATCTAATACAAACTTACACAAGAGAACTTAAAATCTTCACACCTAACCCAAGGACAGAGGCCGAGCACTCTGAGGCAGTCACCCAGAAGCCTCACATCTGCACAGAATGAGAAGCAGAAGATGGGGGGAGAGTACAGATCCATGCTCCAAACCGCCTTTGACAGAAACAAACTTAAGAGCCCACAACTGGACAATCTCTTTGGACCATACTAATGAAGAATAAGGCTGGTGGATTCTCAGAAACATCTGAACTCAAAACAGAGGACAGGAGAGACAATCACCGAGAAGCAAAGAAACTGCTTCGCAATCTAACCAAAAATGTAACAAGAGTTTCTCTGCAGCACTTAGGCCCAATACTCAGGCCTTCCAGCATCAGAAAACTCCCCCAGTTCCGTGAGGCCTCTTTTAAAGGTACCAGCAAGCACACCATGCCACCCGTTAACTAGACCACCACAGCGCCCTGGGCAAGGGAACTCACACCCCACTCAGCAGGGCCTCAGAAATCTCTACCACTCCAGAGAGCCAGTGCCATGTAAACACAGCGGTTTTAACTCCCACAGCAAGCAAACACCTTATACCAATGCAACCACAGAAGCCACCTGAAAAGACTGAAGAAAAATGGTGCTATTGATACCAATAAAAAATTCAAGGACCAAAAGTTTTTACCTAGGTCTAGAAAATGTTCAGTTTTTTAAAAGACTATGGAAAAACAACTGACTCTGCCTAAGAAAGAACCTCTGACCTGAGGGTGAGCCTGCACCCCAAGGGGTGAGCCCCACCCATGTGGGGCCTTCTTACCCATTCCTCTGCCAAGGGGCTCGCCAAAGCTTCGAGACATTCCCATCTTGTTTCTGGCAAAGTCTCTCTCAAATCCTCCACCCATGCCACGCTCCATCTCTGTGGAGAAAAACATTACCCTAGGCCTTTCCAGGAATACCACTGTGTTTTAGACATGACAAACTACAGGCACACGACAGCCACCACCAAGTCAGCATGTTCACTCTTACTATAGAGAAACTATCATTCGTCCTTTTTTCCTTAAAAAAGTCACCTCAAGTGAATCCCTGGAAGCTACCTACCTTGAATCCATTAAGGACTAATTGACAACTTTCATTAAAGCCCCCCCAGTGAGTAAGATACACCAAGCACTTGCTCCTACAGCAACCACGTGGGCGCATGCTGAGTCAAAGGCAGGCTGCAGCGGCAGCTACCACCTTCAGGGTACTTCCCACGTGCCCCGCCCCACCCAGGCTCTACGGGTGCTAGTAGTTCACAGAATCCTCACAAGAGCCTGCAACATCACTGCCCCTTTACAAAGAAAGAGGCTCAAATGCCTTAATAACCTGACCAAGGTCACATGCCTGGTTAAGGGCTGAGGCAAAAGCGGGAACCTAAACCCAATGCAAACATCCATGCTCTATTATACACAAGCACATCCACACAGAATACAGAAACATGTCTGCATATAACGGGACTTCTCTACTAACCAGGGTGGTTTCGTCTATACAAAGATGTTGGTAGCTTCATTACTTTTTTCTATGCTGACAGCAAGACTTACGGTACGTTTTGCAATAGTCTTTTAAAAACAAAGGTCTTAGCTTCTATGGGGAAAGAAAGCCTTACCACAGCTGTCCACCTGCTGGAGAAAACCTCTGATGATCCCATTATTAGCTACTTCTTTCCTCTAAAGCAAGACTTAAGATGTGTATCACACTGTGTCTCCCTCCCATACTGAGAGGTCCTTGAAAAACCTAGTTAATTAATGTTGCTCCTTAGAAATCAGGTAATGATCACCTTTTATCGCACAACTACCAAAAACGGTTATATGAAGCTCAAGTCCCTTACTTTCAATGACGTGGAACAAGCCTACCCAAGGGGTGGAAGCAGGCTAGCCATCATGAATTACTTAGAAAACGCAGCAGAGGGACGCATACGTGGCTCAGTCAATTAAGCATCTGCCTTTGGCTCAGGTCATGATCTCGGGGTCCTGGGATCAAGCCCTGCCATCAGGCTCCCTGCTGAGCGGGGAGTCTGCTTCTCCTTGTTTGCCTCTGCCCCCAATTCATGCTCACTCTCTAATAAAAATCTTTAAAAAAAAGGGGGGGGGCGCCTGGGTGGCACAGCGGTTAAGCATCTGCCTTCGGCTCAGGGCGTGATCCCGGCGTTCCGGGATCGAGCCCCACATCAGGCTCTTCTGCTATGAGCCTGCTTCTTCCTCTCCCACTCCCCCTGCTTGTGTTCCCTCTCTCGCTGGCTGTCTCTATCTCTGTCAAATAAATAAATAAAATCTTAAAAAAAAAAAGAAAAAGAAAAAGAAAACACAGATTTTAGCAATGGTGAACTTGCTATTCATAGTTTGAATCGACCCAAACTGAACTGCACAGGTTGGTGGCATGCCATCTGCTGAAACTAGCTTGTGCAAGCTTTCATGTGGTGGGCAGAAGGGAAACCCCAGAGTGGGACTATAATGGAGGATGCTCTGCTGTACTCCTTTAATCCCTATCTTAACAGCATGAAGGCAGAAGCACTCCGCCCCCTCGAGATAAGGAAGTCATACGCAGGTATTAATGTCAGCGGCGGCCTCAGAACTCATCTTCCCCAACAAAAACAAAAAGAAAATTAAACAGAACTCATCTTCCCAACTGTCAACAGACTCTACAGTTCAGGGAACCCTCTGTGAATTCCAATGTCCCACCCAAAAAGAGAGTTTTCCTTGTCAAATATTGTATCTTATCATTGTTTGGCATTTGACTTTTTATTTTGTAATTTTTAATATCTGTTTTATCAGGACTTGACCTGTACTGCTGATTGACTGGCCCTGAGACTGATTTCTAATCAGTCTGATGTCAGCACCTATGACCCTGGTAGACACATTATGGTCACCAACTAAACATTAAATTCAAAACATCTTTATCTCCTTTTCCCCTGATAAAGTTGACTGCACTCAAAGCTCAGACACAGCTCAAGTGGAAGAAGTCCCTGCTGTCTACTGCAGAGGATGAGGAGGGAGGACTCAGAGGATCTATATCTGAGAGCATCTAAGAACACCGTGTCAGAACACATCCTCCCACTGTGGCTCTCCAAGAGAATCAGCACCTTGAACCTCTGATCATCAGGCCCAGAACTGTGACTGCGGCATTCCACCTGCCAGGACTTTCCCACGCCAATCAGCACAGCCCCACCCCCTCTCCATCCACTTCTAAATCACATCACTCCACTCCTCAGAGCAACAACCCCATCTCCTAATGACTCATCTGTTTTGAGCAAACACTTTACCAAGCCAGACTCCTCCAACTCTCACTTTTTATTAAATTCCTATACACATTATGAGCTACAGGCTCCCTAAAAGTACACTGGAAATGCAGACCTTTGTCCCTTCATGCCTAATGCTGAGGGCTTCCCTATATCTTTTTATCACTGTCTAGAACAAGGAACCCCATGAAGAAAGGCAGTTTATTCATCAGAATTTTCTTTCTATCCTAGGAAAATTCTCACTTGCTCTATTCTATCTTCACATTAAAGGATACTGCAGGTCAGCAAAGAAACATTTAAATGCAAATCTTTAATGACTTTCCATCCCAGGGAAGTTAATGTGTTCAAGGGAAGCAACATCCCCACAGGTGAGGGTCAAAGAGTCAACCAACCCCCAAAGGATTTCAGAAACAGTCTGCAAGGTTTCTCAAGGCACACTCTACAAGCCACGCAGAAAAGGGGCTGACGCCCATGCTGGAGGCAGTTCTGAAATGCAGGATCACAGTATGATTAAGCGCCAGGCTCTGGAGCCAGATAGGTGGGATCCATATATATCCCATTATTACTATTAGCCATGTGACCTTAGGCAAGTCACTCCCTGGGCCTCAGTTTCTGATGAAATGGTGATAAAAGTACCTACAAATCATGTGGTTCTTGCAAGGACTAAATAAAAAAACAGACTATTACTATGATAGTACTATATTTCTATTAAGGGGTTGAAAGACTGGTAAGATCTGAATGATAGTAACACCAAAATTTGCACTATGTAAATGCTAAATTAAATCAGTGTCTCTGCTCACAACTCAGAGTTTTATCAGAGCAGATGATCAAGAACTGACGCAGGCCAGAGCTCCAGGGAAGACAGGAATTCAATTAGAAACTCCAAAGAAACTAAAACTAATCCCTTACACTTGAAGACGATTTTAAAGTAAGCAAAACATAACCACAGGTATCTACAGGATGCCTGCTAGAGCTGGGGACAATAAAAAAGCTTCACTATTTTATTGGGTAATTATCGGGGGGAGTCAGAACACAGGACACACAGTTGAGTGACTAACGGGATTAACACTTACCTAACTAGGAAGTCTGGCTTCTGAAATACAAACTTCTGATTTTAATAACATTTAAGGCAATTCAAAGACATCTAATTCAACAGAAAAGTGGAAGGGGCAATTATTCATTAAAAATGGGTATGCTGCCTCAAGGTCACCCAAGAGCCAACAGCCAGCAGGGGGCAGGTGGAAGCAGGAAGGAAGCATCAGTCTTACCGTTTATTCTGCCCATGTTCATCCCAGATCCAAATCGACCCATGTTTTCCATACCGCCACCAAAAGGTCCCTCCATGCCTGCAAGAGACGTTCTGATTTGAGGACCATTTCATTGAGACTGTTTACACTCATCAGGGAAAGAAAGATGTTTTCACAAGTTTCACCTTGGGAATTTTCTGCCAGGAACTTCCTTACCAAGTATAAGGGTTTTGGGGAAAAAATACTAATGCCCTTGCCTAAAACTGACCATCTTCAAAAAGCTAATCTGATCCAACCCCCTTAACAGACAAGCAAAGAGAGGCCCAGAGAGATGGAGTGATTTGCCCAAGGTCACAGAGCTAGTTAGTGAGAAAGCCAGAACCAAAAGCCAAGATACCCACTGGAAAGAAAGACTGATAGGTAAAATTAATTTCTAGACTCAAACCTTTTGGAAACCAAAGTGAGAGTTCATGCAAGGCTTAAGGGAAAAGGAGGAGGAAAGGTGAGAGAAAACCATACCTAAAAGTGATTACATTTGTACTTCATTTTAAATCTCTTACCTCCCATTTTATTTATTCCAAATCCTATGCCTTCCATTCCCATTCCTTAAAAAGAAAAAGTCAATGCAAACTAAAATTATGTCAAAGCAGTAACGTCTGAACTTAAAAAGCACAAGAAATTCCAAACCAGCAAATGAACAAAAGATATCCCTGGTTATGAATGTATTTTAATTGTCAAGGAACGGGGGGGTGGGGGGGATGGAGGGCGCTCTATCACCTCACCTGTCAAACTATCACATTCCAAGAAACTATGTCTTTAACAAAAGTCTTTAACAAAATAATCACATGACTCAACATTCTTTAGGGCCCACATACAGTTTTAATAAATAACCAAGTCAGACCGTTTTAAACATGACATATAATTATCAGGTACAAACTGGAGGCACTTACTTTTTTAGCAGCTTATTTTAAGGAACGTTAAGTTTAAAAATCCCTTTTAAAGATAAAATTCTCTAAATAAAAAGCAGTTCCTAAAAACACTGAGGCNACTGGAGGCACTTACTTTTTTAGCAGCTTATTTTAAGGAACGTTAAGTTTAAAAATCCCTTTTAAAGATAAAATTCTCTAAATAAAAAGCAGTTCCTAAAAACCCTGAGGCTTCCCTCCCCGCCCCCCCTTTCTTCTTAGGCATTAGTGGGGGGGGGGGGCAGTCAGACTGCCAGGGCCACGTGAGGTGATGGTCCAGGGCATTGAGGTAAGCCCAGAGTTTAATCTGGGAGGGAGACAAGGGTTATGCAGAACTAACAGTAGCAGGTGAAGGGACATCCATCCTACAATTCAAAGGATTTCAAGAGAGACCTAAGTCTGTGGACTTAGTTCTTAATAGTATATAAACGCCTCATTGCACAGAACGAAAATACTAAACAGAGTTTAAAGCATTTTCTTCACAAAGCTTTCATTCACCAGCTATTTCTTATCTTCTTAAACGAAGACAACACTGAACACCATGTCTCTGTGGTCTGTGACAGCTATGTTGTCAAGTAATGAGGCCCTCCATGCCTTTTTGTATCCATCAATGCCCCTACCGTAGTCTAGAAGCCATATCAACACCAGGCAAGAGCCCAAGGGGTGTCTGGGTAATGGACTGTGGCAGTGCTGTGGTCCCAGGATCAGGAGACCTTTATCTCTGTCACTAACTGATAGTGTGACCTTGAGCAAGACCAACTCTCTGGCTTGCCTCATTTTATCAAACAGCTTAACTACCTTAGCTTGGAAGGTCATGAAAGGATAAAATGCAAAGTATAATAACTTTAGAAAAAAGGATTCAATTCAGTAAAAATACAAAATATTGCTTTTATCAAAATGAATCGGAGGTGAATAAGGAGGGAATTCTGCTCCAATTAAATCTTTATTCCATTTGAAGTACACAATGTCCAATTATCCCAATAGTTCACTTGAGTAACTAACTTCCCCAGACATCTCCAATCAAAGTACACTGCAGTTCTCACCTGCGGGTCCTATGTTTCCCATGCCAATGCCTTTATTCAGGTGATTGGCATCAATAGGCTGTCCTCCTGGGCCTAACCCCATGCCAATACCACCAAGTCCATCTGAAAAGAAGAAAGTTGTAAGTGTAGAGTCCACTTAGAAAACCCATAACCTTCCAAGGCAAACAGAGTCTTTGTTTACTGTGTTGCAAATGTCACACTCCATTCCCATCCACCCACCTCCACGAGCAAACCCAGGGCCTAATTCATAATTCGACACTGGTTCATTCGGGAGCTATCACTTTCAAGGTATAACTTTCCATATTCAATTACCAACTGGAGTTTGTGATATGTATAAAATGAGGACAAATGAAAAATCAGTTACTTGAAAATTACAGAGAAGAATTATGAACAACCCACATGTAAGAATCACGGATACTTGTTTCCCTAAATCTCCAATTGAGAAATGCTTGATTAAAAGAGGCAATCAAGGGGCGCCTGGGTGGGTTAAGTGTCTGCCTTCGGCTCAAATGATCCCAGGATTCTGGAATCAAGTCTTGTATCAGGCTCCACACCCCCCCCTTGTGCTCATGCTCTCGCTGACAAATAAAACCTTTAAAAAATAAAAAAAATAAAAAAATTAAATAAAAAATAAAAAGGTAATTAAGGACATCGGGTGGCCTGCAGCACAAATATGCCCAATCCCCACTTCCCAACCGCAGCCCAAAGGACCTTTCCCAAGAAAAAAACAACGCTATAAACCAGCCAATTAACACACTGGGCATACACTATTCTCTGACTTCACTGTGAGCAGTTTTCTGGACAGTGAAGCTAGTGTTATCTTCTGCCCAGAAAGCTTCCTAACCTGTGGTTCAATACCCAGTCCACCCTCAACCCCGTGCTCCACAAACAAGCAGGGACGTAAGAAGACAGAGTAGTCTCAAAACGGACAACAAAACCTGATAATGTAAGACACTTGCGATCTCTGAGTGACCTTGGTCTGAGGCTTAAACCACGGGAAACCAGGTCATTTTAAAAAACAACAGCAGCAACAACAAAAACCCCTGATACTAGTTCCCAAATATTTAATCTATTTAACAGCCCTGTGTTTTTAAATTGCATAGAAACAGCAGCAGGAGATCACCAAGGTTACTTACTCCCCAAAGCAGTCTCTGAAATGTGCAAGGAGGACCACAAGTCACAGATAATGGGCTCCCTGGGGCCCCAAGTGTGCCAGCCAAGGCTCCCAAATAGCCCTTGTCCCACCTCCTCTAGGCACAAATGTCAACAGGAGCCATGGCCCTGATCCTGGGTGATCACTGCCAAGTGGCCACATTGATTAAGACAAAGAAATGTGGTCCTTCTCTTAAAAATGTTAATTTTCAACAGATAAGCCATCTTCTATTCTTAAAGCCATTGAGCACCCCTCAAAACCCACCTCCATTATGCTTCCATAATGTTAAACCACAAAGGCATTTAGTGTTAGTGTTCTAGTCTAGGCTCCCATTCAATTCAATCTGATCTGGGCCTTAGGCTTGAGTCCCTCTCCAGACCAGAGACAATCCCTGATGTAATCCTAACATATCCACCCCAAATGCCTCACGTGGTAGGAAGTTCTCACAGCACAGCACAAGCATGCCCTCTTCTCCTGCCACCTAACCCTCAGGATTCCTTCTGACTCCCCCGGCCCTCCCGCTGCTAGAAACCCTCACTCTCACCGCTGCCTATGCTCAGGCTTCACTCAGCCCTGCGGGTTTGGCGGAAAAGGTGCCTAGGGCTTCACGAATACGCCCCATTTCCACCTGTGAGGTGACCAGTCATCTAGCCTTCCCTGTCAGACAGATTTTCACCTGGATGCTTCAAGTGACCCTATATAAAAATCTGGACTGTTGCACTTCACAGACCATAAGACGCATTCACTCCAAGTGTACAGTTTTAGTTCAGTTGGAGTTGCATACAACCTTCGCCACCATCTACTTCCATAACGCTGTCATAACCTCAAAAACAATTCTCCACTTACCCCTCTCCCCAGGCAACCACTAATCTACTTTCTGTCTATGGATTCGCCTACTCTGCACATTTCCTACAAATGGAATCAAGGTTCCTCCATGCTGTGGCAGTTACCAGTATTTCGTTCTTTTATACGACTGAGTAATACCCACTCTATAAAATTTACCACTTTTATTCATTTATCAGCTGAAATCATGCTGCTGGGAACATCCATATGTGAGATTCTCTGAGGACGTAGTTTTCCGGTCTTTGGAGTATACCTAAGAGTGGCACTGCTGGGCCATACAGCACTTACCCATCTCTTCTGACCCCAAGTACAACCTGGTTTTGATTCCCTTCGCAGTGTCTGGCTCTTCCCTCCACAGGACACCTCCAAACCCAACTACATCCTCTGGGATGTAGTCTACCTCACCACAAAGTAATCCTAACCACCTTCCTAAGTTGCGAATCTCTCTTCACTTGTCACCCTGAAAAATCTACAGGAAAACAAAAACCAAATCCTTTTTGAAGCTTTCCCTCAAGAACGATCAAGAGAACTGCAGAGTAACATGGCACAAGCTCAAGGGTAAGTGTAGTTTTCTGGTTGGCTGTTTTTTCAGATTTTATTTATTTATTTATGAGATAGCGAGCGCGCACAAGCGGGGAGGAGGAGGAGAAGCAGGCTCCCCACTGAGCAGGGAGCCCGAGGTGGGGCTCGATCCCAGGGCCCTGGGATCATGATCTGAGCCGAAGGCAGACACTTAACCTACTGAGCCACCCAGGCATCCTTTTCTGATATTAATCAAATTCAAAATCTAAGCCATATTGAGACTACTTACGGGGAAGTTGCTGTGGACGCTCAGGAGGAAAAAAATCTCCCTTTGGTAAGGCCCTTTCATCCTGAAAAGGAAAGTGAATAAATCTCAGTATTCCTTGAAGCACAGCTTTGCAACAGCAAAAAGATGGAAACAACTCCCAACAACAGAGAACTGGCTAGAAAATTATGATCCAACTATGCCATGGAATAACACACAAGTATAAAAAAAAATTACAGAGAAACACCTTTTGTGTAAAGGAGGGAAGGATAAAAATATACATCCATGTTGCTATGGGGAATAAATGGGACCTAAGTAGAAAGTAAGGGCAAGACTCTCACACTGTATCTTTTTCATGCTTTTTGACTTTTGAGTCATGAAAAGCAATTATCTACTCAAAAGACCAAAGTGAATGTTTAAGGTAACTACAATACCCTTTCACAGTTCCTTTTATTTCCTAGTGAATCTGAGCCCTACCTAGATTGTCCTCAGCATGTTGCAGTCATACTTGTGTTAATTCATCATTCATTATCCATGGCACAGCCACAGCAGGGCTAAAGTTTATCACTGGAATGCTTCAAAAGAAGCTTAAAGGCTGTCTGAATCAGACTTAGTATGTTCACAACGCATATGACGCTGGCTAAACGTTCTAATGCAGTACTATGAAAAGTAGAAACTGACATACATAACTATTCCTTGAAATTGATCATTTGCTTAAAGCAGGATACTCAACTGACCATGACTGTGTCAAAAAGAGGCAACTGCACAAAGGGTAAGTATCTGAAGAGCTGCGCAAGCAAGCAAAAAGTTGTTTCTGTCATAAATCTGCTCAACATACTGCGCCCTATTTAATGTAGACTGATCCATAAACATCTGAGTGCCTATGTATACTCTTAATAATCCCATGTTTTTGCTAGATTTATTTGAATATATTATGCAGAAAGAGATCCTATTAACTTACCATTTTCACGTGCATTGGTCTATCAAATAGCAGTTGACCATTAAACATAGCTGATATTACAATTAAGGTTATTTCTCGTAATTCTAAAAACAGGCACAGCAGGACAGAAATACAGAGAAAAAATACTCCAACTGCTACCAGACCCTCTAAATAGAGAAGTTATCAGCAACTTTGATTTTTCATTATACTTTTAAAAATATCTGTTTCTACAATAAGCATAAAAACAATATACAGAACTCCAGGGTGGGTGGGGGAGTAAATGTCAGCTTATTCACTAGGTGCAGAGCTTCATTTGTATAACCTGAACTTCTCACCAGACCATCCTCTTAAGGACTGGCATGAGTTTTCTATAGGGAGTCCACTGGGCCAGGTACCCCATCATTTTTTGAAGTACCATGTTTTCTGGGTAAGATACACAGTAACAGCCTTATCAGAATTTAGTGACTGTGTCCACGTGCAGCATTCTCCACTGTGACTACAAAGATAAAACTCTAGAGTCAGACAGAAGTGCTTCTAGAATGAAGTCAATCCACTGGAGAAATAGGGCCAAGGACATATATATGAAGTAACAATGGAATTTCTCTCCAGAGGGACATTCTTTATAGACTTCTCCTTTCAAACCAAACTTCTCTAAAAAGAGAATGGGGGAAAGACCACTCATGGGTATGTGCCTCTTTTCTCTCTATGCACTACTGGATCAATTCTACCAGAGGACTAACTTTTAAACTCCACAGTAACGCGTTCCCTCCAGTCACTTACAAAATATTCATACACAAAATTACCACATCCCCCAAAATCCTATGTTATTAACACAACATTTAGACCAAATTGTTCACCAAGAGTTGAATTCTGATAAAAGGATACATATAGCTTGCACAGCTTCAATGGACTGTTCAAAAGTAACAGTGCCTATTCCACGACTTTTTCCATCTTTATCCTCAAGAATGTCTGCTCGGACCACCACACCAGCCATACTAAAAACTTCCTTCAGTTTCTTCCAGCCAACTTTATAATCCAGCTAATCAAGAGAAAGGAGAGAAATCTCAGTGCAGGCATCTTTAGAGAAAACATCTTCACTCTATGAGCGCAACAGGCTTTGGCTGGAAACAAACATTTTTTTTTTTTTAAAGATTTTATTTATTTATTTGACAGAGAGACAGCCAGCGAGAGACGGAACACAAGCAGGGGGAGTGGGAGAGGAAGAAGCAGGCTCCCAGTGGAGGAGCCTGATGTGGGGCTCGATCCCATAACGCTGGGATCACGCCCTGAGCCAAAGGCAGACGCTTAACCGCTGTGCCACCCAGGCGCCCCTGGAAACAAACATTTAAAAATAAGGTCAGGTTATTATTATTATACTGGGCACCCAGCAGGCTCAGTCAGTAGAGTGGTGAGTTCAAGCCCCATGCTGGGTGTAGCGGGTACTTAATAAAAATAAATCATAGATAGATGATAGATAGATAGATAGATCACACAGACAGACAGACAGAGGTGTCTCGGTGGCTCAGTCAAACATCTGCCTTCCACCCAGGTCACGATCTCAGGATCCTGGGATCAAGCCCCACATCAGGTTCTCTGCTCAGCGGGCAGTCTGCTTCCCCCTGTCCCTCTGCCCCCCCCATCACACTCTTGAAAATAAATAAATATAATCTTAAAAAATAAGTAAATAAACAAGTAAATAAAATGTCACAAAAATGTAACACGTGATCTGCACAATTTTTCAGATAGGATTATGAAGCCTGTCCTTAACTGCTATTCACTGTCTTCTTTTCTCTGAAAGAACAGGTTAAGTCATCTCATATCTTTCAAATTAATGCTTATGCTGTGAACATTTAAAAAAAATTTTTTTTGTTCCTTGGTTTATCATCATCCTCCCCAACTCACTTCCTTTAAAAATATTTCCCCTTGCAAAGGGCAAGGGTATTATCTTTCATCCCAGACACAACAAGAGGGAGGGAAATGTCAGCCCTACTCACACACTTTTTTGACCTGCACCTAAATAAACCCAGGGAATGCAGACTCAGCTGCCACTTCTGTAACCAGCACAGTAAACATGGCCCCAAGAGGACCATGGTCAGGCCTGTGACTTATCACTGCAGTGGCCACTATGGCACAAAGTTCAACTTCAAAGCTAATTTTTTTTAAACAGACCAAGAAGAGAACATAATCCACTTTTTTCCTAAGATTGATTGATTGATTAAGAGTAGGGGGAGAGGCGCCTGGGTGGCGCAGTCGTTGAGCGTCTGCCTTCGGCTCAGGGTGTGATCTCGGCATTCCGGGATGGAGCCCCACGTCCACGTCGGGCTTCTCCGCTGGGAGCCTGCTTCTTCCTCTCCCACTCCCCCTGCTGTCTCTCTCTAATAAATAAATTTAAAAAAAAACCTTAAAAAAAAAAAGAGTAGGGGGAGAGAGAGAGAGAGAGAGAGAGAGAGAGAGAGAGAGAGAGAGAGAGAGAAGAGCACAGAGGGGGAGAGGGAGAAGCAGACTGCAGGGAGCCCCACACGGGGCTCAATCCCAGAACCTTGACATCATGACCTGAGCCAAAATCGAAAGTCAGGTGCTTAACCGACTGAGCCACCCAGGTGCCCCAAGCATAACCCTCTTTTTAAAATTTTTTTCTTCTCGAACATCAAAACTACTTTTATGATATGTCAATAAAATTATTTCATAAAGCTCTGATTTTCTACTTCAGACAATGTTTCCGTTTACTTACATTTGCTACAAATACTGTGCTTCCAAGTCTTCCAGCCTGCAATGCATGGATAATCTCATTTGGGATGTTAGGATTATTTAGGATACTGGGTGGGATATTAATCATTCCTGGGCCACCTGGTCCCATACCCATCCCACCGGTGGTAGCCATCACCTTTTGCATTGCTCTCCTGGCATGTTCACCATCAGGATCCTAAAACAAGCACAGAAGTGTTACATTTAACTGACCCAGTGACAATTAAGACCACGATCTCACAAAAGGTGATATTCCCAAAACTCCAGAGATTGAGAGGTTGTTTGGAAAGCATTTCTCGAAATCTATAACAAGAAATTCAAATGAACTCAACCATCAGGCTAGGAGGAATTCCAGCCAAAGGAATGAGGAAGAATGAATCAGTATAAAATTTAGCTCTCAAGAAAAAAAAGGGAAGGGGTTGATGACAGAATTAGTTGATATAACACAGAACACTTCCAGACGGAAATAAGATCTTCACAGGCTTGGTATAGTTGAAACTCACTAATTTTCAATGGGGTTTTGTTATTTCTGATAACCCCATCAGTGATTTTTTCCAAAAGTTTGAAAACGCAGTTCTAGATCACCGAGGTACTCCAGTCGTTCACGTTATTCAGGTGTTTGACTCGTGTAAGGCCTGGATAGGTCTGTGAAACTCTGGCATTGACACTAGTCTTGAACTCTTTGCCCTTTCATGTGTCTCTTCAACACACAGAAACCTTAAACCCTACCATCCTCTCCTGAGTTCTGAATATACTAATCTTCCTCTAAAAAGTAAAAGTCAGGGAGAGGTCTATCGACAAAAACTTTCCTCTTCCTCAAGGGAGAAAAGATATCTGGTTTGAATTAGATATGAAAGCAGATTAATGATAAATTCACTTTAAAAAAGAAAAAAGGTGGGCTAAAAAATAATAGGGTTCAGGATAGGTAAAACTGTAGGCGTAGATACCCCCAACACACAGGAGCAAACACACCCCATGGGCTCAGTCTGAGCACCCCTGAAAAAACAAGGCAGGCTGCTCTAAGACAAATCACAGATGTTAGGAAGGCAGTCAGCAGCAGGTGCTCAGGACGTGCTCAGCCACTATTCCAAAGTTCTTACAGGAGTGACTACCGAAGCCTGTGACCGACCCTCTTCCTTAAAAACAACAGGTCAGTCTGCTCCGTAAAACGCAGTCAAGGATTATTTCTGTCTTTTCCTAATTCCAAACAGGGACAACTTGACAATTATAAATGGTATCCACATTGTTTCAAGAGCTTACTTCTTTGACTTTCAGTGGTCTTCCACTCAGACTATGCTTGTTTAGAACTTCGGCAGCTTTTTTCATGCTTTCTTCCATCTTGAATTCAACAACGCTATGAAGAGTCAAAAGGAGATGAGTGAAACCAGTCCTACAATTTAGAAGGCTCAATTGCCAATAAGTAACTAGACAATACTTACGCACATCCCTTTGGAGGAAGCCACAGACCAGTCAGAAGAGCAAGGAAAGGGAGGGGAAAAAAGAAAAGAAAAACACAGTAAATATCAATGACAGTTACATAAATTACAAATATGATTTATGTAACATAGTTAGTTTTTAAATTAACCCTTCTAAGGGGAAGCTCACAGGAATGTCTTGCCTAGCCTTCCTTATTAAAAGCTGGGCTAAGGTCCTTATTATCTCCTCTGCCTGCACATTACCAGCATTGCACTATAGTTACTGAAATTATAATAAGCAGACCTAAATTCAGGTTCTCCAAGAAATCACACAAACTTTAGATCTGCTTCTCTCTGTACTCAAGTCAATTCCTTATCGTACTCCTCCTAAATCCATCCCTTCCATGAATTAAAGCTCATCCTTCGATTATTCTAAGCCATTCTATTGCACAACAAAATAAATTATTTTCTCTTTAATAAACATTCAGGTTTTAATATTTGTTTTACAATTTACTGGCACAAAGGCGACTTTTCGGAATCTTTGGTTCACACAACTTTCAAATTCAGCAAACGACCAAGAGTAACATTTTCTAGACAAGAACACACGTTTTACATTAATATACCACCGCTAAAATTCCATGCATAATTCACACACAGCCAATTCCTCTGTTAACAAAGAGACAATGCTGCTATTGGTCCCCAGTTATCCAAATTGGGCATCCAAACAGAATACCAAAAAGCTCTTTGGCCAGCCATTTGGAAAAGCGGGACTCCCATTTGCAAATCCCCTCCCACCCCACTCAAATGTTTGGCAAAATCAAACATAGCTACTATAACATGAGCACTCACTGCCTTCCTGATTTCATTCGGTTCCACGCCACCATACAGTTACATTTTTCAAGTAGTAAATCCACAGAAGAAATTCTCTCAGACACTTACCCTTGACTTTCCTTCAGCGTCCATTAAGAGCTCCACGTATGTTACCTCACCAACTACAAATCAGTTTCCAGACGACACATAAACCAAGGGAGAAAAGCCAAGAAAACAATGGGAATTTAGAACAATCATCAGCAACCTTGTATGGAGCCTCTGCCTTATAAGAAAGCCCAGAAACACTCCATATGCTCTAAACCACCAAACTAGGCATTACAGGTGTGCAGTAAAAGTAGGTGAGACTCGTTAACAATTATGTCCTTGATTTTCCTCCCACCACAAACAAGCTATTTCCACAGATTTCCATATCAATTTCCCTGTCTGGAGTACTCACTCATGACTAGAGGCAATCCAAATCTATAGGAAAGAAGTCTGCGCGCTCACTTTTTTGGGGAAGGGAGGCAAACAATTTTACGCAATACACTCCCACAGGTGAAAGCAGGTAGACAGTGCACAAGCTGCAATGCCAATGAACTGAGCTCAAATGCTAACTACCAGGACGTGCAAGTGTGTATATGCTCAGAGACACACGCACGGTGCGGCTGGCTGCATAGGTGCAACCTGCATGACCGCCCAAGGTCCTGCACCCAGGAGGGCCACGTGCTTAGTTTAATGCTCTGATGTTAATCTTGAAATTCTTAATTTTTTAACAAGAGGCCTCCTGTTTTCATTTTGCACAGGGGCCCACAAAATCTGTAGCTGGCCCTGCATATGGCACTAGGCTCCAGAATTGTTAGAAGTAGAATGTCCAAGTATCCAATCATAAACCAGAGCAGCATCTGGATTCTCTTCAGTGAACTAAGCCAGGCTTTATTGTTCCTGCTTTCTCATCCTTCCCATTGAAAGACACAGATAAATGCAAATTTAGAGCTCAGTTTGCAACTAAACAAGACGACTCACATGATTCTGAACTACACAAAGGGGGGGTAGAAAACAAAGCATTTCAAAAGATTCGCAGATTTTCCTCAAGGTTTGGATTGCCAATTCATGACCACCATGACCAGATGTTAGAATCCATCGAGAAGACAACCACCTAAATGGCTGCTGAACTTGAAGATGGCACAAAAAGAACAAAAACTTGAAGCGTTAACTTGGAGAAAACAATCTCTTAAGCAGGCTCTCCAAAGCCAAGAAAGTGCTTTTGTCCTCAGGAATATTTTTTTAAAAGGTTTATTTTTATGATAGTAAAGCCTTCTCCAATTCTGTCTTCAAGTTTGGTTTAACAGTACAAGGGTAAAAGTAAACCTCTTAATGGCCTCAGCAAGTCCCGCCTATTCTAATTCCTTTGCTCGAAGGATATTCAAATTATGAGGATTTTAAAATAATAGCAAGGAAAGATTAAAATGTAAGATAAAATTACTTTTAAAATAAAATTAACAATTTAAAGGGCATATTTATTAGTAAGATATTTGCACGGCATTTGACAACAAGAAGGCCAAGTGTTCAAAGTCACCTCCCCTGGTCCTTTCTTGGAATGTTACAGAACCAAACCAACACTTTGCACAAAATAATAAGGAAAGAGAATCAGTGCAAAGAAATGAAGAAAAAAAATGGGGACCAGTATAATTTAACTTTTGGAGTATACACTCCAGTGGGGCAAACTAAAAATGACCACAGCCAAGGGACAGTCACACAAATTGGCTTTATTTTACCCTTACAAAAGGAAAGCAATTCCAAAAAAGGTGTGGCCATTCCTGAGGCCTTGTTTTTAAAAAGCCATTCATTTCAACAGCAGCAGCCATTTGAGGACCAACAGCCTTATCTCCACTTTGATAAAAATGCCAAAGAGTGTCAAGACAGTGAAGAGACCTCAACTTTATTTTCTACAAGCTGTAACTACCATCTAGTAACCTTAAAAATAAATCATCACAATATCTAACTCAAGACAACTGTAACTATGTTGTCGGAATTCAAATACTGTTGCATTTGATAAGTTTCAAGTCTGTGTCCATAAAGACACTTTATCAAAAAGCTGTCACTGCAACCTAGAAACCAAGCAAGTCCAAACCAAACTTTTTTTCGAAAAAGCTAGGTTTAGAAATTAGGACTTTTTCCACTTAACATTCTAGTGATGGCACACATCCAACATCAATCCTTAGCACCAAAACCTTGCTTAAAATTGTTTTTCCCCAAATGGTATAGTTGTTTAGTAAAAACAAAAAAAAAAATACATTAAAAAAACCCTCCATCCTAGCAGTTTAGCCACAGGTTAGGCAGCCGTTGCGACTCTAGCATGAGTAGTATTGTTCCCAAGGGAGCATCAATAATAACCATGTTCCTCATACATTCCCAACCTCTACCCTACGAGTCCACATCAATACCGAGAGGTAAGCAAATCAGGGTTACAGGATCTGCAAGAGGTGCTGCTCATACTTCCCTATAGGAAGATAATAGTAGACCATCTCTCTTTTAGTTCTACAATATTAAAACAAAGACCTGTTTAGTGTAGTCAGTACAACTAGCAACAAAACACTGGAGGTAAAATTTGTCACATCCAAAGAAATGAAGTTTAAAAGAGCAAATCAACCAGAGCTGGTGAGTTAGGACTGACAGGCAGAGTTAAATTGCCGGTACCAACAGTCTCATCCAAATGGAACTCGCAGGTTATTGATGGAAAACACTGTTGCTCCTCTCCCTTTCTGAACATGGATGGGATCCATGGAATCCCAAAATGAGGTGCTAAGAAGTTCTACTGCAGCTTTAAATATCAAAACACCTAAATGAAAAAACTAAGACAGAGAGGGGCGCCTGGATGGCACAGCGGTTAAGCGTCTGCCTTCCGCTCAGGGCGTGATCCCGGCGTTATGGGATCGAGCCCCACATCAGGCTCCTTCCGCTATGAGCCTGCTTCTTCCTCTCCCACTCCCCCTGCTTGTGTCCCCTCTCTCGCTGGCTGTTTCTATCTCTGTTGAATAAATAAATAAATAAAATCTTTAAAAAAAAAAAAAAGACTGAGAAATCTAATACCAAATGTTTCCACCTACCTTTATCTTAAAATGCTCCAACAAATCACCTTTAACCAACATTTACAGGATTAAAAACATTGCCTCAAGCATAAAACACATCAAGAGAATACGCAGAATGAAAAAGCAACCCAAAAAGAAGTCAAGACAGTCACTAGGAGCTAGTGTGATTTAACACACCTGCACATATTTTTAATACAAACAGTACTTGCGTCTGTATTCTCATTTACTTTGAAATGGACCAAAAAAACAGATGGGAGGACGGAGGCCAAAGATTCACTGAAGAGAATTCATATGTGAAAAGGCCTATAATTTAAAGGCGAGGGTGGAGGGGGATGGTTCCTAAAAGCAGGGCACGTTATCAAACACACTCACCCCTCAGGTGACTACTCTTATAGAGGGGCGCACAGAACGCATATTTTAATTTGGAAAGCTTGTGTCTTTAATAGACAGACAACTTGAAACCTGGAAAAGTAACTATTCTACAGAAGGACTACTTGTTTTATGGACGAGTTAGATAATTACTGGGCCCATTCTTGCTCCTACTTCCATAGCAACAGCAGATGAGCACTAATTCTCTAACTGAATCTAAAACTAGTACATAAGCGAAGGCAGGCTACACTGTCGGGGTTCAACCCAAGTTGCCCACGGACACAAATGCATTAGCATACAGGTCCTCTCAAAATGCAGGCTGAATTTCCAAAAACAGGAAGTACTGGATGTGGATTTTTACTTAAACTGAAAATAAAGTCTGGCTCCATAAAACCCACAATGTAGGTTGTCTTCAAGAGCCAACGGAGACTTTCTTTTGGACTACACTTGCCCTCTGGGCCTCAGTTTTTGGTCAGTTGGAATTTGAAATTTACTTAAAACAATCCATAAGGGGCGCTGGGGTGGCTCAGTCGGTTAAGTGTCCAACTCCTGATTTTGGCTCAGGTCATGATCTCAGGGTCATGGAACCAGGCCCCGCTTTAGTATTCCACACTCAGCATGTGGAGTCCGCTTCTGGGTCCCTCTCCCACTGCCTCTGCCCCAGCGAGTGCACTCTCGCGTGCACGCTCTCTCTCAAAATAAATATATCTTAAGAAAAAAAAAGCGATCCATTAAATGAAGACAGAGGATTAAGTGCTTAAAGAAATCTTTGCTTACACAAGTTAAACCGACTGCTGGTAAACTTTGGACTGACTGAGAGTAAACTCCATCACTGATGTTCCTTTATTCCTCAAACTGTGCTCCATGTTTACTCACTGCAGGTCCAGCTCAGGCCAGTCTCTTTACAAATGCCCTACCTCGATGGTCAACACCCTGGTTAGGCCAGAACAAGCAGCCCAATAACGAGCTTTCTTCATCCACACAGGGCTTTGCAGTAATGTAGCACACCACTAAATTTAAAATTCCCAAGGTCACCTTTTCCACCCACTCCTTACGGTCAAACACTTTTCACGTGATCCCAATCTGTCCCCAGTGATGAAAATCAGGTAGGCTGTGAGACTGTGAAAGCATCTGCAAACCTGATATAACAATCTCCAATTCTGATCTCCTATTATACTGGCTCTCAATTTTTTTTTTTCAGTTCAGCAACCCTTTGGTGTTCTCATAGCAGCCATCTGTTCCATGCACTATCTGTTAAAAAATCAGTATGATCAAAAAGAAGGACAACAGAAACCTTTCTCCTTTGTTCCATTAGGACACTTAGAGCAGGAAGGGGAAAGTTCACCACGCAATTCTACAGGCTGTGAAATCTGTTTAATCCACATCCCAAACTAAAGGGGGGGGGGTGCGTGAACAAAAAAAGGCAGCCTGGCTCAGGACAAAGCAAAGCTCTCAATACATTTTCTCTTTATATTCAGCAATGCTGATTTCATGATAGTGCCACCAAACAAGCTTTCTGACCCCATCCTGGGGAAAAAGCAAAGTGACCAGTTCACACAATACATGTATCATTAATAGGATCTCCTAGAATGCTGCTAAATGCTCAAATTTAAGACGAAGTATATACACTTAGTGGCCAAGAAGGCGAGAAAGATCAGGAATTAGGGAGGGGTACATGAGGAATCTCAGGCATGATTAGCCTTAAAAAAGCTCCTGTCTTGCCACTTCAAAGCTACCAGTCCAATTCTGAGAGACGGCAGTTAGACAGTATGACAGTGACAGGACATTTTCCAGAACTTTAAGTTGAAGACAACTAATTTCTAGCTTATTCTGCTGGTTTCCTCAAACAACAAAACTCTTTAAAATGCAGACCAATGAAGAGTGGCAGGGTTGTAATAAGCCAGGTCTCCACAGCTGGCCCACTCTGGAGGTGACCTTGAGTCTGGTGCTTTTAGGGTGTTAAGTGCCCCTAGCTGCAGTAACAAGTCTTCAAACGAGGAAAACTTACTCGCAACAGGTTTCAGGTAAATACTTCAGATTTCAAATAACCACCTAAACATATTACCAGTATACCAAGACATGAATACAAATGCGATTTTAAATCTCATAAATAAAAATACGACCATTTTTTAGGAGACCTATATATGTGAACAGTAAATTTCTTCAGACCTCACATGCTGAATAGAGAAGCATTACCATAAAACAAATTCTCTCTTATGAAACCCTTTCACCCACAATGCAAGCAATTTAAACAGAAAAATAATTAATTTAACCTATACAGGGGAGCTCTAAACAAGAACATTTTAAAATTTGTTTAAAATAACTTATTTACTGCACACCTGTAATTCTAAATTACACCACCAGAAAAATACACTGAAAGGGCTGAGCAAGGGCATTCGTAGCAGTATGCCAGGGGAATATGAGAACCAGTTTGGAAGTATCCAAATAAACCACCAGGCTGGCCCCACACTTAATACAGTGCAAAATAGGGAATTGAGGTGAACTGCTTCTAGATCCAGAAACGTCCTGGCTGCTGCTGCTACCAGCTTTAAGGCTTCCAAACTGAATTACTGAATGGTAAAGCAGTAAAAATGTCACCTACTTTATCCATCATGTCCCAAAACTGGTTCACACACTCCTAAAAATAAAAAAATAATTTGGCCTGCAATCTCTTACAAAATTCTAACAATTGCGTTTTCAAAGCCACATTCCTGGTTCTTGGAACTACTATACCTTATTATCAATGGAAGTATCAATTCAGCGGTTCAACCAAATCACGAGAACACAAATTTGGGGGTTATTCCAAAAACTAATTCGAATGAGACCCAACTGTACTGTACAGAAATTCTAAGCTTGTATTGAAGCAGCAGTCCCAAAAACCAAGAACACTGCATCTGGGATGCCACGTGACACGCCCTTCAGACAAAAAGAAACTTCACTCTTGCCCTAGGAGCATTGGCAGGAATGATTTGGCTGATCAAGGCAGGAAAACAAATCTCACACCGAACATTTTTCCATCCGTGTTATCTGGAGAACTACTACATGGGAGCAGCCTACATGAATGTACAGAGAAGTTCACAGTGCCTCATGTTTCTGGCATGTCATGGTCAAATTAAGTGATGGGACAATGATGGCAGTGGGCCAGTCGTAATTTCAAAACCCAATACTGGGAGCACCAGTACACATACCAATATGGCCTATCCAACCGGCATCTCTGCCACTGAAAGGTTAATCATTTGACAATTCAAGCTTGAATCTCTTCATTATGAAGGCTCCAGAAAACCAATACCTTTCAGTCCTTCAAAAAGACTCCATTTAAGGGTAATTTGATTCTAGGTTTCCCTTGAGGGAGACCTCAAGGCATCAGACACATTGTTCTCTATCAATAGTTTTGTCTAAACCAGGGCTGAGCAATCTCTTTAGCCCTGAGTGCCACCAGCAGGGCCAAGAATCAGGAAAGAAAGGAAGACAAAAGCCCAGAACAAGAATGTGGAAAGAAAGAGGATAAATGTAATGTGCACAGAGGATACATGTGGTAGGGGGTGAGGCAGAGGACCGTGGGGACAACCAGCTTCCTAGGACCTCCTGGTGGCAGCAGAGCTTCAGTTGCTCCCCCTGCCCTAGGCCAGAGTCTGGACACCAGGCCTCTACTGAAGTGTGCCTGAAAGCACAGCACTATGTAGCAGATGCCTTATTTTGAGCTCTCCAATTGCCAACCTAACCCAGGTTTCTTCCCAGGGGGGAAAAACCCTAACAGTTTAAATACAAGCTAATGTTTTAGAATTTAGAATCTGAGCAGCACAAGTTCCAACTACCAAATTTTGATCCCAGGAAGACATCCACAAAATTTAAACAAACTACCTTCCCTCCAGAATTAAAAAGCTTAAAAAAATGTTTTAAAGAAAAGGAAAAACCTCTCCCACCTAATATGAAGAAATCAAAAAATTTCCTCAACACAAAGAGGCTCCCCTCAAGCTTAATCAAAGCCCTATGAACCATATTAAGCCAGTAAAATCATTTGTAGGCCAAAGGACCATACAAACCACCCTGGTTGACACACAGGTATATGACCACACAAAAAAGTAGGGTGGGTAAAGCGGCTTAACTCTCAAGCCTGGACAGAACACACGCTCTACCCAGATCAACTTCCACTGACAAAATAATAACCAAGGAATTAGCCACAGAAAAGATGACACATCAACCTTCTTACCCTACTCGACCACCAGTACCATTACCTTTTTCTTTAACCAGGTCTTTAAGTGACTGCCATTTCACATCAAAAGGTATGTTTGTAATGAAGGCTCTGTATCTTTTAGTTGGATTGGCATATGGCTCAAAGCGATTGCCTCCTCTTTTTATGTTTTTCTCCTTCCTCTTCTCATTCTGAGTAGGTCGCTCTCCTTCACTGAATTTGAAGGGGAAAAAAAGGGTCCATATGTTAGCACAATATGAAAGACAGTATTTGATTTGCCAGGTTTACAATTCCACACGGTTACATCTAACACAAGACTAATATTGACTTTGATCTGACACATTCAAATTTAAGTGCTCATAGAACAGAAAGATATAGTAATGCACTCCTTAAATCCCACCTATCAAGAAGCCATTCCCAAGAAACTGTGCTCTCCTAGGCCTTCATACATTCCTAGGGGCTTTAACAGAGATGGGAGTGAGAGGCCAACTCCCTGCCCAAGGTGCTTTAATTTCATGCCAGAAACAGGAAAAGAGAAGGGAAGATTTGCAAAACCTCATGGAACAGAAATGAGCTGGTGCATATAGGCCCAATAAACTTTAACTTCACAAAGAAAACTATCTTTTTGTTGTAAGGAAAAAAATCTTTAAGTAGGAATAGAAAAAATGGTGCAGCCACTATAAAAAATTTTGGCAGTCACTCAAAAAGTTAAAACACGTTAATTACCATATGACCCAACAATTCCACTCCTGGGTACAGATCCAAGAGAAGTGAAAGGCACAGATACTTGCACACCAAACAGCAGCATTATTCATAATAGCCAAGAGGTGGAAACAACCCAAGTGTCCAAAACAAATGAATGGAATAAACAAAATGTAGTATACGCATACAATGGAATATTATTCAGCCGTAAAAGGCATGAAATGCTGACCAATACTGCAACACAGATGAAGTTTAAAAACATTATGCCAAGCAAAATAAGCCAGGCACAGAGACAGAAGAGAGGTTACTAGAAGCTGGGGGAAATTCCTGTTCAATGTATGAAAGTTTCTGTTTGGGATGATAGAGTTCTGAAAATGGATAGTGGTATCATGCACAACAAAGCACTTACTGCCACTGAACTATACACTTAAAATGGTTAAAATGACAAATTTTGCATATATTTTACCACAATTAAAAAATTATTTTATTTTATTTTATTTTTACTGCAAAGAAGCCATTTTCTATACAACCCTAAGAAAACCAAAGTCTGAGCAACCCAGGTAGGTAAGACAATACACAGGAAAAGATCCCACCTTCAGCAAAGGGTGAATGCTTTTTTGGCATAGCTTTTCCTATAACATTCTTTACCTCTGTGTCAGGTGCCTCTACACTGTAACGTTTCATTTCTAAGCTCTACAGATACAAATTCGGCTTAGATTAGGACATGACATAACTTTCAGAAGAAAAGCAAACTTCCAAAAGCATGGAAGCAGACATCAGGCTGAAAGCCTAGGCCACAGTACAGAGAAACAGAGCGGTGTGTGGAGCCAGGGCACCATGCACTGGCCAAATGAAGCTACTCCATGAGCTGCCCATTTATCTTCAGCCCTGTGGCCACAGGCAGACACCTGTGAGAGGTGACCAAGAACAACTGGGGATCCGGCAGACACAGGAAGTTCCTCTACTTCCTGCACCGTGCCCTGCACTTTCTGCTTACCAAGCCCTATGCTTTCTTTCCACCAGTGAAAATCCAGCAACTCCCAAACCACATAGTCTAGCAGAGACTTTGTGATCCATGACAAAAATGGAAAAAACAAAAAGGCAAGATTATGGTATTAACGATTTATAAACTTACCTTTATTTAATTAAAGGGCTGATATTTATTCTAGGATATGTCTTCCTTGTGTGGGAGAGGTAATGTTCAAATACCAGATGACAGCTAGAGGACTTTATTCTTATAACATATTTACTTGGTATTAAAAAATAATTTTTTAAAGTAAGTTATACACCTAATGTGGGGCTTTACCTCACGACCCTGAGATCAAGAGTCACATGCTCTACCAACTGAGTCAGCCAGTCACTCCACTTGGAAAATTTAAGTTAGCAACTTTTTGTAGCCCCAAAGTTGTCTTTTTTTCCCCTTGCTGGTCCCTCCTACCCAAACATAAGGGTGCCAAGGGGTAACCCAGTGAAGGTATCCTCCTAGGCAAAAATAAGAAAAGCAGTTTCCTCCATGATTTCAAATATACCAACATGCAATAAATAGACTTCCTTCGCAGAGGCTAGCAGATATGGAGGGGTACAGCCACTCTAATCCGCAAATTCCTAGAATTCTACTCTGTCTACCCCAAGTTAATAACAGATCCTCCTCAGGCTGGCGGCACACCACAAGCAGATCTCAAAGGAAACCCTCAACCATCACAAAGGCCACCTGCCTACTCCGTAGGGAAGTCCCACACCAAACCCTGCCAAACAGAGCATATTTGCCAACGTGTCTCTTACTCCTGGCAGATAAGAAGGCAAGTGTTCGTAAAAATTCATAAAATGTAGAGCACCGTTCATGAACCTCCAGAGAGGGTCTGCGGATAGAAATGTATTTTAATATAACTGGTTTCTTTTGAAACCCACACACTCTAAAATTTACATTAAAAAACATTATTCTGAGACAAGGTCCATGACACACACAGTAATAGTTCCAGTCTGTGTTTTCACAAACCTGCTTATTACTTCATCTGTTAGTTACAAAATGTATAAATAATTACAGTCAAAGCAGGTAACAAAGTGTTCAGTCCATATTCTGCAGATGATTATGGCTAAGAATAGGCAAGCTACCCAGTCTAACCACAGAAGCTGGGTATTTGGCTTGGGGTTAATCCACATCACGTGGCTCACCATCAAGAAAGCAGCTCATATGGATTATGTCCAAGATGTGAGCATAGCACTCTACTCAAACCTTTCTCTGGTTAATCGCTTCCACTCTCTGAGAAGTTTCATCCTAAGTAAATGGGGTTAGAACTAGCTCATGACTTCCAGCTTCTTAAAAAAAAAAAAATGACATTTTCATAAATCCAAAGATCACCAGCAACTTTTTAATTTTTTTTTTTTACGGAATCTCTATGCCCAACGTGGGGCTTGAACTCACAATCCTGAGATCAAGAATCACACGCTCTACCAACTAAGCCACCCAGGAGCCCCCTTCTAAAGTTTTATTTATTTTATTTTTTCTTAAATAATCTCTACACCACCAACCCTTCTTAACAGAATTGTAGACCACCCTCGAAGAAATCTCACTCCAGGTATATATTCAAGTATAGCTAATGTTAGAGTTTTAAGAGTGGTACCTGAAAAGTTCGTTTTTAAAATGTCCAATCCCCTTTTCTCACTTATCTTCAGGATAAAATTAGGGGAAGTGGATTATATTTTGACAACATTGACAAAATTGCTTAATCCCAAGTACCCCAAATTTAGACTACAGGTATTAAAAATGTTAAACACGCACCTACCATATGACCCAATCATTGGCAGCTAGATAGTTTTCCAAGAGAAAAATCATATATCTATATAAAAACTTGTACCTAAATGTTCACAGCAACACTATCTGTAATGTCCCAAAACTGGAAATCTATCTACTAAACAGGTAAACGAAAAACCAAATTGTCGTTGATCCATAAACTGAAATACTACTCAGCAACAAAAAGTAATGAACTTACATGCAACAACACTCAAAGAAAGCAAACAAAAGCATTACAACACAGTGTGATTCCATCATATAAGATCTTATATTGGAGAAAATCTACTGTGGCAAACTAATCCACAGCAGGGTTTCTCAACCTCAGCACCACTGACATTCTGGGACAAAAGCTCTGTTACGTGGGGCTGCCGCAGATATCCCTGACCTCTACCCAATAGGTATCAGTAGCAACCCAATCCCTCAGTCTTAAAGGTTAAAAATCAAAAATGTCTCCAAGACACTTCTGAATGTCCCCTGGACAGAAATGCTGCCTGGGGTGGAGAAAGGGAGGACTCAGAAGATTACAGAGGTGAGAAAAAAACTGCTGGGAGTCATGGACGTATTTATTACCTTGACTCAGTGAGGGATTCATAATACTGACACTTAAGCTGCACATTTCCAATATATGCAGCTTATTGTGCCAATAATACAATAGTTTATGCTTCTACTTATGTTTGTTAAAATTTCAAACCTAACTCCAATAACTTGACCTGTAACTCCAACATAAAAGTATCGAATATGGAATCTTTCAAAGAAACGGAAACCACAGTAAGAGACCTACCAAGGCTAGCTAATTGTCTTACTAATAACATTCTCCTTGCTAACTGGCTCTCAATTCCCAACTGCCAATGAACGTGGTCTATTCTGGTACCCAGTCATCTACCTTAAGGTCTAAACAGATCCAATATAAATAAAAATTTCTTCTAATATTCTATTTCACGATACACCAAAAAACAAGCCTAAAATATCTGAAAGTACCTTCCGAGTCATGAAAATGAAGTATGTCTAATACGGCTTGGGAACTGTTTCACTCACTGACTGCATTCTTTGAGAATTATCACTTTTCATGTCACTGCTCCACCAAAAGAGAGTTATACTGCACCTAAACACCACAACTAAAAGACAATGCCATGGGGCACCTGGGTGGCGCAGTCGTTAAGCGTCTGCCTTCGGCTCAGGGCGTGATCCCGGCGTCATGGGATCGAGCCCCACGTCAGGCTCCTCCGCTATGAGCCTGCTTCTTCCTCTCCCACTCCCCCTGCTTGTGTTCCCTCTCTCGCTGGCTGTCTCTCTGTCAAATTAATAAATAAAATCTTTTTAAAAATAAAATAAAAAAAAATAAAAAAAGACAATGCCTGCTCCATTTGCTGAATCCCTACCCTCTCTTACGCTTCACAGCATTCAGTACTCTCATTACTTTCAGTTTTTCAATGAAGAGTGTAGTTTGAAATGGCAACTCCAACACCCTGAAATCCTGATCACATCTCCTGAGGGAAAAGACCACCCCCCACACACACACACGCCCCTTGAAAATCATCCCTTATGTTAGGTTCTGAGCTCCTCTAATGTATTTAGTGCACAGAGCACTCCTCATAGCATTATTCTAGCTGCAGGTCCACCACTCAACTTACCCTTGCAACTCAAGCTCCCTGTTTCTTTACCAGCAAAACCAGCATAACCTGTACCCAGGGTAGCCCACAGGGATACTGTGAGAATCAACAAACCTAACAAAAAGCAGCTTGGTAAATGTCCAGCACAATATCCAAAGGAGCAGCACTATAAGTGACTAAGCACCACACATCTGGGTCTGAACCCCAAGGCCAGTCTTTGTTAGGCCTCATCTCCTTCTGTAAAAGGAGATTACCATCCACATTTACAGGTTTAAAGAAGGCTTGGCACACAGTAACTGTAGCACTGATATATTTCTGTACCAATAATTCTGAGGGAGACTGATTCACTCCTAGCCTTCCACCGTTACACAGTGATTAAAACAAGCTCACCAGGGTGGTGGCTGAGGGTGCCTAGGCACTGTAGTCATAACAGACTACCCAAAGGAGCAATTCTGCTTTCAACTCTATGACTGTAAAACACGGGTCATGGGAGAGTCCATCTGAGAACCCCAAAAAGAAACAACCTAATCTTTGCAGACTAGTATCTCTTTGCCTAGCCATGAATAAAACCAAAGAGCAAAGTGAAGTCAAGAGCTGGGAGCATGCATTCAAATAATCAGAACCCCCTCTAAAGTTGAGCTCACAATCTAATGTGCCTCAAAAATCCTTTTTATCAAGTATACAGTTAAGTACACTTTTTATCAAGTATACTTTCTATATCAAGTATACTTTTTCAAGTACAGCAAACACTCAGATCACTGCAAAGCGGAGAATGTGGTTTAAATAAAACACTTTCAGTGACTGTTAGAGAGGTTACCAGGGTAGTACTGTGGAAGCAACTAGGGCCTTGGAGTCTAGATGGTCACCCCTAGTCTCTGGCTCAATTTCCTTAACCCGAGTTTTCTCATTTGTTTAAAAAAATTTCCTTCTCGTTCTAAAACAGAGTTATCACAATGTTACCTCCTTAGCAATCTATACTAAATCTAATTTTTTATTTTTAAAAGTCTCCAACTCTCAATTTTCTGATTCAGTCACCAAGATTAATCTAGAAAAGGAACAGGTTAAGTCACTGATTTTAAACATATGGGACCTTTACTTAAGGCGGGGGGGGGGGGGGGGGGGGGGCAGGGACGGTCACACACCTAAAGCCTTATACAGTCCTCTAAAATAAACGTTTCTTCCCCGACTAAATATACTCTTTACTCTGAATCTTGATTGCCTTTAGATGGAAGATTTCTCATCAAAATAAAACAAATCCTCCTCCCACACTCAGAAGAAAAGGAACTGAAAAATAAGTTTTCCCATCGGGGGTCCTCAATCAAGCTTGCTTGCTCATTGCCTTTCTGGTTGACAGCACACTCCACTCCTGGTACAGACGGTCAGAAGAACAAAGTTTCACGCAATTCCCATTCCTCAAAGACTTTCAAGATAAAAATCTAGATTCCTTAGCCTGGAATTCATCGCCCACCAGCTGGCCCCCAGTGTTTTAGCATTAAGTGCCACAGCAGCTTCAGCTTTTTTTCTTTCCTTTTTTTTTTTTTTTTACAAATATGCAAAGCATATACCCAAATCCCTAGTCTTTGGACACTCTCCTCTCAGCCTCTCCCCAATCATCATCCTTCATCCCTCTACACCAAAGATGCATCTCCCTGCCCCCAGCAGGTTAGGTTGGAGGGAGGGTGGCCCCTCCAAGCTCCCAGCCAGCTAACTCCTTCTGCTTCTATCACAGCCTAATTACCCTACTACAGAAATGTAAATTGCTTCCTCCTCTGGGCAAGGGGTTTATTCTGAAGAGCTTCCTCAAACCAAAAACAAAACTTTTCCACAGGCCCTACAAAATAGATCTAAGTGTTACTACCACACCAAAATATCCACGATTAAGCAAGCAGTCCTCGACTCTGGGTTCTTTCCAACAAGGGCTATTTTCTCCCTAAAACCTTCAGGTTCTTCCTAATAGTCCACATGTCAAATGAATCAGCCACAGAATGACTACTTGAAAATGAACAGCCGAAAAATGGGAAATCTGAAAAATGTACCCCAGCTGCTATAATCTATAACCAAACTTCTCAACTAACAGGGTTCTAGCAGCACTTCATCCTGTGATAAATGCTTTGAAAGAACAAAGAAATCCAAAATAATGTATCTTAAAGGCCCCCAAATAGGGCCCTGAGAAACCCTACTAGGCTCCCCAAAAGATGATGAAAAAAGTCCAAATGAGCACAACTGTTTCCAGTTTTCAATAGCAAAGTGTTGGGAATACTTCCAGGATGCCTTTCTGCTGATTTCTCAGGACGGTAACCATGGTATTTTGTCCCTCCCCACCTAAGGAGAGAAAAGTTTAACAAAGCCAGTACTTACTGAATGTTCATTCACATAAAGCCAATTTAACTGCATTCACTTTCGATCTCCACAAACTCTAGTTATGCATATTAAAAATCTGTAGGAAGGCAAACTCGTAAGAGACAGAAACCTAAAACAGAGGTAACCAGCAGCTGCGGAGAGGGGGAGAGTTAATCCCTGTACAATCATTGCTCCAGTTTCGGGGGAATGATAAAGTTCTGGACGTGGATAGGGGATGATAGTTGCACAACACTGTGAATGTGCCTAATGTCATCGAATCGCACACACAAAAATGGTTAAAACTGTAAATCTTATGTATGTTACCACAATTTTTTAAAAATTTGTAGGAAATCAAATGTGCGCCCAGACGTCCCCTCTCCTCCCAGCTGTAGGTTGTAGCCACAACGTCTCTCCTCGTCTTTCAGGGAACTGCTATCAGAACGGCTGGGTTTCACGTGGACACAAGACGATGCGTTAAAGGTTTAATTAAACCTGAAAAACCAAAAACCCCAAGAGAGAGCCCCAAGCTGGACTAAAAAAGGTGACGAAGTTCGCAAGTTGGCGAGCCCGCCTAATGAGGAAAAAAAATCTTCCCCTGGAACACAGAAGAGGAGGTTTCTTTTCTTCCCCCCTAGCCTGTTTGCTTGTTTCTAAGCGTGAACGCTGAGCAGCAAATCCGAACGGTCTACCATTACCTACTGCGCACCTGGGAGAAGCGAGGGACGCCGCGAGGGACTCGAGCCGGGGCCAGAGCGTAGTAGCTAGCGACGGTTCCGACCGAGGCACTCCCCGCGGGGCGGGGGAAGGGGAAAAGGAAAAGGAGGCGCCCCGAACCGGCCTCGCGGTCCGTGCCGAAACCTACCCGCCTCGCCTGCCGTTTACCGGGGCTCACCACGCGCGAAGCCTTGCGCGCGCACTCCTTCCCCTCCCCCCACTTTACGGATCGCAAAACTGAGACCCCGGGCGGTAGAGGAGGGGAGTTGTGAAACCACTCAACCCAAGGTCACCCGATAGGTTAGCGGGCGGCGGACTCGGCGACTCCCCGGCTCTCGGGCCCGCGCCATCATCCCCGTGCGCAGGGGCCCGGCCTCAGGCCTCGGCGTCGGGCCCGGCCTGTAGATGCCGGGGGAACCGAGGTCCGCTGCCTGGGAGGAGAGGGCGATTCTTGAGGCGTTCACAGGGCCGCCTGGCTTCACTCCTCACGGCCTCGGCCGCCCCCACCCTCGGCAGGCCCGGCGCGGAAGGCCCGGGCCGAGGCCGCGCCGGTGGGAGGCCGCCAACAGACCTAACAGAGCCGCCGCCGGCCGCCGCGAAGGTGCCCGGCCCGGAGCAAGGAGCCGTGGAATATTTACCCCTTCGGGCCCGGAGCCCCGTTGCCGCTTGGCACGCCGGGCGCGCCGCTCTCCTCCTCCATTTTGGGCTCCGTCGTCGCCACCTCGGCCGCCGCTTCGACCCCTGCCGCCATTTTCTCCGCGTCTGGGCTTTGTGTGAGGGAGCGGGATGCGAGCCGCTGCGCTTGCGCGCTCACGTGACTCGGCGCGACCAGTAACGCCTGCGCGCGCCGGGGCCCGCTCCCGCTTCGTCCCCTCCCGTCACGGGCCACGCCCCTGCTCGGGGCCACGCCCCCGACGCGCGCATGCGCGGACCGGCCAGCTGTTATTCATTCATTACCGTAGCCAATTTGCGTTAGGCACCTACTGGATACTCCACCCGCTCTCGAAGTCGGGGAGGAAAAGCACCTCCCCACCTCCCTACACGGACCTACTCACTCCCAGCTTCCTGTAATCAGAGCTCGCACAGAGAGGCAGCGAAAGTTTTGTTCACTAGAATATAAAAGAGTTAGACAAGGAGGGCAGGACACTGGCCTGGCTAGACAGGACTGCTGTGCAAAATGCTGTCTCCCTAAGCAAGTATCCCGCACCAAGAATACCTGGGCTCTGTCTGGCCTGTCTCCCCAACAGGTTGGAAGCTCTTGGGTGCAGAGCTTATGGCCTAAGTTCCTCTCACTGAACCGAGAAACCAACAACCGAAAGATGTAGCTGGGGACTTAGTATGTGCTCACGGATGTTTCTTAAGTGAATGAACAAGCAAGAATCACAACATAGTAGAAGAAATGAGTCACAGGCCAGGAGAGCCTATTAACCTTAGCTGGGGCTCCTTTCTGCCTACCCCTGGATCCCTTTGTCCTGAAGACTTGGCTCTGTCCAGAAACAGGTTTTCAAGGGCTGTAACAGGTTGTGTCCAAGGGCAACCACGTTGGCCTGGGAAGAAGCCAGAGCCCGGGAAAGCGTTCAGAGGCCTCCAGCTCCCTTTCCCCACAGCACCCCCCTCCCCAGTGTCTCTGGAACTTTGAAATGCTTCACTGGATCTTGGAGACGTTCCCATCCAACCACTGAACTCTCTCTAGGTTTACAAAGGGAAAGTTTTCTTTACCCCCTCTCTCACAGAATGGCTACATACCATCAAGCTCTGGGGGAATATCTCATCTGCCACACAGTCCTAGCTGCTTAATTCGGCCTGGCGATTCCGACCCAGGCTGAGAATTCCAGGCCCAGAGAAGAAATTCAGTAGCCCAGCCTGACACGGAAGCTAGGCCCCATTCCTACGTATTCCCCAAACTCCTCTGTCTCATAGAATTTCCTTCCATCAACCATCTTCAAGGCACTCCTCCTCCCACAGCCCCTCTGCTCTCCTAAAATCCTGTGCACACCAGCTCTTCTCTCGGGGCTGCACTGGTATCTAAGCTGACCTTCCTCTCCCTTAGACCTCTCCTAGGTGCCTCCTGGAGGCATCCCTGGGGCAGAAGGAGCCTCACCAGTTTCTGAATCCCCTTGCTCAGCAAGGCTCAGAGATGATGGATGAGTCCACAACAGTCTATCAGAATGAAGGAAAAGAGTCCAAATACAAAGCAGCAGGGACATGAAGCCACCTGTCTCTCCAATCCCTTCTCCTGCAGTGAGTGTGACTGGAAATCAGGGACAAGCCAGGCCCTGGTTGAGGACACAAACTTCCAGGCTAGGTTCCTACGGGCTGGTTGACTTAACCCAACACTGCCCACATTCCTGGGTTTTGCCATGTCCTGAACTATGATTTTCTTCACACTTTCTTTTAATTGACACTTTTTTCCCTTTAAAAAAGATATATGTTTTTGAATTTTGCCTTACATCATAGTACATATTAAAAACTTGCTATAAAGAGCTTATTGTAGAAAATAAGAGGATGATGCTATTAAAGTCGAAATTCAGTCATGCGCACCGCCGACAGCTCTGAGCCCAAGACTTGCTCTCTCTTTTCCTAGGGTTAAGGGTCATCAAAGACTGCCTAGCACCAACCTACAACTTTCTCCCCACCGTAATTAAAAGCATCAGAGGAGGGGCACCTGGGTGGCTCAGTCGGATAAGTACTTAAGTGTTTGGCTTTTGGTTTTGGCTCAGGCAATGATCTCAGGGTCCTGGAATCCAGCCTCGCATTGGGGCTCCCCACTCAGCAGGGAGTCTGCATGAGGATTCCCTCAGTCTGCTTCTCCCCAGCTCACGCGCGCGTGCATTCTCTCTCTCTCAAATGAATAAATAAATCTTTAAAAAATAAAAGTGTTAGAAGAGATTTGCAAAGGAAAAAGCTTTCTCTTTTCATGACAGCACGTCCTGGGCCCTCTGCACTGTCTCCAGGGACAGCACATGCCAGAGTCCTGAGAGAGAAGGGTGCCAGGCCTGTGCAGTGTAAAAAGACGCAGAGGATGAGAAGGGCCCTGAGTGCCAGCTGAGCCGGCAAGATTCTGTTCTGCAGACCACCAGAGGCCCGCAGAGGCCTGCTCATTTTCCAGCTGCCTCTTTCCTGCCCCTCTGCCCCTCAGTCCCAGGGCTCCAAGCACGGCTCAGCTGTCATGCTGCTCCCCCCACAGGCCACGTAGTTTCCAGCCTCCAGGTCTTTGACCTTTGCTGTTCCTCCACCCTCTGTGGCCAGGCTGGCTTCCCCACGTTCTTCGTCTAGTGCAGAAAGGTTTTTTCTCCCTCTCTGGGCGAGCCACACACCAGACGGGCATTCATGCAGCAAACAAAAGAACATACCAGACACTGTGCTAGGCCCATCAGGGATGTGTGACCTTGGGTGAGTAACCCCACTGCTCTGAGCCTCTGTTTGCTCATCTGCAAATGGGATTCATAAGAGAATCCTAGATCCCACCTTTTGGATCTGCTCTGAGTAATAGATGTGGCTCAATGCAGGGAACCCTCAAAAGTACAAAGCTCAGAAAGAGCTCAAGGAGTAGCTGCTGTTACTAGCATGGCCATATGTTGCTGCTTTTCCTGAGTGCTCCCAGAAGGGGACGCAGGACACTCAGCCATGTGGACCGGGGGTCAACCCTAACTCTGCTTCCTCGAGCCGTGGGGCCTCAAAGGCTTCCCTGCTCCGAGCCTCAGTCTTCTCTGTAATATGGAGGTAACAGCCATCCCTGCCACTGAGGATGGGCAGAAGGACGACACCTGTGAAAGCTCAGAACTAGGTAACCCTCGCTAAGGATGGACGTTGGTGATTAGGAGTGTAAAGGGCCCGGTGTGATATCTGGCCCACTCTGGATGCAAAGTAAATGGAAACTGCTCTTCTTACGTGTATTTACTTTAAATTGTTTATTATTTAACCCTGCTACCTGCTCTTCACTCGAAAACTCAGGCTTTGCTTCTTCCAGGCTTACACAACATATCCCTCAAAACCAGCTGAGGGGTTGGTTTTGTTTTTGTTTTTTAACCTGACTCCTTTCAGGTCCCAGGTGCCTCCCTTTGAGGCTTCGGTTCAGAAATGTAACTGACAAGTCCGTTTTGTCCAGCAAGGGCTCCTTTTATTCATTCGGGGTGGGTTTTTGAAACGCAGTGCAACTTTATAAAGTCAAGGGTGCCAGGAAAGTGAGCCTGCCAGGTGCAGAGAAGTACAAGAAGCTTGCGGAACCTCCCAGCCCCGTGGGCGCCCTGGTTCACCTATGACTGCAGCTGCTAGCCCCCAAGGGGCCGGGTGGACCTCAGAACGAGATCAGGGTGCCTGCTCTGTCCGAAGCTCAGGACCACGTCCATCCGTCCGCATGTACCACAGTGTGCAAAACAACTAGAAAATATCTTCACATCGGCTCCGCTTGGTGTCTCTTGCCCTAGGAAGCATTCCGGCCGTGCAGGAAGGGTCGGGCGGTTTCGTCCTTCCAAATACCAGGGCGTCACCAGCTGCCTCTGGCCCTGCTGGCCCAGCCTTCATACAGGTGTCTCTTCGGCCGCCTTCTTCAGGAGTCCAGCTGCCAGCGAGGAGTGCTGGGCGCCCTCAGAGCCATCTGCATCCCGGATCTTCAGGCGAACTTTCTGGTTGGTCCTTCTCCACTCGGAGTACAGCTGGCAGTGATAGCGGAAGGAGACCTGCAGGGCAGGGTGAGGGTGGGTGGGAATGCCAGCCGCTGGTCTCCACCCCCAAGGGAGGGAGCCTGAACCCAGGTGGCACCTGCTTTGGCCCAAACCAGGGCCGGGCTCGTGCTTCCAGAAGCAGAGACAGCATTCATACATCTCTCATACGGACTGTGAACACACACCCACTCACTCTCCTGGAAAAACTTCCCACTGGCATTCAGGACCCTGCAAAGTGAAGGGGTCGGTGGCAGGGAGCAAGGAGCTCCCTTTCTGTTTCTCTCAGGATGGGACTGAAGTGGTACAGCCTCTTGGAAGGGATTAAACGTCAACGGGTCAGAGCACTGCCAAAACTCGGAAGCCAGCAAGACATCCTTCGGTAGGCGAGTGGACTAATCAATGGTGGGACATCCAGACAAGGGCATATTTGCGCTAACAAGAAAGGAGCTCTCCAGCCATGAAAAGACATGGAAGAACCTCAAATGCAGGCCACTAAGGGAAAGGACCCAGTCTGCAAGGCTACAGACTGTATGATTCCAACTCTGGGACATTCTGTAAGGATGAAACTATGGAGACGGTACAAGGATCAGTGGTGCTAGGAGTTGGGGGTGGGCAGGGATGAACAGACGGAGCACAGAGGACTTTTAGGGCAATGGAACTACTCTGTATGATATCATAATGGTGGATACATTCATCATCCATCTGCCCAAACCCCACCGAATGTACAGCACCAAGTAGGAACCCTAATGTAAGCCGCAGGCTCTGGATGATAGTGATGTGTCAACGTAGGTTCCTCTGTTGTAACAAAGGTGCCCCTCTGCTGCATGGTGTTAGTGGGGCGGATGGGGATATACGAGAACTCTCTATATCTTCTGCTCAACTTTGTTGTGAACCTGAAACCGCCCTAATGAATAAAGTCTATAAAAAATTTTTCTTAAATCAGTGTCAATGGTTCATAGTCTTTGATCAAGCAAGTTCCAAGAGGCATTTGCACAGGTGGTACTCAAAGCACTGCTCATAACAGCAAAAAAAAAAAAAAAAAAAGGAAGGGGAAGAAAACATTGGAAAGAATCCTAGTGTCCACCTAAAGGGATTAGTTAAATAAATACGTTACATCCAGACCATGAATAACTGTTGGGTGGCTGCCTTTTTTTTTAAAGGACATTAGCAAAGTGAAAGCAAGCAGACTACAAAGCAGTACCTATGGTTTCATACTATTTGCATTAAAAAAAAAAAAAAAACCTGCTAGTGGATGCCAATCCTTTTTGAGAAGGGAACGCTCCCACAGCTGGACAACAGTGGTTATACCTAAGAGGTGAGACTGGGGGCTCCTCTCTGGGCGAGGGTCCTGATGGCTGCCAGTCCAGTCCCTCTCAATCCCAGGGGCCTTCCCTCTCCATCTCTTCAGATTCCTGTCTGTCTCTCTCCTCCTCCTGCTCTTCCTCTCACCCTCCTGCCCTCCCTCCTCTTCCCCGCCCCCCCACCCCCAGCTAGTCTTGCTGAGCTGGCGGACTGTGGGGCCTACACTCAATACTGCCAATCAAGTGCCCTCATCTCTCGGGAGCAGAGGTTCACACCTGATTCGTGGCTTCCCTGGACCTTGGCTGGGCTCAGAATCTGGAGCTCCATGAGATGCTGGGAATCGCTTCCGTCGGGACAGAGGCAGAGGCAGAAGCAGACAGGGAGGCCCCCAAGCCATTGCCCAAACCCCTGGCCTGCCTGCTCTGAACCAGAGACCCCCAGATGCCTCCAGCTGGCAGCCACTCACCAGCGTCCAGAGGACGTAGATGGTGAACAGGGCAATGGTGAGTGCGATGAGCCCCACGGCCTCGAGCCGGCTGTGGAGCCGGAGGTGGTCCTGGGCCCCGCGCAGGCACAGCCAGCCCGAGATGGCAGCCAGTGGCGTGATGAACAGGAAGCATACCATGTCACAGCACAGCGTCCGCTTCTCTGTCCGAGGCCCCGGGTCCTTCAGCCACTGCGGGGGTGGGGGAGGAGCTGCTGAGGTGGGCTTCGTATAGCCCTCCCACAAATCCCAGCCTGGAACCGGGACCTCCAGGCCTCACACCTTGGTCTGCAGACACCCATCTTGATTGGCGGGCCCTGCGGGACCAGCGCCTCCCTCTGTCCTCTCCTTCCTTCACATACTTACTGAGCTTACGATGAGCTCATGGGCCCTGCTAGGTGCCCCCCATTGTACAGATAGGGGAAACTGAGGGCACAGAGGGACAGACTCATTTGTGCAAACTCATACAACTAGTCCCCCACAGAGCCAGGGCTGCCAGCCGGGTCGGGGGGGGCTTGCTGGGGGGTCTTGCTGGGGGGTCTTGCCGCAGGGCCCTTGCGCCCGTAGCTGCTGTGCTACTCAGCCCGCCACAGACGAAGGGGCCAGAGAAGTGGGCTTCACTCGTGGTAATTCCAGTGAATGGAACAGAAAGGTCTGTGCCCTCCTGGAGCTCCCATGCTAGTGCAAGAGGTATGAAATGGGGTGGATGGTCAGGGAGGCGACAGCCGTGCTGAGGAGGAAACACTGAGTTGAACGCAATGAGCAGAAGCAGCTCTGTGAAGAACAGGGGAGACGACGCCCCAGGCTGTAGAACAGCAAATGCGGGGCCCTGATATGGGAGTATGTGGCCTGGGCAAAGTACATAAGGGAGGAGGCCCGTGTGGCTGGAGGGCGAGGCAAAGGGGGAGGGCTGCAGGCGGGGGCTGCCTCTCCCACCTTACCAGTTCTCCTAAATGCCCAGCCCCCGGGGCGCCAGGGGCCTTTCCAGGAGCCCACCCCCTAGCCCAGCGACAGGACTCTGCAGCACTTAGCTGTACCCTTCCGAGCCAGGCCCGGAGGAGTCCGGAGGGCATCCATGCAGCCAACAGGGCTCTGGAGAGCAGTGCAGCAGCCACCACGCCTGAGAATGCTCACCTGGGTCCTGACCCGTGCCTCTCAGGCTAAAGTCTAAGCTCCTGGGCACAGCCCACAAAGCCCGGCGTAGCTGCTACCACCTCCCCCAGGCCACTCTCCTCTTCCTGGAACTCGCTCCACTCCAGCCACCCAGGCTTCATCAAGAACACCAAACTCTTCCTGGCCTCAGGGCCTTTGCACTTGTGCCCCCTGCCAGGACTGCCCTTCCCCAGGATGGGTCCTTGGCATTGCTGGCTCCTCATTCTCTAGGTCTCAGCTTCAGGGGTGACCGAACAGGGAGGGGCACAAGGTCTCGGGCCTGGTTCCCCACCCACATCTTCAGAATCTACCATGGCGGGGAAGAAGGAGGTCACCCTATAGAGCGGGATCCTCCTGGGCAGTCCCCCCCTCCGGCCCCATGCCCATCTGCCTTCCCTCTGCCGGCTCCAACCTGGGGCTCCCAAGCATACCTCTGTGAGGGGCCGGGGCCGCTTCTCCACAGCAAACTCCGTGTGGCACAGCTCGCAGTAGCTGGTGTTGGATGAGGAAAGCCACCTCTCCAGACAGCTCTTGTGAACGGCACCCAGCGTACCAGTGCAGCCGCATGGAGAGAGCAGGCTCTCCCCATTTGCTCCCTCGTGGCAGATCCGGCAGAAGGGACCATCGCTAGACACAGAGATCGAGCACATGAGCAACAACCAAGCTTCCTGCCTACGCCTGCCGCACTACCCACTGGATCACAAGCTCAGCAGTGGCCCTATGCTGCCACTTGGCAAACTTCTACTCATCCTTCAACGCCCAGCTCCAGACCTCCTTTCCTTTGTAAAGCTTTCCCAAGTTCCCAAAAGTGTAGCAACATGCCCCTTCCCCAGGGTTCCTGTGGCCCATTTTTAGGCCCAGGGTGAGCATCTCTTACACCTGCCCATCTAGTGTCTGCTCCTCCTTTTCCTGCAATACTCCTCCAACTGTCCTGGGCAACCAACCCACTCTCAACTCCCGGTCCTCAAGGACTAGAGCAGAGCTGACAACACCCCTGATGACCTCAGGCCGGACCAATCAGAACCACACACCCCTGGTCACCGGGACTGATTCAGGGAAAAGCATGTGTGAAGCAATCAGAGTCACTGTGAATTAATTCCCGAAATTCTTCCCCCCACCCCCAAACTCCAGAACTAGAGACAGCAAGGCTGATGTAAGTCTGGAGCTGATGGCAGTGTCTGGTCCCCACGTGGAGTCTGTGAATGATGCCAAACATAGGAAAGCAGAGTCAAGCAACAGGGAAAAACAGATTCTCAAGGACACCATCAGAGGCTCTGGATCTAGCCACACCTGAAGGCCACGCTACCTGAGAAACCTGTGCATCCAGGGAAAGTAGCTATCCTGCTCCTGTGTCTGGAGTTAGGCTCAGAAGACAGACATAACAAGCATCCTCAGGAAGCCACTTCAGGGAAGCCTCAGCCCCAGCCCCGTCTCTGGGGATACTGGGTCCTTCCTAGGGCAGCTCAGGGCTGAGGGTGTGGCCTTGGTGGGCGCAGAGGCTGTCCAGCACATGAGTCATTGTTTTCCAGACATTTCTGCCCAGAGAGTGGACTGCAGGAACACATGAAGGAAGCAGAGCAGGAGGGCTGTTTCCCAGATAACAGCAGTTTCCCCTGAGAAACCGTGTTCTATCCTCTCCTCAGCGTCTCCTGCTGTGGGGCAGAGCCTGGCTGCTTTGAAGCCAAAACCTCATGTCTACTTTCTTGTCAGTCCTGTGCCGGGGCTGCTGCTGTGCCCTATGATGTCAAAAGGCTGTACTGGGCTCCACCCTAATCCCACAGCGCCCCTGCCCAGAGTTAACAGGAAAGGAATCCCTGCTCCGGAAGCCAACCCCAGGAAGTGGAAGGGACGAGAACCTTGAGGAAGAGCCACGTCGGTTTGGGGTTTGTCCCAGGGAACCCTCCTTTTTGGAAAAGTCACTTTGGAGAATACAAAACAAAATGAAACCTGACATCTTGCTGAGCACTTATTAAGGACCGTGCCCTGTTCCAAGGGCAGCACGTGGACGAATCTGTCATTCTCCCAGGGAACCTGCGAGAAAGGTGCTCTTTTGCCCTCCTTTCACAGATGGGGAAACTGAGGCAAGAAGGGGTGACCCCGTTTGCGTGAACTCACACGGCTAGTAGCCTGCGAAGCTGGGGTGTGAACCCAGGACGTCTTGCTCCCGGGCCTATGCCCCCCTTAGCGGCTATGCTACACTGCCTGTTCCAGATGGCAGGACAAGAGAAATGGGCTTCGCTCATGAAATTCTGGCAGGAAAATAACGCAAATGGCACAGATGAGAAGGAAATGGGCTGGGGGTGGGGGAGTGTCACTGGGGCTGCCCCTGGCACACTCCAAGAACAAGAGAAGGGAGAGTGTGAGCAGGGAAGCCACAGAAGCCATATGGAAGAGGCAGCAGGGGAAGGCCAGGGGGGAGGGCCGGGGGTGCAGAAATGCTCCAGGAAGCTTCGAGGAGGGCCTGGGTTTGCTCACGGACTGGTGGGCAGAGCGCCGAAGGCTCAAGAGGATGAGGACCCTTTGGACAAACAGCAGCCTTCTCTCTGGGAGCGTGGTTCCGCCCTGGTTCTCAGCCTAGGCAGGTTTGGGACGAGCTGTGTCAAAACTCAGGGGGAGGAGCGCTGGCTGTCTCAGTCAGTGGAGCCTGTGATTCTTGTTCCCGGGGTCATGAGTTCGAGCCCCACGTTGGGTACAGAGATTACTTTAAAAAAAAAAAAAAGTCAGAGGGGAGATGCCATGAGCAAAGAGGCCATGGGGCAGATCAAGAGGGCTTTGTGGTCTCATGGGCATGGCTGCCCTGACCATCAGCGGGGTCACAGAGGGACTCTCTGCTCCCTGCTGCTTACCCTGCCTCTGAGGACCACAAGACTGGCTGGTGGGACTGAACGAGCTTCTCCCCTTCCAACCCAAGCAGGAACCCTGGGTTCAAGCTTCAGCAATGCTCAGTGACACTGGCAGGTGTCTGCCTCCCACTGGGCCTCGGTTTTCCCAGATATCAGGAGGGAGGGTGGGACAAAGTGGGGTCAGCTCACTCAGTGTCCCTCAGGCACCCCATGTAGGGAGACCCTAGCTTTGGTCAGCCTCTTCCTAGGCCCCCTCCCCCACCAAATGTCCCCTCGCTCCCAGCCTGGCTTGCCCAGCATAGACTCTGTCCTGCCTTCAAGGGGGCTGATGGAGATGCGGGCATACAAACCCACAGCCCAGAGGAGGCCCAGGAGAACTCTCCATATCATCTGGGCTTCCTGCCGGAAGTGACGCCAGGCAGAGACTTGGAGGGTGAATGGCAGTGAGCTCCCTCCAAAGCACTGCAAGGCCTCCCATCTGCTGCTTTTGATGTTGGAATGAACAGCTTATGAATTAATTCTGACACAGGCCACAACACGGATGAATCCTGACGACATGAAGCTCGGCGAAACGAGCCAGTCATAGAAAGACGAACACTATGCAACCGTACTTCTAGGAACTCCCTGGAGGAGTCACAGACAGAGAGGAGATGGTGGGCGTGGGCTAGGGGAGGGGGCGGGGAGTCCGTGCTTCCTGGGGCCAGAGTCTCAGTTTGGGAAGACGAGAAAGTTCTAGAGACAGATGGTGGGGGGGGGGGGTTGCATCACAGTGTGAGGGTACCGCTGAACTAACTGTGCACTTAAAAACTGTTACAATGGCACGTTTTAAGTTATCTATATTTTACCACAATTTAAAAAAACTGGAAAAGAACTTAGGAATGAAATCTTAGTAGATAAACCTAACGACAATGTGGAAAACTTGAAAAATTAAAAAGAAAAAAGATACCACTCACAGTCTTGTTCCCTTAGCCAACCTGGTGGCTGTCTGAAATCCAAATGAGTTAAAATGGATTCAGATCTGTGTGGGGTGAACTTCAAACTCTTTTCCTTGGAAACGATGACAAGTTGGCAAACCAGGCAGGGGCAGCTCACACAGGAGTCTGGAAGGCCCGCACCCGGTCTTAAATACTTTTATTAAATGCATACGAGGTGGCAAACCCGCGGGCAGACCCCGTATGCGGACCAGCAAGGGACTCTCGGAACAATGCGATGAGGAAGGTGTCCCCATCTCCGAGAGACGAGGGTAAAGTAACCTGTCCCGGGTCCCGGAGCGAGACGGGCTGCCCAGCAGGATGTGAGCCCAAGTGCTGCGAATCCACAGCCCGCTCTGCAAACCACTTCCTTATCATGGCTCTCTGAACTATGAGCTACTCCCCACCATCTGATCTTCTGATTTCACCTGACAATCTGGAATTTCCACTTTTCCTAAAGAACCAGACCCGGCCAGCCGGAGCCTCTGTGTCTTCACGGCAGTTATGACTGGGACCCCTTTATTTGCCCACCTGGTCCCTCTAGATGGTTGGATTTCTGACCGCAGACTGGGAGAAGATCACTTGGCGAGAGTAAAGTGAGTGAAGGCAAAGACGCCTGCTCGGTCGCCACTCACCTTGAAGTGTCCAAGGCTCGGATGACAGTTGAGAGGAGCCGGCCATCCCTTGAAGTCACCTGCGCCACGTACTGGGGAGGCCCAAGGCCAGTGGCCTCCACGACTTTGGAGAAGGCAGGGCTGCCAGAGCAGTCACACAGGGAGCCAGGGAGGTGGCAGCAGTCACCCGTCGTCATGGCCACAGGGAGCCCTGTGTCCTCAGGGCCTGAAGCCCATGGTCCCAGGAGCCTAGGGAGAGGCCAGCAGGGAGTTTAAGGACAAGGTTATAGAGCCAAACACCGACCGGGATTTGACTCCAGCTCTCAGAGCCTCAGTTGCCCAATCTGTAAAATGGGGCTCTGTAGGGGGCCGTGGGGGATTCAATGAGATGCCACTTGCAACTCAGCCCAGGCCTGGCGCACAGTAGGGGCTTGGTTATATTATAGCTAACCCTCCTGAGAAAGGCCAGCCAGGTCCAGCCCCTCAAGGCTTGTAGGCCACCCCCAACATCACCTCTCTAGACACGGTAAGGGCCCCCAAACAGTTGCTGAGTGTCTGCTGTGTGGCAGGCCCTGTGCTTGGGGCTTTCCTGGGCTACAACCATGCCCGCTGACCACCTAGACAGTTGCTCTCTATGGACTGGACTTCTGGGGCTGGGCTCAGAGCATGTGAGCCTGGCTTGGAGCAGGGCAGAACTGAGCTAGAAACCTGGCCGAACAGACCAGGATGGGGCATCGTTTGATACCTCCTTGAGACCTCAGGCCATCAGGAAAATGACGCAGGCTGGGGGGCTCGGGCAGCCTCTGTTCCTACCACAGCAGGTGCTCCAAACCACGCAGTGCGAGATGGCTGGAGACTTCGGCAGCGACCTCAAGTCTGCTCAGGGTGTGGGGCTTCAGCATTTTCTTCCCTCTACCTTAGGGTCTGCCCCGCCATAAAGAACCCTTGGCCGCCTTCACCCTCACCCCAGAAGGAGCCAGTGGGACTTTGTGTGTTTCCCCTGAGAAGTTCCTGGAAGTAACAGAGGCAACACAGGAACCCTGGAGCCAAGGGTCCCTGGACTGATCTTGTCTTATCCCCAGGCTTCTGTCTCCAGGAGCTGAGGCCCAGAGATGCCAGAAACACTCACTGAGGCACCCCCTAGTCAGCTTTTGCCAACCCCTGCCGGCCAAATCTGACACCTGAGAGAGAAGGGGAAGAGCCAGCCAAAGTGATTGACTAACCCTTCGCACCAAGGCCATCATCTACCAGTGGGTCAGCACCCTCTGAACAGCTCAGCCAGAAGCCTTCCTGGCCCACCATGCCCTTCTGAGCCTCCACAATTGGGCCGCTGCCAGCCAGATAAGAAAGTATCAGCCCAGAGGCAGAAGCAGGGAGGAAGACTGCATGGCCCAGATAACACCCTCGGGGCAGCGGTGGCGGGGGCCTGGCATGTTGTGTACTCCAAGGAACTTCCGGCTCAGAGGTCAACAGGGGAGCCTCTGGGCTCGCCGACAGAATGCATGCAGAGGGGAATCCATTCTTCCCACCCCTCCAAGCATCAGCCTTAACATTCCTGCAAGGACTTGGGCGCTACAAGAATCATCACAGCTCCTGTAATATTAAGTTCTGCCATTTCTGTTACTATGGGGGGGAGACTCATCAGTAAATCTGCTAAAGCAAGGCCTGAAAATCACCAAAATTGTGACAGCAGCTACAGTTCGTTAAGGACCTACCCCATGCTGGGTACTGAGAAGCTCGCTGAACTCTAAACAGTTGCCCTAAGTGTCCCCTTCAAAGATCACCTGCCCGGAGACGCCTTCCCTGACCACGCTGGCCAAAGCGCCATTGGTGACCACATTACTGCGCTCATGGAATGTGCCCCTCCCTGAAGTGCTCTTATTTCTTCACCCTCGGTGAGCTCGGGGAAGGGAGGACTGGGTTGGACATGCACTCTGCCGTCCCTGGTGCCTGCCCTGTGTCGGGCACAAAGTTGCTGCGTCTCATTTCTCAGCCACTACCCTGTGTAAGAGCAAGGGGGGAGAAGAACCCTCCTGACTCCCATACCTTGGCCTGCCAGGGCCCGTGGTGGGAATCAGAGATGTCTAGAGGCTAGAGGTTTGTGCAACCCACAGAAGCCTGGGCTTGGAAGGGGCCATACTCAAGGCTGGACCCAGCTCTGGGGCTGCTGGGCTGGGCAAGTGAGCCAGTGCCTCAAGTGAACTTGGCCCAGTGCCTGGGGGACAGATTTCACTGAGTCTTCACATAAGTCTAAAAATGGCCCTCATTTGACAGGTGAGGAGACCGAGGCTCAGAGAGGGGCAGCTCCTTGCCCTAGATCACACAGCTAAGAAGGGACAGGACCAAGATTTGAACTTAGTACAGTGAGTGGGTCTGGGACTCAAAAGACCTGGATTCTTTTAAGTCTTGACTCTGTCACTGATGCTGTGTGTCCAGGGACAAGCCACTTTGCCTCTCTGGGCCTCATCCTTCTCTTTTGTCAAATAAGCTGATGGAGCTGGTAGACTTCGCTGAGGGACTTCTTGAGAAGAAGCCCCCAAGCTCGATTCCTCCAGCAAAGCTTGTCCTTGTCTAAGCCCATCTGGGGTGGTGCTGGGGCAATAAAACCTGCCCAGCCTCCTTTCCCCAAGGGCAAGAAACTAAAGGGAGGGGAGTCAGAGAGCCCTACTGGTGCCCATTCGGGCAAACTGCTTCACTTTCTGGGCCTCAGTTTTCTCGTCTGTAAAATGGAGATCATAACAACACCCAGGTCATACAGCCCTAATTATTAAAAAGTCAGTAAATATTAGCTCTTCTTAATGATTACTGCCATCAGCTTACAGAACTGTTAGAGGGTTTGATGAGACAAGGCACAGCCAGAGCCTGGCACACAGTAAGTGCGCAGTAAATGCTGTTATTATTTTTAGGAGAAATGTGGAGCCTGTAAAATGCATTCATTCCTCTTCGCTCACCAGAGAGCCTCCTGTGTGTCCTTCAGTCCTTGCATGCCCCTGCACTGGAGGCCAGGTTTAAGCCCAGCTCTGCTCTCCTTTGCTGTATGGCCCCGGGGGGGAAGGCTTCTCTGAGCCTCAATTTCTTCATCTGTATAACAGGGAACACTTCTCGTACTTCCACCTATTATGGTCCCTAGAGGACTAAATAAGCGAATCATAAATTCTGGCTACCCTGTTTTGAGCACCCACTAACAGCCAGGCACTCTGCTAAGCAAGTCCTTTGTAGACAGTGCCTGGGTCATTACAATATTTACTATTTTCCAGGCAGAGCCCCACTGGGAAGAAGGTTGAGGAAGGTGCTTATTAACAGCCTACTGTGTGCAAGGGTCTCTCCTCATCCGCCACCTTCTGAATTCTCCCAACAAGCCCCATTAGGTTGGCGCTATGATGACCCGGTTTCACAGAGGGGGAAACCGAGTCTCGGAGAGGCACCTACTGTGTGCCGGGCTTCGGGGTCTTCCCGCCGTCCTCGAGACGGGAATTGCGATCCCTGGTTCCGGAAAAGGCTGAGGCCGAGGGTCTGAGCCTGATCGTCCCGCTCGGGAGCCAGGCTCGGGCCTCGAACCCGGGGCCGGCCCGCGGACCCGCGACCCCCCACCACCACACGCGCCCGCCCGTGCCTACCTGACCCGCGGCCGGGCCGGGCGGCCGCGCAGGCCCCTCCGCTAGCCCCGGCCCCGGTCCCGGCCCGGCCGGTCCCGTCAGCGCCGCTAGCTCCGCTCCGGCCGGCACCTGCGTCCGGACACCGCCCGCCGAGCCGACGGTGCCACGGGCCAATGGCGACCGCCTCTCGCCCGCACTAGCCAATCCCCGTGCACGTCCCGCCCTGGGAGGCGGGGCCGGAGGCTACAGGGACGTCCTGGGCCGTACAGGCTCCGCGGCGCCGCAGCTGCTGGCTCCGCCCCCGCAGCGTCTTAACTCGGCCCCCAGCTCCGGCTCCACCCCCAACCATGACCCCGCCCATCCCGGCAGGGTGCGCGAGCGGGGTTGGTGGCGCCACCTGCCGACGACCAGTGCTAGCTAACCGTTACAGACCTGAACGTGATACCCAGCTAAGGGATTTGTAAGTGTTCGTCACCTCCCTTATGAGGAACCGTATGATCACACTTTACAGAGGGAAAACGGCAGCCTAGAGAGGTTAAGGGCCGTGGAGGAGCCTAAAGCTAACGTCTATTCATCATTCACTTGCTCATTCATTCACACAATAGGTTCATTCGCTAGATGTAATAAACATCAGTAAGAGGGCCTGTTATGAGCCAGGCACTGTACTAGGCTCTGGGGACACAGGGTTGAGTAAGACAAACATCGTTGCCCTCATGGACCTTAATATAGGGAATTAACCACTTGTGTAATTATTAATTACAAAAGTAATAAATTGTAGCAAGTAAGGGGGGCATATCAAGGAATCATTTGGAAGGTCCAAGAATACTTCCTTGAGGAAGAAGCACTTGAACTGACAACTAAGACAGAGCAGAGGTGAGCTAAGAGAAAAGAGGGGAGAAGAATCCCAGGCAGAGAGTTCAGGCACATGCAAAGAGCCTAAGGTAGGATGGAGAATTGCTTCAGTACCCCTCTCCCCTCCTGCCCTGCCTTTATGGAATACATAGAGCAATTTGATTACCTCAGTTACATTCTGTTGTGTTGTACTAGCTTTATTTTTCAAAAATGAAAAGGTAAATCATAACATTGTTTAAAAGGTTAGAAGGAGGATGGGGACAGAGATACAAGTTAGACTTTTAAAAATATATCTTGTTTTATATATTTGGCTTTAAAACCATGTAAAATATCGTATATAATTATAAAACAAAATTTAAAATGTAAAGGTGGCACAAAACGAAAATAAAGGAGCTTCTGTATCCAGTTGGTGACAAAACAACAGAGAGATGAACATCTAGTGACTTTAGAACACAACAATTTGACCCTACACACCACTACTATATTGTTGATGGTGATGTTGCAATTGTTATTCTGAGCCTGTTGCATATTTAGTAGGGGATAAAACAAAAGCAAAGGAGTACTTACGTGGAAGTCAAGGACTGAGGTTTTCAGAGGGAGTGAAGGAGATACAGATCTAAGGTTGATTATCTTAGTAAAAACCCCATAGCTTTGAACTTGAATCCGGAGTGTCACAATATATTTTACCTTTGCAAAAAAGCAAACATTTCCTAGCTCTGTCCACTGAAAAGGTCTGAAACAAAGACTGACTTAGTTGCCATCAGCACTCCTTAAGCCCAGATCATAGTCTCTAAAACACTTCCAACTGAATGAACTAGGGAACATTGGGGAAATATCTGATTCTGGGTCTGGGGCAGGAAACGTATGAGATGAACCTGGCACATTCTGACACACCAGAAAGCGCAGGCGTTACCAAAGACATTACCTAGTAAGGTCGTGTCAGTGGGAGTCAACCAGAAAAAGCTCTCACTGGCCACAGGTGGGGTAATTTACCCTCCGATAAGGGTACTGACTGCAGTAGATCCAAGCACATCAAATATTTAAATCCATGTACTGGGGGGAGCCTGGCTGGCCCAGCCAGTAGAGCATGCAAATCTTGATCTCAGCGTTGTAAGTTCGAGACTCACACTGGATATAGAGATTCCTTAAAGTAATACAATAAAACCTTAAAAGAATAAATCCATTTACCAGGGTTTTGAAACATTCTTATCTTAAAATAGTGTTGAGACACCTGGCTGACTCAGTTGGTACAGCATGTTACTCTTGATCTTGGGGTCGTGAGTTCAAGTCCCACATTGGACATAGAGTTTACCTTTTTAAAAAGTGTCAAATTTACATCATAAAAGTTGCAGGAGTAATACCCAAAGCTCCCATAGACCCTTTGCCCAGATTCCCCAATTGTTAACATTCCAAATCCTTTATTTTTATTTAAAAAAATTTTTTTTAATCTTTATGTAGGCTCCACACCCAATGTAAGGCTCGAACTCACAATCCCACGACCAAGAGTCACAACAAGTTCTATGGACGGACCCAGCCATGAACCCCAAAACCTTTATTTTTTTAAATATTTTCTTTATTAAGTTTATTTATTATTATTTTTTTTAATAATCTCTACCCCCAACGTGGGGCTTGAACTCATGACTCCAAGATCAAGAGTTCCATGCTCTGCAGACCGAGCCAGCCTGGCACCTCTTCAGTATATATTTTTCTTTTTTTTTTTTTCAGTGTATATTTTTCAATATAAGCACACTCTTCCACATAATCACAGTACCGTCTTCAAAATCAAGAAATTAATATTGATCCAATATTACGATGTAATTCCCAAATCCCATTCAAAGTGTCCAATAAAGTCCTTTAAAACTCCAGCATCCATTCCAGATCACACTTTATATTTTTCTACCCCCAGTGTTGTTCATGCTGCAATAGTTCTTCAATCTTTTTTTTTTCAAGATTTTATTTATTTTTCAGAGGGAGAGAGAGAGCACAAGCAGGGGGAGCAGCAGGCAGAGCAGGCAGAGGGAGAAGCAGGTTCCCCCCTGAGCAAGGAGCCCGATGCAGGACTTGATCCCAGAACTCCGGGATCATGACCTGAGCCGAAGGGAGACGCTTAACCGCCTGAGCCACCCAGACATTCCTAGTTCTTTAATCTTTACTAGTCTTTCATGACCTTGATACTTTTGAAGAGTATGAGCCAGTTATTTTGTAGAAAGTTCTTCAATGTGGGTTTGTCTAATGTTTTGTCAGGATTTGTGCATTTGGAACTGCAGAAGCAATTAACTGTTCTCAGGGCATATGTCAGGAAGCAGAGAATGTTGATTTCTTCTGTTACTGAGTATGCTAGCCTGGTTAAAACAGAGTCTGCCAGGTCTCCAGCCTGACATAGTATGTTGCACTTGTCAGTAGTAGCTTTATGGGAAAATACTTTGAAATTAATTAAAATCTGGTTCCTCAACAAACCTTCACATACTAGATTAACCATTGATGACACTGGACTGAATCAATGTTTGTTTGTTTTTTAATTTTGTTGTTGTGATGGTTTACTTACAAGAATTCTGGAGGAGGGTGACTGCTGGTCTTAGCTTGGTCAAATGATAACTCCGGGAGTCTCTTGGCCTTTTTCTCATGGTAGCGAGATGGCTGCTGTGGTTTCAGGCATCACATCCTCAACCAAGGTAGGAAGAAGGGAGTGGCGTGAAGGTGTTAGCCATGCCTTTTTTTTTCTTAATCAGATATGGTTGCCAAATGATGATTTTTTTTTCCTTATACACTGGCTCAACAAAATGTTCCAAAGTGGCTTTTTCTTGTATTTTTACCTGCCCCAGCTCTGGAAGCAACCATTTCTCCAAGAAGCCCCGGTTCCCCATTAAAAACCAAGATCTGGTGCTAGGTGTGCTCACAGCTATCGTGTTATCAATTCCTACTTTTCTCATTGTAATACGTATGTATGTATGTACCTATATGTAGACATTCATCTACGTATCTATCATCTATCTGTCCATCCATCCATCCATCCATCCATCTTTAAAACCATGAGTGCACACCAATACCCCTAATTCTAATCCAACACCAAAGCTTACCCCAGACACTTCACACGTTCCTAACTTCCTTCCCTGACTCTCATGATCCCGAATGCATTTACTCATTTTTCACTCCCCCACCCCGAGTGAAACCTAACTCCTAGATACACTAGTCAAGACTCAGTCCTGGACATACACCTCCTACCCAATTCCACTCCCATTGGGCACACTGGTTGAAAGCTTGGCCCCAACGAAGGAGCTAAATACAACCATTTTAACTAAAAAAAATAATCAGTCACTTTTGAAGCCTCCTTGGGAACCAACTCAAAATCTTGAAAAGTATGAAATTTGGAAATTGACAAGAAAGGAAAGAATTAAGTATTTATGCCGACCTTACAATCTGTACCTCAGGGTAAGCACATAGATGAAGGGAAACTTCACTATAGATGTATTCCAGAAATAAATGCAGAAGGCTAGATTTTGAATACAACCATTTTGTAACCCCCAGTGGATTGTCTCGGTGATGCTTTGCATCAGCTATAAACATCACAAAAAAGAGACACACTGACATCATCTTTCTCCTGGTGCGTGCACACACCGCCTACGGAGTGCTCAGCCCAGAATCTGATCAACCTCTAGGTCTAACTATTCATTTACAGGAAATGCAGAGGACAAAGGCACATGGGAAATAACACCATAGGTCTACAGAGACAAAAAGCAGATTGGTGGTTGCCAGGGACTAGAGAAGGGGAAATGGGGAGGAACAGCTTAATGGATATGAGGTTTCTTTTGGGAGTGGTGATGTACATTTTAAAATGAATGGGGTGCCTGGGTGGCTCAGTCAGTTGGGCATCTGCCTTCGGCTCAGGTCATGATCCAGGCAGGGGTCCTGGGATCCAGCCCTGTGTGGGGCTCCCTGCTCAGCGGGGAGCCTGCTTCTCCCACTCCCTCTGCCTGCTGCTCCCCTTGCTTGTGCCCTCTGTGTGTGTGTGTGTGTGTCAAATCAATAAATAAAATCTAAAAAAAAAATTTAGAGGGGGGAATAAGTCCAGGATTTGCACACAGGAGGGGAATGGAGTGAAACCAGATTGGTTGAAGTTGGGTAGTGGGCTTATGGGAGTTAGACTATTCTCTCCACTTTTTTTAAGATTTTATTTGATAGAGTGAGAGAGCAGAGAGCATGCGCGAGAGAGCGCATAAGCTGGGGGGAGGGGCAGGAGAGGGTGAGGGAGAGGCAGACACCCCGCTGAGCAGGGAGTCTGACGTGGGACCCTGGGATCATGACCTGAGCCGAAGGCAGACACTCAACTGCCTGAGCCACTCAAGCGCCCCATTCTCTCCACTTTTATTTTTCTTTTATTTTTTAGAAGATTTTACTTTTTTGTGAGAGACAGAGGGAAAGAAAGAGTACAAGCAGGAGAAGCAGACTCCCGGCTGAGCAAGGAGCCCAGTGCGGGACTCGATCCCAGGAGCCTATGATCATGACCTGAGCTGAACGCAGACGCTTAACCGACTGAGCCACCCAGGCGTCCCCCTCTCTCCACTTTTTTTTTTTTTAAGATTTTATTTATTTATTTGACAGAGAGACAGCCAGCCAGAGAGGGAACACAAGCAGGGGGAGCGGGAGAGGAAGAAGCAGGCTCATAGCGGAGGAGCCTGATGTGGGACTCGATCCCCTAACGCCGGGATCACGCCCTGAGCCGAAGGCAGATGCTTAAGGACTGTGCTACCCAGGCGCCCCCCTCTCTCTCCACTTTTAAATGACATAATTTATTTAGGTTAACACAGTTTGTGGAAAAATTAAACATAGAGTTACCCTATGACCCAGCGATTCCATTTCTGGCTATCTACCCAAAAGAACTGAAAGGAGGGACCTGAACACCTATCTGTACACCCGTGTTCATAGCAGCATGACCCACAATGGCCAACACGTAGAAGCAACCCAAATATCTATCAATGGATGAATGGGTAAACAAGAAGTTGAAATCCATACAATGGACGATTATTCAGCCTTTATTAAAAAGGAAATTCTAACACCTGCTACAACACGGATAAACCTTGAAGACATTGTACTAAGTGAAATAAGCCAGTCACAAAAGCACATATACTGCATGATTCCACTTATAGGAGGTTCCTGGAGGAGTCAAATTCACAGACAGGAAGTAGATGGTGGGAGCCAGGGGCTGGGGGAGATGGTGTTTCATGGGGACAGAGTCTCAGTTTTCCAAGATGAAGAGTTCTGGAGACTGACGGTGGGGATCGTTGCTCAACACTGAATGTACTTAATGCCACTGGGCTGTACACTGAAAAATGGTCGAGATGGCCAATTTAATGCTGTGAATTGTACCATTAAAAAAAAAAAAAGACTTAAGAACAGTGCCTGGCACTGAGTGAACATGCTCGGCTTGCTACATCACTGAAACCAGAGTAACTGAAATGGCATCGCTGGACTGTGATCCCAAGGGGACAGTGTTGCCTCAGTCCTGTTCCCTGGTATGTGCCTCGGGCCTGGCCAGTCCAACGGAGGCTCAGGAAAGATCTGATCTTTGGACTGACACCTCCCAGGGTGCCTCATACTTCATCCAGCCTGCCTGAAGCCTCTGCCCACCTTCTCCCCCTCCCACACCCACCCTGCCCAAATCCAGATTCAGCACCCCCAGCATCTGAGTGAATGGCCCCTGGAGTGTGTGTGTGTGTGTGTGTGTGTGTGTGTGTGTGTGGTCCCACTGGGTCCCCTGCTGACCTGTCCCTGGCCTTGGCTTAGTATGCCCCCTGGCCTGGAGCACACACCCTGGCTCAATCCAACTCCCCTACAGAAACAGCCCCCTGTGGCTCAGGACTCTTCTGGAAAGACTGCCTGGGTTTGCCCAGCTCTCCAGGCAGGGCAGCCGAAGCCTGAAATTGGGAGAGAATAGACCCGTCTCTGGTGGCTCTTCTGGGGTCAAGGGCATAAGTGGCTTCAGCCAGAGGGTAGAGCTTCTAGAACAGCTGCAGGCACTCAGGTGAGAGAGGACACACTGGGTCACAGGGTCAGGGCAGGGATGGGGGTGGGGGGATCCACACAGGTGGGGCGGGGTGGAGGGAGTAGAGGGGAGCAGCGGGGAATAGCAACACTTCCTCCATAGTTGCAAATGGCCCTCAGGCCAGCTCTGCCCACACGGACAAGGGGAGAAGCTGGATCCTGGGGAAAGGCAGAACAACTCTGTCTGCTTCCCCCTGTCACCAGCGTCCTCCCATTGGACCCTCCTTAAAGGGCAGCCTGGGATGGGGAAAGCTGGGGTGGCGCTGGCATCACCAACATCCCCTGGTGGAGCCCCTCTTGCCTGTCCTTGCCAGGACCCCAGGGCAGGAGGCGTCCGTGGGCAGCAGACAGAAGCGAGGACAGTCCAACCCCAGGGCTGGGAATAGGGAGCAGTGGGCACAGCTCAGGCCCTGCCAGGAGGCACCATCAGCTCCTGGGCCGGGAAGAGGCTGAATACATCCCCCAGCCACAGGGGCAGCTTGGAGGGGGCACCCACCCCTCCCCCACAGGCCAAGGCCCCTGTGGTCAGTTCGTGGGCCTCTGCACTGTCCTAGGTGGCACTTGGACTTGGTCTTCTAGCTCCCTGCGGGGCTGAGCCAGGTCGATGCAGCCTGCAGCCGGACGTGTGCCTCCGGGAGCCCTGGCCCAGGCGTGGCCGCCTGGAGGAGAGAATGAAGACAAAGGCGCAGCGGCAGGTTTCTGTACAGGAAGTCGGATTATACATTTTAGTAACGGGCGGAAGAAATGAGGCATTAGGGCAACAGTGCGGGGGCCACAGGGAGAATAAGAGATCGAGAGCTGGGGTTTGGCGTCAATCTTACAAAGTGTATAAAGAATCTGTGTTTCTCTACAATAACAAAAAAACCAAAGGCTACAAGAGCGGTTGTATATACAAAACACGGAGATATTGCTTCACTTGCAACAGGTTCCTGACCAGACGGGAGACAAGACAGAGAGGGGCACAGGGAGGGGCTGGAGAGCGCGCTGCGTGCAAAAGGAGGGTGAGGGGGGAGAGGGGTCTTCTCCCAGCATAAATCTACAGGCAGGAGCTGGAGCCGCGCACGCACGGGAGAGGTCGAAGGCGTGTGCCGGTGCTGGCTGTGCGTGGGGAGCAGGGGGGCCGAGAGCCAAGAGTGTCCGCCTGCCCCGGCCCCCTGGCGCCTTGCTCTTCGAGCTGACGCTCGGAAGGGGGTTCTGGGTGGGGATCGGGGGACCAGTTGGGCCAACTGGCCACAGAGGGAGGGAGGCGATCGCTCCCTGGAGTCTGCCGTGGAAAACTGGGGAAGCCTGCTCGGCGTGCCCCTCCTCCTTGCCTCTGGCCGACCCGGTCCATCCTGCCACCCTCCCTGGCCCGCCGAGATGCACACTGGGGCCCGAGAAGAGCAGGTGCGGCGACCCGGGCGGTTGGCTTTCCTCGAGCGGGACAGCAGGTGCCACTCGACTCCTGTTCTTCCTGGGCCCCGGCCAGCCATGCGGAGCTCGATGGGAGGGCAGGAGCCAGGCACCGAGGGACGGAGAGGGCGGGGCGGGGGCGCGCAGTGCGGTGAGGGGCGGGCGGAGGATGAGGACAGCGCACGCGGACGCGCGCTCGGGGCGGGGCGGGGGCGGTCACAGGTTCTGGCAGCACTGCAGCTTGTTGGGTTTCTGTCCGTCGGTGGTGGGCGGCACGCTGATGTCCACCACGTTGTTGCCGGGGGACTCGTCGTGGGCTGCCCGTGCCGGGTGCCCCCCCTCCCATCACGTCGGGGGGAACGAGGGCAGGGGCTGGGCTCCTAGAGGCTCCCACCCGGACACCGAAAGCTGGCTGGGTGTTCAGCAAGGCCGGGACCGTGTCTGGTCACAGAGGTAGCCCCAGCCCGGCCCCTCCTCCTCAGAATAAACGCCCAGGGGCCCTACGCCCCCGCGGCTGGACAGAGCTGGCTGTTCTCAGGTGGGGCCATGGCAGAGGGCCCCGCAGAAGCTGGGTGGAGGGGGTCTCTATGTCCTCAGGATCTGGTCTGATCCCACGAAGCACGCCATGTGTGTGCTCATGTCCAAACCGGCTTGCGGGTTTCAAGAATAATGTTTCAGGGGCTGGGCTCTGGAGCAGGCAATGGGGGGCTGGTGCCCTTCCCAGGCCCACCCACAGTGGACACGGTGGGGTTACCATGGCCCCAGCCAGGCCCTGTGCCCACCTGTGAGGATGTTCTTGAAAGCTTCCTCGACGTTGGTAGAATCCAAGGCTGAGGTCTCAATGAAAGACAAGTTGTTCTTTTCTGGAACAGAATGAATATTGCCCAGGTGAGCGGGCGGGGGGGGCGGGGGTACCCTGCATTCTCCCAGGGGCCCTGCTTGCCTGGCCCAAGAAATGAATGATGGGGGCCAAAGAGACAGGACTGAGATGCCCACACCTCAGGCCAGGGGCACAAACAGGGAAGATGGCAGGGACCTGGGGCAGGGGAGAGCTGCCTGCCTTCCACATGTTTCTCCAATGCCTCAGTCACAGTCCAACTTTCAGGAATGTGGCCCATAGTGACACCCGTGCCGCCCCCCCCCCCACCTGCTCTGGCCCGGCACGACTCACCTGCAAAGGCACGAGCCTCGTCAGTGGGCACGGCCCGCAGGTGGCGCAGGTCACTCTTGTTGCCCACCAGCATGATGACGATGTTGCTGTCGGCGTGGTCCCTCAGCTCCTTCAGCCAGCGCTCCACGTTCTCGTAGGTCAGGTGCTTGGCGATGTCATACACGAGCAGCGCGCCCACTGCGCCGCGGTAGTACCTAGGGGGGCAGCGTGTAAGCCCACTGCCAGGGCCCTCCTCCGTGGGCAGCAGCTCCTCGGCCCCCCCCACAGGGCAGGAGGCACAGAGCCCGCCCGAGGGGTGGCCACTGTGGCCTCAAGGGAGGGGGGCGTGCCCTCAAGTTCTGGCTCTGCTCCCCAGGTTCAGCTCAGGAATATGGGGCCCGAGGAAGGAGTTCGGGACCTGGAGTCAGAAGACCCTCACGGGTCAGTCACAAAAGGGAAGAGAAAAGGGCCGCTGCTGAGCAAAAGCTCTGATGCCCACCGTGGCTTGGCCAGTCTGACCACCAAGGAGACCGACGGACACCCATCCACCCCGAGGGATCAGGGACATGAGAAGGTGACCAGGCCTCAGTGAAGGGAGTCCCGAGGGCACAAGTGACTGACAGGAAATGGTGGGACACTGGGAGGGTCTAGGAAGAGGCAGCCCCAGTGGGTCCTGGTGGTGGGGGACTACAGGGAGGCGAGGGATGCCAGGCCTATGTGGGGACAGGACAAGGGTGGGACAGGATCTGAGCTGAAGCGCAGAGGGAAGCTGAGGGAAGACAGGCAGGGCAGGTGAGCAGGCAGGACTGGGGAGTGGGGAGAGGGGCCCAAGCCAGTGCAGGGTAACAACCCTCAGGTACAGCCAGCATCTGGTGAAACCACAGTGCCTCAAGGGACTCCAGGGCTCAGAGGGACCGTAGGACATGCCTACCCTAGCTAGGGTCACAGTGTGGCCGAGACTGGGCACTCGTCTTCCCAATGGTCCCATAGCTCCTGGGGGTCTTGTACTTCCACCCTGGGTCCCCCACTCTCAGGTGTCTTTCCCCTTCTCCTGCCCCACTCCTACCCATCCTTCAGGGCCCACCAGCCCCACACTCATGGCTTCCTGCATCACCCCAGCCCTGTCACTCACGCGGAGGTGATGGCACGGTAGCGCTCCTGGCCGGCGGTGTCCCAGATCTGCGCCTTGATGGTCTTGCCGTCCACCTGGATGCTGCGGGTGGCAAATTCCACGCCGATGGTGCTCTTGCTCTCCAGGTTGAACTCGTTGCGGGTGAAGCGTGATAGCAGGTTGCTCTTCCCCACGCCCGAGTCCCCAATGAGCACCACTTTGGGGGCAGAAGGGAGACAGGTGAGACTCTGCAAGCCAGCCTCCCCAAGCCAAGGCCCATACACCACCCACATCCACCTGCAGGACCGTCAGCGGCACCCTGGGTGCTGCACAAACTTGAAAGGCAACGTCAGAGCAGTCGGAGCTGTCCTGGAGCCCGAGGCACCACACTTCCTGGTGCAGAAGCAAACAGAGGCTCAGGGCTTCCTGAAACACAGCCACCATGGACAGCGCAACACCCCTGGCACCTTTGGGTCTTTCTGCCCCAACTGCGATGTATGGACCGACATCCCGGCAGGTAGCAGAGTGGGGATCCATCAACCCCTGAACCTCCCCTGCAGCCTGATGGCCAAGAAAGCTTCAGGACTGGGCAACCTTGGACGAATCACTTAACCTCTCTGGGCTCCCTTTTCTGCAAGAGGGGGGACTCAAGGAGAAAAGGCAGGATCAGAACTGCACTAGCATCTAGCATGCTAAGGCAGGCAGGGGAGCAGCTCTTACTAGGTTCTTACCTACAAGGGTCTGTCTCTGGAGCTCTAAGTCACAGGAAATGAGAAGCCTCACCCCCACGCCCACCCGCTGCTTCCTCATGGAGAGCTGCCGCAAGCAAACCCACATTCAGCCCCGGCATCGTCAGAGCTGGCGCATGCCGAACAGGAATGTGCCCTCTAGATGCAGCTGTGAAGGCACAGAGCCTGCCACCCCGACGCTCCCAGAGTCAGCCCTTCCTGCAGAGACATCCAGAGCACAAGTCCTCCTGAGCAGGGCAGAGCAGGGCAGAGCAGGCCCCTCCAGTCTCTCCCTGTATCCCTCTCTTTATCAAGTCTCCTGCCCCGGACAGAGAGGCATTGCCTCCAGAGGCCAAGGCGCCCCAGGCTCTGTGGTATGGCCACGTGAGATGGTGCAGGAGGGGTGTGAGCCCAGGAGGCTGTCCTTAGACCCAGGGCACGCTGGAGTCTCATGTCTGTGCATGCACAGTGTGTGAGCTGCACATGCACGCGTGGGTACGTGTGCAGCATAGAAGAAACAACATGTGGCTGTGTGACTGACCAGACACCCCACGCAGAAACCACATGGACACCCACGTGTGGACCTTGGGCTCTGGCACCAAGGGTGGGTCTGTCCAGTGGAAACCCAAAGGGGCTGTAGGTTTGGTCACCTACAGCTCCAGTTAAGTTTTTCCTCCATGGAAAGTTGTATATGTGCATGGCCAAATTCCCACGGCTTCTGACCACCTTCACTACCCCCACCCCGGTCCACACCGCACCACTCCCCGCGTCCTTGTGGTTACTCGCATAGCCAAAGACCAGGCTGTTTTCCTGGAGGCCACCAGAGGGCGCCCGTGGGCACCTGGATGGTTCCCACTACTCCTCCAGGGCTCCCACCTCCCAGAGGTAAAGTCCAAATCTTCCCTGAGGCCCATAGAGCCTTGCACCGCCTGCCCCAAGCCCTCCCTGCCCTCCCCTCCTCCCTCTCTCCCCCTTGCGCACTCTGCTCCAGCCACAGGGGCCTCCTCGCTGGGACTCGGAGATAGACGGGCGTAGTGCGCTTCGCCTGGACCATTCCTCCCCAGGTACCCGCCTGGTGCCTGCCCTCACCTTCTCAGCATGGTCCCTCAGGTGACACTCGATTGAGGAAGCAGGCCTTCGCTGCCACCCTCTTAAAAGCCCACTCTCCTCCCCGCCTGCCTTTCTTGCACAGCCCCCCCACCCACTCACGCTCTCGCCAGCCTTCACTTATTTGTTTTTTGCCATTTGGTCATAAGGGGGGCTTCGCGGGCAGTCTGAGTTCCTGCTGTGTCCCCAGGACCTGGTGTAGTGCCCAGCACCCAGGAAGCACCCGATCAATGTCTGCTGGATGAACAAATGGCCAAAGTGACTGGCCCACAGCCACCTCCACACCTGGAAGACGCCCAGGTTACCAACCTCAGGCCACAGGGGCGGAGGAGGCAGGCAAGGCAGCCCCCAGAATACTAAGAACAAGAAGAATGTTTAATGAGTCTGTCCTATGAAAGCCCTCGATGTACACCACCTCATGGAAGTCTCGCGTAACCTTTACAGGTTAGGAAGCAGGAGAACGCTGAGCCCAAGGCACGATGAGCCCATGCCTGTTTGCAGGCCCGCTCCTACCTCCCAACCCGGCTCACCGGACAGTGACTTGCCCGGGGCCGCCTGGCTGGAAAGTGGTCCATCAGGATTTGAGCCCATGTCTTCTGAATCCAGGGCTGAGCTCAGGGATCTGGGTCCAGCCTCCTCCCCTCCCACCATCTGGAGCATCCCGACGTCAGAGTAGCTGGCAAACTCCAGCTCATCCTTCAAAACCCCTCAAGTCAGGCCTCTCCTCTCCCCTCAAACCACGAGTGGCCTGGCCTCCATGACCTGGGAAAACAAGGCCGGTGTTCTCTTGTGACACTGTGGGTGCCCAACGGAAGACTGCGAGCTGACATCGGAGAAAGGTGGGAAGAGGTGGAGACGGACATGGGCCTGCGGCTCTCAATCATGCTGTGGGGCCCACCACCCACACCCCCAACCCCTCACCTCCTTCCCACGTGGCCACAGGGACCTGGCCAAGGCTGGAGAGGCTGGCTTACAATTCTTACGCCCTCAGGAACCGAACAGGAAATGAGCAGGCGGGTCCCTTCTGGGCCCTGTCCTGTATCACCACTGCTATCCCGTACCTCCCTTCCCAGCTTTGGCCCCATCAACTCTGGCCTGGCCTAACCAATCATCTCCTCAGCACCTCCGGCCAGGCCCAGCCCTAAAGGCTTTGTGATCGTTCTCAGGGCCATCCCAGGGGCAAATGTTCATGTTATCCTTCCCCTTTTACAGTTGGGAATGTTCAACCCAGAGTGACCAAGTTCCTGGGCCAGGGTCACCCAGTGAGAAAGTGGAGGCTAGAGCAAGATGAGAGCCCCCGGCCACTGCCCAGATGAACGGCGGGAAGGCCAGGCTGCTCGGACAGCCCCTGGCACATGGTGCCTAATGCAGAGAGGTGGCCAGTGGGGCAGCGGCCAGGCTGGCCCCATGTGCGGGCTAGGGATGAGAACAGCATTGTCCAAGGCACAAGTGATCTGTTATCTTGGGGAAATAAAGGGCCCTTGAGGACACAGCCCCTAGAATTTCCACAGAAGTTGGTGGCATCACTGGCTGGGAAACGGTGCCCCCCCCTCCAGGCATGCCACTTGGCTGGCAGAACAGGCAAGCCCAGTTGGCAAAAACAAAGAGCTGGCACCTCTTTGAAGCCCTGGGTCCTCTGACCTGTCCCAAGACAGTGTGGCACCCCTGGGGCCCACATGCTGACACTCAGGTGGACTGTGGCCATTTGGCAGAGCAGGCCCCTGCTTCTCCTCCAGGAAGCCAGCCCTGACCATCCCAGGCCCCAGAGACTGGCACCTGGGGGCCATCCCGCCCCAGTGATATCCAGGGAATCAGAGCAGAAGAGAGATAGGGGCCCAAAGGCAGGGCACAGGCAAGGCCACCAGGGGACAATGGGGGAAATGGTGCGCTCAGGTCCTTCCCAGTGGCTCTGGCGGGGGCCCTGCCCAAGCTGGAGAGCACGGAGGCTGCCTCAGGAGCACTCAGCAGAGGAAGGTGAGCACTGAGGCTGGCCCGGCCTGTTCCCTGGGTGCTGGCTGCTACTCTCTCCTCGCCCCCTTTCCCAAAAGGACTTACAGATGGCACAGGGGTGGACAAAGCCCAGGAGACAAGGTCCTGGGCTACCACAGCAGCTTCCCACTTCGACCCACATCCTCAGAGGCCAGGGGAGTGGCCGGGGGGCTCTAGGACCGCTCTTGGTGGCCCTTGGGGACCTAGCCGCTCCCACTGTGGATCCCGATCCCGCAGCCTGGTCCAAGCCAAGAGAGGTCAGGGGTGCCCCCAGGGGCGGATCTGCAGGCTGGGAAAATGGCCCACGGCCAACAGGCTAAAACATTAGCAGGCTGAACACGAGATCTATAATTAGGTACAAATAAACAACCTTACTCCTGGGGGAGGGGGAGAATGTGCAGTGAGGAAAATAAACAGCACGTGGGGAAAACACCCAGGGGGATCTGTTGGCCTTGGTCTTGGGAGGTCAGGGGAGCCAACGTGTGCTGTGGCTGCCAAAATAGCCAAGGCGGTGGTGGGAGGGCTAAATGGGGCAGTCAGTGTCCCAAGTGAGCAGTGTGGCCCCTCTGTGCCAAGGGAAGGGCCAGAAGGTGACCAAAGCCTGGGGGAGGCTGAGCACAGGGCTGGGGGCAGGAGGATCGCTGCCCCTCCCCTCCTGAAGGGCCCCTCGGACCAGGTGACAGGGCCGGGGAGTTCTGAAGTAAGGAAGTTGGCCCCTGTCAACCCTCCTGATGCAGATATGTACTGGAACACCTCCAATGCCCAGACCTGACCCTCTGCAGGCCACGGGGTCTCAGGAGGGTCCGGGGAACAGTATATTCATGCTTCTGTCTAACGCAGTCTACCCGTGGCAAGTGGTGTGACAGTAGTGGCTTGCCTACCTGCTGGCTTCTTTCCTTCCTTCTTTATGTGCCAGACCCAAATAGTTTCCTTTTCCCATTGGAGTGAAAAACTGAGTGGATTTCAAGAGAAATATGCAGAGATAATAGGGAGACCTCCAACAAGACATACGTGTGAACATGAGGTCTCAGATGCCTGCAGTTTGGGAAATACTGACCTTGTGGGTTTGACTTTCACTTCTAACCCTGCGTGAGCAGGGCACCTACTGACTCAGAAAAGGAGGCTAGCGGGGGAGGGCAGCGGGGCAGGCGGCCCCCACTGGCACCCCCGCCCTGTGCCAGTTGCCGCCGAAGCCAGATCTGGGCTTCCAGGAAGCAGACTCTGGAGATGAGTCCCGGGAAGCACACGGCTGCTCCATTGCCCCTGACCCAGTAACTGGACTTCTGGGAACATACTTCAAGGAAATAACCCAAAGGGCAAGAGATGACTAGTGCAAACCCTCGAGCTGGGTTATTTATAACAGCATGCGGCTGAAAATAACAAGTGGGCAATGGCCCCAGAAACCTGGAGATAACGACTGGGGTTAAGGCCCCCTGTCCTGGTAATCCACATTCGCGTGCCCAGCCAGGACCTGGGGAGCAGTGGCCTCAGGGCCCCAGCAGCAGGATGGAGTCCCATCCACCTGTGGCCAGTCCCTGAAGCCCCAACAGAAGAGCTTCCCCCACCTCTAACGTAAGACCCCAGGGTGTAGTCGGCACCGGGGCCTTGGCTTGGTAACTGCTGACCACACAGAGTCCCCTGCCAGTGACTTATAAGCCTGCACACAGCTCCCCGGGGCCACGGTGTGAGTGACAACTCTGGTCTCTGTGTGGGCACTCCCCCTGCCCAGAAGCCTTTCACCACATGGATATCCCAAGTAGGGAGCACTCCACCCCGCTCTCCACATCCCCAAGGTCCCCAGGCTTCTGGCCCCGACATGTGGGATGATACCACAGACATAATGGTCAATGATGGGCACAGACCACACTCCCAGCAACAGCCAGGCTTCCCCAACAAGGGGACGATGCCAGCCGCTGGTGTGGGAGGCAGACCCTCGCATGGCAGGCAGCAGGACAAAGGTGCCTCATGCAGGCCTAGGGTTAGCTATCAAGGGCAACCACTGTCAGCCAGGGAGCCCAGAACAGACAGCCCAGGGCCTGGCCAAAGCCCAGGTTGGCACAGAAGGCACTGCGAACCCAGTGACTGGTTATTTTTTCTTTTTTAAGATTTTATTTTTAAGTAATCTCTACACCCAAAGTGGGGCTCAAACTTACAACCCAGAGATCAAGAGTTACATGCTCTACCAGCTGAACCAACCTGCACCCCCAAAAGTCAGTGACTCTTAAGTCAGTCCACAACCCCAATGAAATGGAGGGAGTCTCCCCAGCTTGAGCTGCAGGGCGAGGAGGCCAGGCCAGCAGTGACTGCCTGACCTGCCAAGGCCATACTTGAGGCTTCTAGAGCCCTCTGTCCCTTGAACAGAGACATCCTCCAGCAGGTTGGCCGAAGGCCAGCCCATCAGTGCACATGTGGTCTGACGGGCTTAGTCCCACATACACTCCTTAGGTGGTAAAGCCCACAGCTGACCTGGGTTCAAATCCTGCTCCAACATTTTTCAAATATGCCCTGTCTCTCTGGGTCTCAGTTTCCAGGTCCACAGAGAGAGGCTGGACACTACCCACGACCTCACAGGGTTGCGGTGAGCATTTCAGTGAATTCGTTGGCGTGAAGTGCTTAGAGAAGAGCAGGTACTTGCGTAATTCTATTAAGAGTTGTAAGAGTTCAAAGAAAATTGTTACCGTTACTCACCAAGCCTGGGTCCAGCACACACAGTCCCCCCCACCAGGTGCCCCTTCCACGCAATTCTGGGTCAGCACCCCAATCCAGGGACCCCCACCACACACCTCAACCCCTCTCGTCCAGTCCCTTCACGGGCACCGGCCCCAGACAAGCTGCCGCCAATCAGGACCGGCTCCTCCCACTCCGTGAAAGCACCACCCCCATTTGCCCAGTCCCAGCCCACTTCTTGGACACGCCCACCACGCCCTAGCCCCACCTCTGACGGCCCCGCCCCCACCATGAATGGAGCTTTCCACCCAGCCCGGCCCGCCAAATGCTCAGGAGGCCCCGCCCCCAGAGGCCCCGCCCCTAACGGCCTCTCCCACCGCTTGCGGCCCCACCCCCTCCGGGCCCCGGCCCCGCCTCGGCGCATCCAGGGCCCCCAGGCCTCTCTGGGCCGCCCGCTCCGCACGGCCGCGCACTCCAGCCCGTAGCTGACCGAGCCCAAACTGCCCCGGCCTTCCCCGCTGCCTAACCCGCCGGCCCCCAAGTCCCGGGCTCCGGCCTGGGCCTAGCGGCCCCGAGCGCAGCCTCAACCCGCCTGCCTGCCGCCTCTCCGCCGTCCCCTCGCCCGTCTCTGTCCCACAGACCACACCTTTGAATAGGTAGTCGTACTCGTCGTCCCGGGTCCCCATTGTCCTGGCGCTTCCGGCGGGATCGGCGACTCCGCAGCCCCACCACAAACACCCAACGGGGGCGGAGCCGGCGCCGCGCAGAGCGGCGGCTCGATGACCAATCAGAAGCGGGTGGCGTAGCGACCGGCACCCAGGGCAGCCAGTCACAGGCGGAAGCAGAGCCTCAAGGGTGGGCACCGCCTGGGATCCACCCTCCTCGCCTTCGGTCTCCTGGAGAAAGGCGGAAGGAATGCGGACCTTTCTGAAGTGACGGCCACATCAGCCTATCAGAGGTGGGCTCTGGAAGGCGGGGCGGAAGACTGTGAGAATGAAACAGATTGATAGAGCGAGTAACCAATGAGAGGCTTGGTTCGGACTGTCTGGGAGTACCAGAGGACCTGTCCTGGAAGGGAAATGGGGCTACGTCCAGGTGATGTTACGCTAGTCAACGTCCCGATGACGTCATAGGTCAATGCGCGCTGCTCTGCTTCCAACCCCCCCCCCCGCACCTCGTTTCCCTTCTCTCTCCTCCCTCCTCCCTCCCCAGTAAATGACCGTTTCCGGGCCTCTGAGCGGGTTTTGTTTTGTTTTGTTTTGTTTTTTGTTTTTTTCCACCTAGGGGTTCCCTCTCCGCTCTTGGTTGGGTTCCCATCATTATGTTTGTGAATCATTAAGGAACCCCTCTACCTTGGTTTCCTCCGCTACATGACGGGAGAAACTCACTTCGTGGAATATTTGAGGATAACTAGGTATCACCCTAAAGACATACCAAATCAACCATCCACTTTCTGTCATTGAGTCTTTAACAAATATTTATAAAATCCTTCCTAGACATCAGACTGTCTCCAACATGAATTGATCTCCCCTTCTTACGCTGGCCCTGTTTTATTCCACTTTTCTGCCCCAGAGGATTAATCACTACCTGACATTAGACTATGTATTTCTGGGACCCTTGATCTCGGGGTCCTGAGTTCGGGGCCCATTTGGGCATAGAGCTTTTTTTTTTTTTTTAAGTGTATTTCCTTCTTGATCCATTAATCTCTGTAGTCCCTTGCCAACAGAACATCAGCCCTATGAAGGCAAGGACCCTGTCACTGCTTGGGCCGTGTCCCTAATGCTCAGTAAATATTGGATCAGTGATGAATAATGTAACCAGAGAGCTCTGTGGTAGTTATTTTGCTATAATTATAATTATTATAATTGCCTCGTAGATTTCATCCCTGCATTGTCCAACAGGCATCCCAGACACTAATTTGGCCTCTTTACCCATATCCACTCCTGTGACTTCGTGTCCCCCACACCACCCCCCACCTCCATTCCCCTCCCCTGCCCAACTCACAGCCAAAGGTCATGGATTCCTCTCTCCTCATATTTTAGTCCCCTGCTTCTTCCTGCCCTCCTTTCCCTCAGTTGTTCTCACCCCCGCCACTGCCACCATCTCAATCATGGCCCTGTCATCACTCCCTGGACCTGAGCTGTTGTCTGTCCTCAGATCTCCCTGCTCTGCCCTCACCCCACACAGTCTGTTTTTTCCATCGCAGTCAGAGGAGGCTTTTTTTTTCTTTTTCTTTTTTTTTTTTAGGTAAGCTCTATGCCCACCATGAGACTCAAACTCATCACCCTGAGATCAAGAGTCACATTCTTCACCAACTGAGCTAGCCAGGGGCCCCAGTCAGAGGAGGCTTTTAAAACATAAGTCAGATTGTTCCACTCTCCTGTTTAAAAATCCTTCCTTTCTTCCTTTAGTAAACATTTACTGAGCACCTGCTAAGTGCCAGGCAGTGCTCTAGGTGCTGGGGATGCAGCATGGAATAAGACAAAAGTCCTAGCCCTCACAGAGCTGACAGTCTAATGGCGTCAGGCTGACAAGAAGCCAGTAAACAACCTGCACAAGATAATTTCAGAATGGGAGGCGGGCAGTGAGGGAAATAACTTGAATTATGTGATGATGGCACTCCTTAGCTCGGGACCCAGGGAAGGCATCCTGGGGGAGGGGGCGTTTGTACTCTTTGGGGGAAGGGGAGGAGGTGGTGGGAACAGCATTTCAGGGGGACACAACAGCAAGTGAGAGAGACTCTGGTGGATCTGAACAGCCAGGTGGCCATGGTGGCTGGTGGCTGGAGAGTGGGGTCCAGGGGCCAGGAGATCGGATGAGGTGAAAAAGCGAGACTGGAAGCCAGACCAGAGTGCACCCTCCCAGCCTTGTCAGCACAATCCCGGGCAGTTGGCTTGAAGCCTTGCACATTCCCACACAAATGCCCCCCCCCACCCCACCCCCAGGTCACCATCCTAGCTTCCTGCCCAAATGCTGCAGCCAGGTGGGGCTATTAAATGGTTCCCCAATGAGCTTTACTTCCTGCCAAGGTCACTAGACTTTTGCTCTCACTGTGCCCTCTTCCTGGAATACCACCCCCCACCCCCACCTTCTTTGTAGAATTTTCATCCTCCTTTGAAAACTGACTCAAAAGCCACCTCCACCCTGAAGCCTTTTCTCCAGGATAGCTCAGAGTAATATCAGTAATGTTGACTAATGCTTATATTGTGTACTAGGAGCCAGTCACTGTTTGGAGTGCTTTTCATTTACTGCTACATGAAATCCTCACAGCACCAGAAGAACAGAAGGGGGTAGGGATGGGAGGGTAGGGTACCAAAGCCTCCACCCCCCCCCCATTTTCCAGATGCAGAAACTGAGGCCACAGAGCTTAAATAGACTATCTCTAGTCAACCAGTAGAATGATGTGGTTGAAAAGCTCCGAGTCTGGAGTTGGACGGGTCTGGATTCACATCCTGGCTCTTGTTTGGTTCCCAATCCCAGTGGTTATTCTTTGTGTCGTTCCTTGGATGGAAGAGGCAGTGAGGACAGGAGAAGGGACAGGGTTGGGGAGATAAGCTCTCTCGGCACAGCTTGAGAGTTAAGAGGGCAGAGGTGAGGAAACCCCCTACATCCCCAACCTCCATAGACGGCACTTTCCACCAGTTCCAGCCGCGGTGGGCTCAAGGGAGACTCTGCAAGCCTGCCTGGTACAGGACACCCCCAAACAAGGAGCCTGGAGAGCGTCTGGCCTCCAGCTGAGGAGTTCATCACCCCTACTCAGCCAGGGCCCCAGCGAAGCTACTGTGTCCCCACATTAACCAGGAAGAGTCATAGGATCAGAAAAGCACAGATTTTTCCCCTAGCAAAGGAGGCCCTCCCCCCCCACTTCCCCAAGAACACTTAAAAAGCGTATTGGAAGGATAGGTTTTCCTAATAAAACAGCAGCTGGGGTTCAGGGCACAGGCAGATGTTGCTTTTCCCAAACATGGGTCCTGGAGACAAGGCATCACGTTATTCCAGACCACATGATATGAGTGGCAATTTTAGGCAGTGCATTAAATAGCATTGAACCACATGCTGAGAAAGTCATACCTTTTTCCAATTTCTGAAGCATTTTATTATCCATCAAGGAGAGGAGCTTATTCTTTCTTGCTCATATCTCTTGAACAGTTTTCTACCCCTCATCTCCCTTTCATTTTTTTTAATTTTTAATTTATTTATATGACACAGAGCCGGGGGGAGAGAACACAAGCCAGGGGGAGAGGCAGAGGGAGAAGCAGACTCCCCACTGAGCAGGGAGCCCGATGTAGGACCAATCCAGGAACCTTGTGATCATGACCCGAGCTGAAGGCAGCCCCTCAACCAACTGAGCCACCCAGGTGCCCCTCATTTAAAAAAAAAAAAAGATTTATTTATTTATTTGAGAGAGAGAGCAGGGAGGGGAAGGGGCAGAGGGAGAGGGAGTCTTAAGCAGACTCCTCCATTCTGAGTGCAGAGCCCAATGTGGGGCTCAATCTCATGACCCCAAGATCACCACCTGAGCCAAAACCAAGAGCTGGACGCTTAACCAACTCTGCCACCCGGGTGCCTCCCCCATCTCCCTTTCTATACAGAGCTCTGACACAGGCTGAGAGTCTTCAGAAGGCAACAGGATCTGGCTACAATTTTTCTTGCCCACGTTTTATTGTGAATTTTTTTTTAACATTTAGAAAAATGAAAAGAATTGTATAGAGAATATTTAGATGCCATTTTTAAAAAAAGATTTTATTTATTTATTTGACAGATATAGAGATAGCCAGCGAGAGAGGGAACACAAGCAGGGGGAGTGGGAGAGGAAGAAGCAGGCTCATAGTGGAGGAGCCTGATGTGGGGCTCGATCCCATAACGCCAGGATCATGCCCTGAGCCGAAGGCAGATGCTTAACCGCTGTGCCACCCAGGCGCCCCTAGATTCCATTTTACTTTATCACATATCCATCTCTCTATCCACCCACCCAACCCTTTGATGAGTTTCAAAGAAAGTTGAAAATTTGGAGGAATCTGACGTAGAGCATGGTGATTATAGTTAGTACTTGAAAGTTGCCAAGAGAGCAGAGATTGGATGTTCTCACCACAGGAAAGCAGTAACTGTGATGTGATGGAGGTGACAGCTAACACCGTGGGGGTAATCATTTCCCAATACATACATGTATCAAATCAACATATGTCAGTTGTATCTCAAGATAGCTGGAAAAAAATAAAAATAAAAGAAAGTTGAAGACATCAGTCTACTTCCCACTTCAGCATGCATATCATTAACTAGAGTTCAGTATTTGTTCATGGCTCTCTTTGTTTCGTTTTGGTTTCATTCCTTCTAAGGTGAAATTTACATAAAATGAAATACACATCTGAAGTGTACATTCACAAAGGCATATGGAGTAACCCTCCTCTATCAAGGTTCAGAACATCATCATCACTGGACAAAGCTGCCTCATGCCCCTTCTTAGTCAATCCCACCAATCTTGCCACTATTTATATGTTTTTCCCCACCCAAAGTGACGGCCTCATTTTGGACTACCAATTATAGGCCAACCTATCTGTAATAAGGAAGGGCTTTGAAGGTAAGCTTGGTGAGGGTCGGAATCTTTTTGTTCACTAGGGTATCCCAAGCACTTAGTATAAGGGCTTGGGATGTGGTAGGAATTCAATAGATATTAGTTGAATTTATATACGTATTTTTATGTCCAACTTAAAGGATAACTTACGCAGATGTGGTTAAAATGTGAAGAATTTACCCAAAACACTGCATGAATGTACACACTAGAGCTGTGGTGTCCAATACAGTGGTCATTACCCCCTGTGGTTGTTGAGCCTGTGAAATATGGCAGGTCCCGGGTCACCTGGGTGGCTTGGTCGATTAAGCATCTGCCTTTGGCTTGGGATCTGAGTCCCACATTGGGCTCGGTGATCAGCGGGGAATCTGCTTCTCCCTCTCCCTGCAGCTCCCCCTACATGGACACGCTGTCTCTCTCTCTGACAAATAAGTAAATAAAATATTTTTTTTAAATGTTAAAAGAAATATGGCCGGTCCCAATTGAGATGTACCCTAAGCATAAAATAAACACTGGTTCCAAAGACTTAGTACAAAAAAGCAGTGTATATGCTTTTATATAATATTAATGTTAATAACCTGTATTAATACATGAATGACCTATATAGCACTCACATGTTGAAATGGTAATATTTCAGTTATACTGGGTTTGATAAAAATACATTTATTTCATTTATTTTTTTAGAGAGAGAGTGAGAGCACGAGCATGTGAGGGGACAGGGAGAGCAGAGGGAGAAGAGAGAGAACCCCAGGCTGAGCGTGGAGCCAACATGGGGCTCAGTTCCATGACCCTCAGATTATGACCTGAGCCAAAATCAAGAGCCAGGTGCTGAACCAACTGAGGTACCGAGCCATCCTGATAAAAGTATATTTCTAAAATTCATTTCATAGGTTTCTTTTTACCTTTCCCTTTTTTTTTTTTTTTTTTTTGAGAGGGATTGGGGGAGGGGAAGAGGGAGAGAAAGAATCTTGGGCAGGCTCCATGCCCAGCTTGGCCTGCCACAGGGCTCAATCTAACAACCTTGAGATCGTAACCTGAGTTGAAATCAAGAGTCTGATGCGTAACTGACTGAGCCCCCCAGGCGCCCCTCTTTTTACTTTTTTTTTTTTTTTAAGATTTTATTCACTTATTGGACAGAGAGAGAGAGAGAGCGAGTGCGCGAGCACAAGCAGGGGAGGGGCAGAGGGAGGAGGGAGAAGCAGCCCCCCCGCCCGAGCAGGGAGACTAGCACCCTGGGATCATGATCTGAGCCAAAGGCAGACGCTTTACTGACTGAGCCACCCAGAGGCCCTGACTTTTTTACTTTTTTTTAACTGTTTTTTTTGTATGTTTTTTTTTTCCTTTTTGCTTAATGTGACTTTTTTGGGGGGAAGATTTTATTTATTTATTTGGCAGAGAGAGAGACAGCAAGAGAGGGAACACATGCAGGGGGAGTGGGAGAGGGAGAAGCAGCCTCCCTGCAAGCAGGGAGCCTGATGCGGGGCTCGATCCCAGGACCCCAGGACCCCAGGATCATGACCTGAGCCGAAGGCAGATGCTTAACGACGGAGCCACCCAGGCTTAATGTGACTATTTGAAAAAAAATAAAATTAAACACGTGACTCATATTTCTATCAGATGGCCAGATACTAAAAAGTTCACCGTGATTCATGTGTGTAAGTAGGACCAAGAAGAGGCTCTCATTTTCTCCATTATCTGCTTCCAGAAGGATTGAATGAGGGTTTTGGGGTTTTTTTAATAAAAATTGAGACACACATTGTGAAATAATGAATGAAGGAAATTAAAATCAGTTGTCAGGTGGTAGGACCGACCAGCGTTGTCCTCAAAAGATCTGGTAGTATTCACCCTCCACCCTGGGAACATATTTCTGTGGACTTTGAAACTGCCCACTTTTTAAAAACAAACTGAAGAACAAAGAAGAATGAAAATGTTCTGAGGTTGATTTTATTGCAAGGATTCTGCGAGCTCCATCTGGACCCCACTAGCGCAGGCTCAGCCCACAGCACCCACACGCCAGAGCACTGGGAGAGCACTGCGGGCTCCTGGGAGCCCTGGTCCCTGAGCCAGTCAATGTGACTGAATCCGCCATCGAGGGCTGGCCTGGCTGCCCCCAAGTGGTCCCTCTGTGTCCCTGACTCCTCAGGCAGGCAAGGAGTAGGTCTCAGTGCCCTTCAGTCTCACGCTTCCAGAGTCTGTGCCCTGAAACCCTACAGCTCTGTCCTCAGAGGACATCACCTGCAACCCCCCACTCAGCAAGGGGGGCATCTTCGGTCGTGAGCTGCTTCTCTGTCCATGAGGCTCCAGATGGCCCCTGTCTTGAGCCCCCGCCGAGGCAGGGAACGGCCACATGCCGGGCCAGAGTCAGAGTCACTGTCCTCTATGAGCCTGGGACCAGGCCCCAGGGAGGAGGCTAGGAGGCTGCTTCCGTCTCTGTGGGCTGGATCAGCATCGTGGTGGCCTGCAGTGGGTAGTAGCGGCCCCGCCAGGCCTTCCAGAAGATGCCCTTCTTACGCTGCTGCCGCTGGTGTGGGATGGAATGGAAGTATTGGCCATTGAGATTGGAATGGCCACAGGTGCCAAACCACCAGCCACCTGCCGGGATCAGAGAAAACAGAACCTGGTCAGGCTGGGGTCCTTGTGCCTCCACCGGGCCCGGGATGGAGAGGAGGCTAGGTGTTGGACTTTACAAACTTGAGAGGGGAAGACATTGCTAGTGATTGTCACATGGGGTCCCGAGGAACCCCAGGTTGTGACAAAGGAATCTCAGGGACTTTGGGCCCCCCTTCCCAGTAACTACAGCGTTCATGTCTGTGACTGTGGCAGATTCCTTCTCTGTACCTGGCACGTGGCAAATGTTTATTAAAGACTTGCTCTGATCATCCTCCAGTTCATCCATTTACATTAGACTGACCCAAATGAATTACGAGTTTTCCATCAGTTTGTGACCCACCAAAAAGCAACCTCATAGATTTCACTTTACAGGGCCTAGGCCCCGCCTCCGATTTCATGAGAACAAAACGGGTTTTCATGAGAACAAAACAGTGTTTCATGAGAACAAAACAGCTTTGCCACACTCCAGCCACTAACCCACAAATGTCATCTTGAAATAATCCTATGGATTGGGCACTGTGGTTATACCGATTTCAAAAATAGGCAAACTGAAGGTGGAAGAGGGTAAGTCAGTTGCCCAAAGGCACACAGCAAGTAAGGAGAAAAGGAGGCAGAGAATAGATGGAATTAGGCACCGAAGGCAGGACAGGGACGCAGAAAGGTGTGGTGCAAGACAGATCAGGGAGGGACAGAGCTTGCTCACCAGAGAGGCTCTTGGCACAGTTCTTGTCCCCTCGGAGGTCGTGGTCCTGATCCCAAGTGGAGAAGGGCAAGGAGAGGCCGCTGGGCGCCACCGTGGTGGCCCCCAGTTCATTGGCCACAGGAGCTGTAAGCTGCAGGCTATAGGCTGTGTCCTCACCGCCCAGATGAACAGGGAACTGCAGTGACTCGGCATTGCCCTCCCAGTCCTGCAGCTGCACGGCCAGGCGGCTGCTGCGGTCCCCCAGGATGTGGTGCACCTTCTCCAAGCCCAGCCAGAACTCACCTACGGGGGAGAGGCCGATCAGTGAGACAGACCCGTGTCCACGCCCCCTCCTTCCCCCAGCGCCTCTGGCCCCACTGGAAACACCCACCTTGAGGGTCTCCAAAGCCAGCCTTGTAGGCTTCCCAGGGCTGGTTAAAGTCCACGGAGCCATCCTGGCGCCTCTGAATTACAGTCCAGCCTCCATCTGCCCAGAGAGGTGCCATGTCGTCAGGAGGACCCTTCCTGCAGGGGACCCCGGCTCCTCATCTGACTCAAACTTCAAACTGCCTCCAAATCCAGAGAGGGCAGTGTTCCTCTCATTCATCCCAGCAGGACTGGAGGAAGGTGGTCAAAGGTGGGCGGGCCAGTGGGCAAGGGGCTCAGCCTAGATCATTGTCCCAAGGACCCAGCAGGGAGGGAGGGGCAGCACAAATCCAGAGAGCTTCTCTGGCCCCACGGAACCTGGCTCAACCATGTGTAGTGGTGGGGGGAGCTACGGAAAGAGGAGAAGGTCCACGGCATGATGCAGGACACCCCCAGGGGCCAGCAAATCCTACCTGAGGTCATCTTGCAGTTAACCAGGAAGGGCGGGGACCCCTGAGGCTGGATCTGGAACAGTCCACTTTGCCTCTCTCCCTCATCAAACAGCTCTTGGCAGTCCCTGGGCAGCCCTGAAGGGCAGGAAAAGAGAGGGGCGGGTAGATTGAGGCAGGAGGGTTCTCAGGAAACCAGCATGTTAGGGGCTGGGCAGTGGGTGACAGGAACATTAGGAGGCAATCCTGGGTTCACAACAGCCCCATCCTGGATGGCCTCTGTGCCATCCACCATCCTTCCTCCTCCCACACTGCACTCCCACCTCTGGCCACACAGCCTTCCCTATGCCATGCGTCCTCCTGCCATAGGGACTTTGCACGTGCCAGTCACTCTGCCTGGGACCCTCTTCCCTCAGGCCTTTCTTGCCTCATTCTTGCCTCATTCTAAAGATCCCGGCTTCTGGTAGGGATGCCTTCTCTGACTCCCAGACCAGACCAGCCTCCCAAAAGGAGCACCGAGGACTTCCGGCTCCCAACACTGGAGTCAGCTGGTGGTCTCTCCGCCACTGAATGAGGATTCCATGGGGCCAGGGACAGAATGGTTCTTTGCCCACAGTCTGGCACCAGTACCCAGGATGATCCTAGCCCACAGCAGGTGTTTAATAAAGACTGGAGGAATGAGCGGGTGAGAATGGGCCAGAGTGGGGGAGGTGGGAGGGGAGCTGATCAGAAGTGGCTCTGCTCTGTCCCACGGGGATGCCGAGGACCTGGGTGGGGCTTGCAGGGACAGAGGCCCCACCTGGGGTCCCAGGAGGGGAAGGATTGATGAACCAAGGAGGAAAAGAAGGAGGGGAGGAGGGAGAGATGGCTTGGGAGTGTCCAGAGGCTGGGGAAGTCCCTGCGCCCAGCCCAGCTGGGAAAGTAGGGGAAAGGTCGCCTGAGGGAGGGGAAGTCCACACCGAGGGGGGGTGCTGGGGGGGATGGGGGCAGGCCCAGAGTGATTGGAGACATCTTCCGGCCCCTGGAGCAGCTCCCCTTTCGCCTACTTTCCTCTCTTCCAATCTGGACGGCACACGGCCAAACCACCAATGTGGCTTCCATTAGCACCAGCTGTTTGTCTCTCCAGCCCTGAACCTTCCCCTACTTGGCAGGGCCGAGCCCGGAGTCTGGGAGTCCCCAAACCCACACACCCCCTGCCCTCACATCCCCCTGCCCAGACCCATGCCTGCTGGCCTGCTCCGAAGCCCCTCATGGGGGGAGGGGTTTGGGAGGGTGCCCTGGACCTTTACTGGCCTGGGAGGCAGGAGGAGTGGGGGAGGGAGTGGGGGGAGGGGAGGAGGAGCCCTCAAGACCAGAGGGCTGACAGCCAGCAACCAGCCCCAGGGTGTGAAGGGGGGAATCCGAACTCTCACCCAGTTGGCTGCACACGGCCACCACCGATGCCAGGCTGGGGTGATGGGGTAGGGGGACTATGGGGTAGCCAACCACGTCTGAAGCCCTGAACTTAGGGTGGAGACAGAGACACCAGGAGCTGGGAGCCAGTGCCAGACACACAGAGACAGGCTGCAGGAGGAGATCTGGGGCAATCTGGGATGCCCAATAAAAGACCCAGAACTTGTAACAGTGGCAAAGGCCCATTCTCTGTAGGAATGGGGGAGTGGGAAGGAGTGATCAGGGACTTCAGGACCAAGAGAGAGGTGAGGGACCAGGAGTATGGGTCAGGAGCCCTGGATTTGTAAGAGATTCAAGAGTGAGTTGTGTGTCTGGCCAGGGAGATGGGGCCCCCCTGCCTTCGCCCCCCTCCTAGATCTACACTCCAAGAGACCATGGGGTGCCTCAGTTCAGTGCTCCCCTCCCAGGCAGCCATCTCTCTTCACCCAGTCAGAACTCCAGGATCCCTAGCTAGCACCATCTTGTCCACTACTGTGCCCTCAGAGAAGGTTCCAACCTTCAGGAAGGTGTCCTTGCACTGCAACACCCCCTTCCCCACACCCCTGGCAGCTCAAGTTCCTCTTGGACCCTCTTCCCCAACCCCTACTCCAGTTAGTGGCCAGAGAGGCTTTGGGGTAAGTCACTGGCTTGCCAGGAAGAAGGATGGGGTGGCCTAGCTGGTCAGGGGCAGGGATGAGGTGGGATGTACCCCCTCAGCCCTTTACCAGAGAGGCAAGAGAGCCCACAGGAACCCAGAGCCAGGGCATCTCTTCTTCCCAGTAAGGTGGACCGGACCAAGAGGGGAACAGGAATGGCGTGTGTGTGTGTGTGTGTGTGTGTGTGTGTGTGTGTGTGTGTATGTGGTGGCGGGGGGGGGGGACTGCCAGAGGGCAGCAAAGGACCGGACACTCACTGTGCAGGCGGCTGATATTGTGAGCAGGGCCTACGAGCTGCGCCATCTTCGGGAGCCTCTTCTTCCTGGCAGGCTTGGCCATCCCGTGGCCCAGGTGCATGGGGGCCAGGAGGCCCACCTGGACAGGACAAGAGGAGGATATCAGGTCTGGCTGGCTCACGCTGCTTAACCTGGCTCTAAGTCCACAGCCACAGGTCGAGCTTCGACCTCCTGCCCCACCCGGGGCAAGCATCAGTCACCTGGCTTTGCAGATTCTGTATTTTCAGCTGCTGCTTCTCCAGGTGCCGCTGCTGCTGGGCTACCTTGTGGAAGAGTTGCTCAATCCTGCTGTTTTGGGTCTTGAGCTGAGTCTGGGAGAGCGTGGAAAACAGTGGTGAGGACCCGGCCTTCTGCGGCAAGCCTCTCCATGCATCCATTTGTCCGTCCTTCCAACTCTCCCTCCCGGGGATCTCCCTCCCTCCCGGATGCATCCCCCTCCCGTCCACACTGTTTAAGACCCGTAGGGGAGAAGTAGGAGCACCAGTACCTGCAGGGTGCGGAGGGTCTCGGGGGCAGCGTCGCCACGTGGGCCCAGACCCTCGGACCCGCGCGGGGGCGCGGCGGACCCCCCAGACTCCTTGCAGGCTGCCCCGCAGGCGCTTAGACGCCGCTCCAGCTCGCCCAGCTGCCCCCGGGTGCGCTCCACGTGCTCGCGCAGCCCGTGGCCGAGCTGCAGGAGCCCGTGCGCCAGCACGTTCACCTCGTCCCAGGACGCGAAGCGCTGCGGCTCGGGAGAAGGCGCCGGGCGGCCCTGCGCGCTCAGCAGCCCGGCGGTGGCTGCACACAGCATGAAGGCTGCTGAAGCCGTCGGAGAGCAGCGCATCCTTCTGGGGGTGGTCTGAACTCGGGGACGCGGAGACGCGAGGCGGACGCGGGGGCTCGAGATTCGAGGGCTGGAGACGAGAGGGCTCTGGCGGAGACTCACTCGCGTGCAGAAGCCAGAAGGACGTCTCGGATCACAGGTTCCAGACCTTTGGGCTTGGCTTATCCCCGCGACGCCCCCTTTTATAATGCCGGTGCGAAAGGGAAAGGGGAGCCTTGGAGGCGGGGCGCAGGGTGTGCCGGGGGCGGGGCCTGCGGCTGGGGGTGGGGTTTGTGCGCCCGAGGCCGGGTTGTTATGGGGGTGGGGGGCGCCCTGGGGTGCAAAACTCTAGCTCCTCCCCACCAGGCCCTGGAGCGTCTTCTCTGCCGACCATGCGAGATGTGACTCTCCGCGGCTCCCTTCCAAGCGCTGGAAGCGCAAGCCCTCCACGCCGCACCCGCAGCTCCCAGTGGGGACTCACGGGGCTGGGGGTCCTCCGGACCCCTCTCCCCAGGTCCGAAGCTGGGGAGAGTGCAGGGAGAGACGAATAAGAAAGGAGTCTCGTGCGCTGAGTCCAGAAAGGCCGGGCGTGAAGCCCGGGACACCTCAAACATCCCCGCCTTCGGAGACTTCCCGGAGAGCAGCCCAAGACCGGGCTGGACCCCTAGGGAGCCGTCTCTGAGCTCCCACGCTCCTTTCCGCTCAAAGATTCGTCACTGCAGATGTGTTTGTGGGATCGTCTAACGTCTCTCATCTCACTTCCCACAACTGAGTGCCCTAGGGGTGGCCCCGGGACTATCCTGTTCAGTCTCCAGCTCGGGGCTCACTCCGCACGTCCACCCTCTACCCCAGGGTCTGCGGTATCTTCAGTCCCGGCCTATATCAAAGCAGACACCTCGGAACAGCAAGAGGTGGTACAGGAAAGAAGGGCTCCCCCTCCTCATTCATTCATTCATTCATTCATTCATTCATTCATTCATTCAACAAACAGTCCTCTGTTCTCCGGTAGTAATTCCCAGGCTAAAGGAGAGAGCCCAACACTTAGCCTGGGGGAGGGGCAAGGCTGGGACAAACGAAGAACTAAGTGAGGCTGTGGGGCTGGACCATGTTCATTCCAAAAGCCTAAGCACTCATTCAACAAACATTTTTAAAAATTATTTATTTATTTATTTATTTTGAAAGAGAGCTAGCGCACGTGGGCATGACCACGTGGGTGTGTGGGGGAGGGGCAGAGGAAGAGACTCTTTCAAGCAGACTCTCTGATGGGCGAGGAGCCCAATGGAGGGCTGGACCCCGCGACCCCTAAGATCATGACCAAGAGTCGGTGGCTTCACCGACTGAGCCACCCAGCTGCCCCCCATTCAACAAATTTTGACCCAAGTCCTTCCCCCTTCCCCCCCAGCTCCGCTCTACCCTGTCAGGAAATTCAGGCTGGCAGAGAAAAGCCTGCATGCCAGGAAGAACCCTGGGCAGGTTGGCTTGGAGCACAGGCAAGAACAGAGTTGACTCAGCAGGGCTCGGAGCCAGCTCAGCCTCTGGAATCTGAAACTGTGTGCCCCGGGGCTGACGTGCAGGTCACCACTCAGACATTTGGCCCGGCCCTGGGCGGGATGCCAGGGTGGCTGATCCCCGCAGCAATGACAGGCAGATGGGAAGGGCAGGAAGGAAAGTCTCTCTGCAAGCAGTAGATCCAGACAGCCACCATCTGCCCTGGCAGCCGGCCTGCCCATCCCCCAGACCCTGGCCTCACTCTGAGTGGGTGATATAAGTATCAGGATATGCTGTCTTCTTTCCTGGCTTCTCACACTGAGAGAAATGATCGGTTACTTTCTCAATCTGATGATGGCCTTTTCTCGATTCACTTTTCAGGGACTTCGTCCTCTGTGCCATGTTTCAGAGGGCATAAAATATGCCAGAATCTCTTAGAGGCACCTGCTGTGAACGGGGCCAGAAGCTGGCTCTGGACTGCATCCTAAAAATTGCCCCCCCGGAACATACCCTCTGACCCAGCAATGATGCAATCCCCCCGATCAATGGTTTCTTTAGTATCTACTGTATGGCAGCTACTGTACTGGGGTCCCTATCTCATGTACTCCTATCCCCCATGTCGACTACTCTGGTCAAGGCAAATAGCATTAGGAAGGTGACAAGTGGCTTTGGATCTCTCACTAAACCAGGGAAGCAGTAAAATGAACTTTTTTTTTTTTTTTTTTTTTTTTTTTTTTTTTTTTTTTTTGCCTGTCTATGGGCAGTTGATTCTCCCTACTTTTAGGAGATTTCAATCTGGCACAGTACATGGTCTCATGAAGAGTGTCTTTCCATCTGTGTCTCTAGAACCTAGGTTACTAGGGGTCCCTCAGTCCCTCTTACTAATCTCTAATCATCGGGTCTTCCGGTGGGTGGGACAGGAAGAACTGATCTGTCAGTGGACGGGCTGCTTATGATAAAAATAGCAGCAGTTTGGTGGCGCAGTCCTTAAGCGTCTGCCTTCGGCTCAGGGCGTGATCCCGGCGTTATGGGATCGAGCCCCACATCAGCTTCCTCCGCTAGGAGCCTGCTTCTTCCTCTCCCACTCCCCCTGTTTGTGTTCCCTCTCTCACTGGCTGTCTCTCTCTGTCAAATAAATAAATAAATAAATCTTTAAAAACAAAACAAAATAAAAAAAAAGCAAACACCTACTATGTCCTTAACATAATGCCAGTATCGTCCTAAAGAGATTACGCATTCACTTAAGTCTCATAGCAACTCCCAATGAGTTCGGAGCTCTGACTATTCTATTTCATAGGTGAGGACACAGTAAAAGAGAGATTAAGTACTTGTTCGAATTCTCACGATTCTCCGGACAGAGCTAGGATTGTACAACAGGCTAGCTGACTCACAATTGTGTTCTTGGCAGCCGCGATAGGCCACCTTTGTTCATAATAGCCCCGTGGTCCTTGCCTCCTGACCCCATGCCCTTATATAGTTCATCCCTGTGGTATAACCAAGAGGGTGTTACTGAAATGATGGTGTGTGCAACTTCCTAGGTTAGATCACGAAAACCCATGTGATTCCTGTCTTGTTCTTGATTAGATCAGTTGCTCTGGGAGAAGCCAGCCTCCGTGCCCTGAGGACACTCAAGCAGCCCTTTGGGGAGATCAGCACAGCGTGATGGAGAGCCAGACCCCTCCCCCAACAACGACTACCATCAGCCTGTCGACCACACAAGGGAGCTATTTTGAAGATTGATTTATTGATTTTTAGAGAAAGAGTGGGGGAGGTATAGAAGAGGGAACGAAGCAGACTCCCCGCTGAGCGCAGACCCTGACATGGGGCTCCATCTCACGACCCTGAGATCATGACCTGAGCCAAAATCAAGAGTCGACACTTAACCGACTGAGCCACCCAGGCGCCCCCAAGGGAGCTATTTTGGAAGCAGACCCTGCATGCAAGTTTCCTAATGATGTAGCCTCAGCTGACATGTGTTAGCAACGTCAGGAGACCCCAAGCCCGAACCAATATGCAGCTAACACCGTAGATAGGCAATACAATAGCCAATGATTAATTAGTGCCCGCTCTGTGCCCGGCACTATTTTAAGTATTTTACATACAATCATTCACTTAGCATGCCCTGTGAGGTTGGCACGGTACTATTTTAATCACCATTTTAAAGAAAAGGAGGGGTGCCTGGCTGGCTTAGATAGTAGAGCACGGGACTCTTGATCTCAGGGTTGGGAGCTCAAGCCCCATGTTGGGTATGGAGCCTACTTAAAAAAATTAAAGCAGAATTTCAAAAAATTAAAGAAAGAAGAGGAAACTGAGGCACAGAGAAGTCACGTGACCCAAGAGAGGAAATGTGAGGGAGCAGTCTCCCAGGAAGACTGTGATCTAGTGTTGGGCTTAACCCTGCTGCAGCTGTATTCTGCTTTGAGTCCTGCGGGGGGCGGACAATGGGTACAGTTAATACCACTCCCACGAGTTACAATCCTGTCACCTGTCCAGATTTGCAGAAGCCAAGCCCCCTCTGTCATTTCTTCTCTGGCATTCACTCTACCCCTTGCCCATGTTTTAGGCACAGACCTTGCACGATCCTACACTGGGCCCCACTGGCCAAACCCTGCCTGAAGATAGATATGCTTGCTTTGGTCTGCCCAGAATTTTGAATATCAGGAGCTTTCGAACAAAAGTCTAGATTTTTGGTTTCCTGCAAAATTGCAAGGGCGGTCTGCAGTCCTGCTTGTTTGCAATGGGCCAGAGCTGATGGGAAGCTGCCTCTTTAGCCCAAGCAAGCCTTCCCACCCTGTCACTGCTGTGTGACACAGTCCCTTCCATACTCTGTCTTTTGCCCATCCCTGAGGGCTTTGGTCATTGTCTCTGGGCTGGCGATTTTCCATCCCTAGTGCCGGCCTCAGACCTGCGCAAGAGGGGCTTCCAGCTCGACACTGCACTGTAAGGGTGAACTCCCCCCACTAGGTGAGGAGCTGTGGGAGCAGGGACGTGTTTACTGGAGCTTACAGACTCCCTTCCAGACCAGGGACAGAGTTTCCATTTAGTGTGCTGAAAAATTTCTGGAGCTACATAATGATGATGGTAATACATCCTGAATGTACATAACTGAATTGCATAGCTGAAAAGGGTTAAAATTGGGGTGCCTGGGTGGCTCAGTTGGTTGAGAGGCTCCCTTCAGCTTGGGTCATGATCCCAGGGTCCTGAGATCGACCACATGTCAGGATCCCCCTCCCTCCTGCTCTTGCTCTCTCTCTCAGCTCTCTCTTCCTCAAATATATAAATAAAATCTTTATTTAATTTAGTACTTTATTTAATTTAATTATGCCACCCAGGTGCCCTAAATAAAATAAAATCTTTAAAAATAAATAAATAAAATGGTCAATTTTCCATTATGTATATTTTACCACAATAGAAAAAAATCTAAAAGAAATCCTGATAAAACAGAAAAGAAGTAATAAATTTGAACCTGGCCCTTTACATTGTTTTAAAGATAGATTTAATAAATATATTTAATAACTAGGATAGGACATATTTTATTATTTGACAGGGGTTCATTAATGCATTAGTTTTCTATTATTGCTGTGTAACAAACATTCTCAGAACTTAGGGCTCAAAACCACATTCGGGGGACTCGGTGGGCTGGTTTGTTTCACTGGGGTCACTCAAGAGTCACCTGAGCTCCACTGGGAACGGATGATCCAAGGTGAACACTTAGTGTCTGGTGGGGAGCTGGGGCTGTCGGACAGGACCCCTCGCTTCTCCTCAGTGGAGCCTTTCCAGCAGGATTGACTAAGCTTCTTACGTGGCCAAGACAGTGTTGCAAGAGAATAAGACCCAAGACCCAAGATGTTTTAAGCTTCTGCTTGAATTTCCTTTGCTGATGCCCCAACAGCCAAAGCTACACAAGGGCATGGGCGTCAGTCAGCATGAAGCATTGGGGGCCATTAGTGAACTTGACATAGAAATTCACATATTTAGATATATGGTATACGGACCTCCACTGGTATCTTGCCCTGGTCCTGCCGATGTTGGAGGGACTTCTCCATTGCACCAGGGACTCAATGCAAATCGAGAGCCTGTCATTGCCCTCACGGAGATCCCAGCTCTGGGGGTCAGACCCAGCATGAGCTCACTTCATATGTTCTGCAAATGTTATATGTGCCAAGGCCCTGGGCCAATCCACTGGGGATACAACCCAGGGCAGATCGACATGGTCCTGTCCTCAAGACTTCACATATCGGTAGGGAGACCAGGGCCCTGGGATGAATTATCTACCTGGAGCTGAGTTGCAATCAAGTTGATACCACTTGACGTTCTGTAGACATCGAATTAAACATGTGTTAACTTTAATATTGCCAATTTTTTTCTTTCTGAATTTGCAAGAAGGTATGTTCTGTTTTTAAATCCCAAATGTTTTTGTAGGGGCTTGAAAAGAGCTTACCCTTTAGGCTCTTTTTGGAAAAGCTTGCCCAAGGACACAGACCACATTACCCTGCAATTTCTTTTTTTTTAATTTTTAATTTTGAAATAACTTTAATTTATAGAAATCTTGCAAGAAGACTTCCTGTATACTCTTCACAGAGATTTGCCAATTGTTAACTTGTTCATTTATCATTCTATCGATAAATTCCATGTATGTATAGATATAGATATGGAATACACACACAAAAATATATTTTTTAATGATTTTATTTATTTGTTTGTTTGTTTATTTATTTATTTATTTGACAGAGAGAGAGAGAGACAGCGAGAGAGGGAACATAAGCGGGGGGAGTGAGAGAGGGAGAAGCAGGCTTCCTGGTGAGCAGGGAGCCCGATGTGAGACTAGATTCCAGGATCTGGGATCATGGCCTGAGCCAAAGGCAGATGCTTACCCGACTGAGCCACCCAGGCGCCCCTATACACACAAATATTTTGAGAGATGTATATATCAAGCATTTATGGAGAGAGACATATGCATAATACACATATTTATATGTAGAGAGCTACGTATATATAATATACACAGAGATATATAATACACATAGGGACCTATTAATACACACAGATATGTATATCACACAAGCTCCACACGGTTATGGAGAGAGCCACATTTATGTACAGTGACACACACATAGACATAAAATATATACACAGAGATATAATATATAATACACGTGCTCGTAAATATGAAATACAGATGTAGATATAGATACGGATATAATATGCACACAGAGGGAAGAAGAAAGGGGATATACACTCTTTCACACACATACACACACGCACTGTTTTTTTTCTTTTTTTTTTTTAAGGATTTTTTTTATTTACTCGACAGAGATAGAGACAGCCAGCGAGAAAGGGAACACAAGCAGGGGGAGTGGGAGAGGAAGAAGCAGGCTCTCAGCAGAGGAGCCTGATGTGGGGCTCGATCCCATAACGCTGGGATCACGCCCTGAGCCGAAGACAGACGCTCAACCGCTGTGCCACCCAGGTGCCCCCGCACTGATTTTTTTCTGAATGGTGTGAGGGTATGTTGCAGACATGCTGTGCCTTTGCCTTCTGCTGAGAACAAGGCCACGCTCCTGGGCATCACAGCAGGTTCGCATATGACCCTGACACATTGCCATTATCTAATCTATGGTCCATACTCCACAGCGTCCTTTACAGCGGTGTTTTCTCTTGGGATCCTATCCAAGATCACACGCTGCATTTTGTTACTTTGTTTCTGTGTCTCTTTAGCACCCCCTTAATCTGGACCGATTCCTTGGTCCTTCTTTGTCCTTCACGGCATAGATGTTTTAGAGGTGTAAACACCAGTTATTTATAGAATGTCCCTCACTTTGCATTTGTCTGATATTTCCTCCCGATTAGACATTTTTTTGGCAGTGATAGTTTGTCCTTCTCTGTGCATATCAGGAGGCACGTGATGTCCGTCTGTCCCTTGCCAGCACTGTTCGTTGTCTTTTTTAAAATTTATTTTTTTATTGAGGGATAATTGACCTATAACATTATATTAGTTTCAGGTGTGCAACATAATGATTCAATATTTGTATATGTTGCGAAACGATCACCACCATATGTCTAATTACCATCTGTCACTCTCCATAGTTACAAAACATTTCTGTTGTTGCGATGAGAAATTTGAAGATCTATTCTCTTAGCAGCTTTCAAATACGCACTACAGTATTAGTAACTATAGTCACCGAGCTGTATATTATATCCCCAGGACTTATTTATTTTATAACTGGAAGTTTGATCGAATAGTGATGATTTTAACTTTAAGTGTAATACTGGATGGTCAGTCACGGGGGAAGCCTGTGAACCTAGGAGAGCCCAGGAAAGGGACCAATCCCATCAGGCAAGGCTTCCTTGCCTTCGTCAATCAGATGAAGAGGGTAAGGAATGGATGGCTCAGGCTGGAGGGAGAGCATGAAAAATGCACTATAGCCTGGGTCACGTGCCCTGTGCATCCCAGACAAGCCCAGCGGGACACTGGGGCTGTGTATGCAGACACCCCAAGGGAGGCTGCTGGCCTCTGTCCAGGGAATGGCCCTCACAACCTCCAGCCACTGCTCATCCCCTTTCCTGTCAACCTCTGGTCACATCCAGGTCACCAGGAAAGGTCAGCCATAGGTCAGGAGGCTCCGAGGCTCAGGGAAAAAAGGATGAATCAGATTGTGGGTTGGTCCCCAGAAAGGAATAGGGCAGGCTCCCTATCTGCATCCTGCTCAGAGTCCTCCCAGCCTGGGAGCTTGTGTGCGTGTATGTGAACCTGGCAGCCACCAACTCTGAGCTCACTAAGGAAGGAGTAATAACCAAAAAGTGCACCTTTATTTAGCGCTCATCTTTATACCACCAGGCCTGTTTCTGGTCCATATTACGTCATTCTCAAATCAGCCCTGGAAAGGACAGTGTTCCTTTCCCTTTGACTGTTGGGAAGACTGAGATGCAGAGATGTTCAGATACTTGGCCAAAGTCACACAGCTTGGAAGAGCTGCAATTTTAATCTAGTTCTTTCTAGTTCCAAATCACTGGATCTTTTTTTAAAAATCTTGCCTTTTTTTTTTTTTAAGTGACAGTTTTGAATTGGTAATGCATTTACATTGCACCAAACCCGAAAAGTCTAGAAAGAGATGCTGGAGAAGTTCTTTCCTAGTCATGTGTCCACACAAAACTTTGTTTTGAGAATGTTTATTCAAGTTTACTACTCATCACTTTCAAGGGTTTTTTTGTAATTTAAATATCCTCATTTGAAAAGTTGTTATGGACATGGATGCCTGGGTGGTTCACTGGGTTAAGCAACTGCCCTCTGCTCAGGTCATGATCCCAGCGTCCTGGGATTGAGTCCCGCATTGGGCTCCTTGCTTAGTGGGGAGACTGCTTCTTCCTCTGCCAGCTGCTCCCCCTGCTTGTGCTCTCTCTCTCTCTGACAAATAAATTTTAAAAATCCTTAAAAAAATAGAAATAATCAAAGAAACCAAAGATGTACTATATGTTGCCTAACTGCACATAATAAAAAATAAATTAATTAAAATAAAATAAAAAGTTTTATGGGCAGAATGTTTGTATTCCCTTACAATTCATATGTGGAAACCCTCCCCTCCCCCCAGTGTGATGGTGTTTGGAGATGGGGGCTAATGAGTGTGGGGGCCCCACGATAGCACTGGTGCCCTTATAAAAAGAGACACAGAAAGACATATGTGAGGACGCAGTAGGAAGGTGGCTGCCTGCAAGCCAGGAAGAGAGCTCTCCCCAGGAACCAAATCTAGCAGCACCTTGATCTCGGACTTTCCAGCCCCCAGAACTGTGAGAAATACATATCTGTTGTTTAAGCCGCTCAGCCTGTGGCATTTTGTTATAGCAGCCGAAGATGACTAATAGGGCATGCTGAATCGAATCGACATGGCCATAACCGGGCACATTTCAAGGGCACAACGTAATTGACACTGACATGTGTATATGCCTGTGAAACTCTCACCATAATCAAGGTAATAGGCATATCTACCACACCCAAGCTTCCTTGCGCTTCTTGGGAACCCCTCCCACTGGCTCCCCCCACTTTCCCGTGTACTCATGACTTGCTTTCCTGTCACTACAGATTATGTGGCTTTTCCTAGAATTTTATAGCAACGGCATCAGACAGAATGCACTCTTTTTTTGTCTGGTTTCTTTCACTCAGCATGTTTAATTTGAGATTCATCCCCACTGGAGGGCAGTAGTATATTTATTTTTAATGATAATATGGATAAACCACAGTGTCTTTATCCATTCATCTGTGGAGGGACACTTGGGTTGTTTCCCAATAAATAAAGTTGCTATGGACATTCATGTACAAGATTTTATTTTATTTTATTTTATTTAAAGATTTTTATTTATTTATTCAACAGAGATAGAGACAGCCAGCGAGAGAGGGAACACAAGCAGGGGGAGTGGGAGGAGGAAGAAGCAGGCTCATAGCAGAGGAGCCTGATGTGGGGCTCGATCCCATAACGCCGGGATCACGCCCTGAGCCGAAGGCAGATGCTTAACCGCTGTGCCACCCAGGCGCCCCTTGTACAAGATTTTAATTGGATAATGCTTTCATTTCTTTTGGGGGATTTTAAAAAATATTTTTTTATTTATTTGCGAGAGTGAACGAGAGAGCATGAGGGGTTCTGGGGCAGGGGGAGAGGGAGAAGCAGATGCCCCACTGAGCAGGGAGTCCAGCACAGGGCTCAATCCCAGGACTCCAGGATCATGACCTGAGCCCAAGGCAGACGCTCAACTGACTGAGCCACCCAGGTGCCCCTGGGGGAATTTTTTTAAAAAGATTTTATTTTTAAATAACGTCTACACCTAACATGGGGCTCTAGCCTACAACCCTGGGATCAAGTCACGTGCTCTATTGACTGAACCAGCCAGACACCCCAGGAATCTTTTTTTTTAATGTCAAGTTTTAATTATTTTTATGTGTTTGTTATTTTCTTAAAGTAATCTCTACACCCAAGGTGAGGCTCAAACTCATGACCTCAAGACCAAGAGTTGCCTGCTCTACTGACTGAGCCAGCCGGATGCCCCTAATTTCAAATTTTAATTTCAATTCCCCTAGCACTCCTCTTCCCTATTGCTCAGTTCCCCTCATAAAGTCATAGTCAGGACTTCTTTCTCTATCCTTCTTGTGTTTATTTAGACAGATATAAGCAATACACCTAAGCTCTTTCTACACAGAAGACAGATACAATATATTGTATGCACTGTTTTGTCTCTTTTCTCACTTGACATAAATGTCAGAGTTCTTATCAGTCATTTTATGAGTGTATAGTATTCCATTTATGGTTATACTATAATTTATTTAACCAGGTCTCTAATCTTTTGCTCCTACAAACCATGCAGTAATAAATAACCCTGCAGGTTGCCGTTTTGTATTTGTGCAATTAGACCCTCAGAGTGAATTTCCCAAAGTGGAATTACTGGGTCGGAGGGGATGTATATTTGTATTTTGATAAACTATACCAAACTGCCCTCCATGGAGTTGGGCCAGTATTTGCCGGCACCAACAATGTGTGAGAACACTGATTTTGCCTCAGCATTGCCAATAAAGTGTCTTAATAAACTTCTGGACTTTTGCCAATCTGATAGGCAGAAAATAGCATCTCACCATTTACTTATCATCTGAGTACAAGATTATCTTTCCAAATGTTTAATAGCCATTTATATTTCCTTTATCCTTTTTGTTTGATATTGATATGTTATTTTTCTTACCGATTTCTAGCAGTTCCTTATCACTCAGATTGTTTCTGGGATGAATTGCAAACTTTTATATATATACACATATATATATGCACACATATACACACACACGTATATATGTGTATATATAAGTAAATTTATACTTAATATATAAATATATAAAATATAAATTTATGCTTTAATTTATACTTATGTATATAAGTATATAATTTTCATTATATATACTGAAAAGATTTATTTATTTATTTATTTATTTATTTATTTATTTATTTATCTATTTATTTTAAGTAGGCTCCACACCCAAGGTGGGGCTTGAACTCCTGACCCTGGATTAAGGATTGCATGCTCTATGGACTGACTCAGCCAGGTGCCTCTTTGCTCTTAATATACATATTTTTTTGGTGCAAAAAGGTGATTTTTAGGGGCGCCTGGGTGGCTCAGTCGTTAAGCATCTGCCTTCGGCTCAGGGCATGATTCCAGGGTCCTGGGATTGAGCCCCACATCAGGCTCCTCCGCTGGGAGCCTGCTTCTTCCTCTCCCACTCCCCCTGCTTGTGTTCCCTCTCTCACTGGCTGCCTCTCTCTCTGTCAAATAAAAAATGAAACCTTTAAAAAAATTTAAAAAAATAAAATCTTACTTTTACAAGATAATTCTCCCTTTTTTGTTGAACATTTATGGTTTTATTTTTATGCATAAATATTTGATCCAAACCACAACACTTTTTAAAAGTAATCTCTACGCCCAAAGCAGAGTTGGGATCCAACTCACGATCCCAAGAACAAGAGTCTCGTGCTCTCGGACTGAGCCAGCCAGGTGCCCCCTGAGCCAGAACATTTTAGTGAATGAGTTACACCACCTCCTTCAACAATGATTTGTTGTTCAGGAAACAACCTAAGTGTTCCAACCTTAGGGGAAAGACCCAGAGTGCAAGATACATCCAAACTGCAAGCTAGCTTAAGGAAGCATTTACTGACCTGGGAGAAATATAGGGTGTGTTAAATGAGAAATCCAAACTGCTTAAGCAGTGGCATTCCAGTTTCTCTCTTTTTTTTTTTTTTAGATTTTATTTATTTATTTGACAGAGATAGAGACAGCCAGTGAGAGAGGGAACACAAGCAGGGGGAGTGGGAGAGGAAGAAGCAGGCTCACAGCAGAGGAGCCTGATGTGGGGCTCGATCCCATAACGCCGGGATCACGCCCTGAGCCGAGCAGACGCTTAACCGCTGTGCCACCCAGGCGCCCCATCCAGTTTCTCTTTTTAAACATGTTTATAAGAAAGGAAGCTGGTGAGAGAGAACACAAACCGAAGAATCATCTCAGGCAGGGTTTCTATGAGCACATTCATTCATTCGCTGGGATACTTACTGGTGCTGTGTCACAGAAGAGAGGAAGCTATGGACTTCTTAATGGAAGTGCGCGTCACCACTAATAAAGTTGCCTTGCTGAAAAGTCAAACTTGAAGATGAAAAATGTCTAGAATTAGTTCACTCTCCAAAATAATAACGATGAGTTACCTGTGGCTTAGAAGCACTTGAAAAGTGGCCAGTCTAAGTTGAGATGTGCTCTAAACAGCACACTGGATTTGGACGACCTGGCTGAAAAAAAAAAAAAAAAGGTGAAATATCTGACTAATTTTTTAAAAGATTTTATTTATTTGAGAGAGAGAGAGACAGTGAGCGAGAGCAGGAATGGGGGGAGAGGAGAAGCAGACTCCCTGCTGAGCAGGGAGCCCAACATGGGGCTGGATCCCAGGACCCCAGGATCATGACCTGAGCCACGTAGTCACTTAACTGTCTGAGCCACCCAGGTACCCCTGACTAATTTTTGATATTGATTGTATATTGAAATAATTAAATGTTGGATATGCTGGTTAAAATTAAATGATCACAATAAATTTCACCTTCTTTGCTTTGCCTTTTAAAATTAAAGTGGCTAGGGGCGCCTGGTGGCTCAGTTGTTTAAGCGACTGCCCTCAGTTCAGGTCACGATCCCAGGGTCCTGGGGTCCAGCCCCAAGTAGGGCTCTCTGCTCAGTGGGGAGCCTGCTTCTCTCTCTCCCTCTGCTGCTCCCCTGCTTGTGCTTTCTCTTTCCCAAATAAATAAATAAATAAAATCTTAAAAAAATAATCCAATTGGGAAGGAAGTGGGAAAATGAGAGGAGATGAAGCAGGATTGAGTAGATAACCTGCTGTTTATGTTATATATATATATATATTTTTCATTGTGGGAGAAGATATGTAGCATAAAATTTACCATTTTAATCATTTTAAGTGTACAGCTCAGTGGCATGAAGTACACTTCTTTTTTTGTTGTTGTTTAAAAGTCTCCAAAACAGGGGCGCCTGGGTGGCACAGCGGTTAAGCGTCTGCCTTCCGCTCAGGGCGTGATCCCGGCGTTATGGGATCAAGCCCCACATCAGGCTCCTCCGCTATGAGCCTGCTTCTTCGTCTCCCACTCCCCCTGCTTGTGTTCCCTCTCTCGCTGGCTGTCTCTATCTCTGTCGAATAAATAAATAAAATCTTAAAAAAAAAGTCTCCAAAACAAAAATTAAAATAAAAATTTCGAGTGAGCAAATGGTGATCAAAGTAAAATATGCCAGAAGATCTCATTTCCCAGAAGGGCTAGTGCTGCAATTTTTGTTTAATTCTTTAGTTTCTTAAATATCTATAATGAATATGTTAATTTTTAGAGGTTAGTTTTTTATAAGCAATAAGAAAAAGCTAAGCTGGCATTTTTTGTTTCGAAGCAAAATTTCTTCGCAAATACTCCGCGCGCAAGCGCTGCACCGTGGGATTTGGCCGGAGGAAAGCGCCCCCTCGTGGCGGATTCGAGAGCAGCCCTTAGGCTTTCCATTCCCACTATTGGAGACCCCGGAGGGAGGGGAGGTGCTCCAGGCACCCCTCGTGCGCGACTCCGGAAGGCCACGGGGACACCCGCGGCGGCCTCGGGGGGCTTGGCCTAGGAGATTTGAGATTCAGAGGAGCCCCCAAAGGGGAGATGTGGAGATGATGAGGAGCAAATTTCCTCTTCCTCCTCCTCTCCCCCCTTCCTCCTTCTTTTAGGCCATTCATCAAACATTTATTGAGAACCTACTGTGTGGCACGCAATGGGGACAAAGGTCCTTGCCCTAACACAAGGACCCGACACAATAACTGTGTGTGAGGGACAGATAAGTAAGGGAAACATATAGCATATTACATGGTGATGAATACTAAGGAGAAGAATAAATCCAAGAAGGGAATTATGGGAGTAGAGGGATGCTTGCAATTTTATAGAGAACAGTAAGTCAAGCATATATCTGGGGGAAGAGCATTCCAGGCAGAGGGAATAGCCAGTGCAGAGGCCCTGGGGCAGGAATGTGGCTGATGTGTTTGAGGAACATAAAGACGGTCCATGGAGAGAGAGAGAGAGAAGGAGAGAGAGAGAGATTATTTTTTTTTTCTGAAGGTTTTGAGAACTAGTCCCAGAAATGACTCCATCTTATACCTAAATACTTCAGTTTATATTCCTTGATAAGAAAGACACTCTCTTACAAAGGGTTTCTCTGCCTTGTCACCATTGACATTTGGGCTGGAGAATTTTTTGCTGGGGGGGACTGTCCAGTAGCATCCGGGGCCTCTACCCGCTAGATGTCAGTAGCACACCCCCAGTCGTGACAACTAATAATGTCCCCTGGGTTACAGAACTGCTTCCAGTTAAGAAACATTGTTTATACAACCACGGTGCAATGGTCACAATCAGAAAATTTAATATTGATATAATACTGCTATCTAAACTACAGACCGTGTTCAAATTTATCAATCATCCAATAAGACCCTTTAGAATAATGTTTATTTTCTGCTCTCTGGTCTAATCCAGGATGATGTATCGCATTTGCAGGCCATGCCCCCCGTTTTGTGAATTAATTAATTAATTTTTAGAGAAAGAGAGAGAGTGGGGGGAGTGAGGGGCAGAGGGAGAGGGGGAGAGAATCTTAAGCATGTTCTACGTCCAGCACAGAGCCCAACCAGGGACTCAATCTCACGACCCTGAGATCATGACCTGAGCCCAAATCAAAAGTCGGGCGCTTAACTGACTGAGTCACCCAAGCTCCCCTTTGCCCTTTTAACGTCCTTCACCTGGAACATTCTTTCTTCTTTACCTGTGTTTCATGACAGTGACATTTTTGAAGACCAGAGGCCAGTCATTTTATACTATGGCCCTGTTTGGGTTTGTCTGACTTTTCCTCATGATTAGATTCGGGTTCTGCATCTTTGGGAAGAATGCTACCAAGATGATGACGTGTCCTCTGTGCAGTGTATCCGGAGGCACGTGATATTCATTGCCCCATTACCAGCCATTTTAACTATAATCACATGGTTCAGACCCCATCTATTTCTCATCTACAGCCTTACAATTTTCTCCTTTGTAATTGATATGTATCTTACAGGCAGATACACTGAAGCTATGCGAAGATGCTATTTCTCCTCAAACTCATCCATTAGTTTCTTGCCTGCAACATTGTCCAGATTGGTTGCTTTAAGCTGTTTCAAATAAATACTGGATAAGGACAAAAGGCTGTTTTTTTGTTTTGTTTTGTTTGAAGGTTTTGAGAACTAGTCCCAGAAATGACTCCATCTTATACCTAAATACTTCAGTTTATATTCCTTGATAAGAAAGACACTCTCTTACAAAGGGTTTCTCTGCCTTGTCACCATTGACATTTGGGCTGGAGAATTTTTTGCTGGGGGGGACTGTCCAGTAGCATCCGGGGCCTCTACCCGCTAGATGTCAGTAGCACACCCCCAGTCGTGACAACTAATAATGTCCCCTGGGTTACAGAACTGCTTCCAGTTAAGAAACATTGTTTATACAACCACGGTGCAATGGTCACAATCAGAAAATTTAATATTGATATAATACTGCTATCTAAACTACAGACCGTGTTCAAATTTATCAATCATCCAATAAGACCCTTTAGAATAATGTTTATTTTCTGCTCTCTGGTCTAATCCAGGATGATGTATCGCATTTGCAGGCCATGCCCCCCGTTTTGTGAATTAATTAATTAATTTTTAGAGAAAGAGAGAGAGTGGGGGGAGTGAGGGGCAGAGGGAGAGGGGGAGAGAATCTTAAGCATGTTCTACGTCCAGCACAGAGCCCAACCAGGGACTCAATCTCACGACCCTGAGACCATGACCTGAGCCCAAATCAAAAGTCGGGCGCTTAACTGACTGAGTCACCCAAGCTCCCCTTTGCCCTTTTAACGTCCTTCACCTGGAACATTCTTTCTTCTTTACCTGTGTTTCATGACAGTGACATTTTTGAAGACCAGAGGCCAGTCATTTTATACTATGGCCCTGTTTGGGTTTGTCTGACTTTTCCTCATGATTAGATTCGGGTTCTTCATCTTTGGGAAGAATGCTACCAAGGTGATGACGTGTCCTCTGTGCAGTGTATCCGGAGGCACGTGATATTCATTGCCCCATTACCAGCCATTTTAACTATAATCACATGGTTCAGACCCCATCTATTTCTCATCTACAGCCTTACAATTTTCTCCTTTGTAATTGATATGTATCTTACAGGCAGATACACTGAAGCTATGCGAAGATGCTATTTCTCCTCAAACTCATCCATTAGTTTCTTGCCTGCAACATTGTCCAGATTGGTTGCTTTAAGCTGTTTCAAATAAATACTGGATAAGGACAAAAGGCTGTTTTTTTTTTTGNGGTTACAGAACTGCTTCCAGTTAAGAAACATTGTTTATACAACCACGGTGCAATGGTCACAATCAGAAAATTTAATATTGATATAATACTGCTATCTAAACTACAGACCGTGTTCAAATTTATCAATCATCCAATAAGACCCTTTAGAATAATGTTTATTTTCTGCTCTCTGGTCTAATCCAGGATGATGTATCGCATTTGCAGGCCATGCCCCCCGTTTTGTGAATTAATTAATNAAGGCAGACGCTTAACCGCTGTGCCACCCAGGCGCCCCCAAAAGGCTGTTTTTAACATACGTGTGAAGGGTACGGAGTAACAACGCAGCACACATTTGTGTAACTTCCAAGCAGGCTAAGGAGACAACAGAAGGAGAGAAACTCCAGCACCACTCCTGTCTGGTGAAAGATACAAATTGTTCAAAGCTCAGGGGTGGGGCAGGAGGGGAGCAGGGAAGCCTGGGGTGATGGGGTCCTCATTAACTAGACTTGGATTCCAGAACTATTCAGGTGGGGAAACTAACAGGATGTACACTGGCTGGATTTGGAGTCTGGGGAAGAGGGTGGTGGCTGAGGCTGGGGAGTGAGTGGAAGGAGATGCTGCCCTTCCAGACGCCCAACTGGCGCCAATCAGCTCTGGGGCGGGGAGTGAGTGTTGAGGGGTAGGCACAACCACTCTGGGGCAGCTGGACATTCCAGGCTGGGGTGCGGGCTGCTCTGGAGTTTCCAGGAGGTCCTTCATCTGGCAAAGGGGCTGAAAGTGGCTCCCAAGGGGTTCACGTGAGTCCTGGAGTGGTCAGGAACACCCCCCCCCCGCCCGCCCCTTCTCCTCTGGCTCAAGCTTCAGCTGGACAGGATGGGACAGAGAAGTGTCACATTTTCTACTAGGAATGGTGTCAGGAATCTGGAAAAAATAACGTTGAACTTTTTGAGGAACTACCAAATCGTTTTCCAGAGTGGCTGTGTCATATTACACTCCCACCAGCAATGGATGAGAGTTCCGATTTCTCTATATTCTTGCCAATGCTTATTTTGATAATAGCCATCCTAGTGGGCGTGAGGTGGTATCTCGTTGTAGTTTTGATTTGCATTTCCCAATGACTGGTGATGTTGAACATTTTTTCATGTGCTCATACGGCATTGTATTGTATACGGTATTCTCCCCTTTTCCACGGAGCATATGTTCCAGGACCCCCCCCCGCCCCGTGAACACCTGAAACTGGGGAATGCGTTGAACCTTATGTACACACATATATACTGTGTTTACATATATATACTATGTTCTTTCCTATGCATATACCTATGACAAAGTTTAGTTTATAAATTAGGCACTGTAAGAGATTAACAACAATAACAAATAATGGGGCGCCTGGGTGGCTCGGTCGGTTAAGTGTCTGCCTTCGGCTCAGGTCATGATCCTAGGGTCCTGGGATGGAGTCCTGCATCAGGATCCCTGCTCAGTGGGGAGTCTGCTTCTCAATCTATCCTTCCCTTCTGTTCGTGATCTCTCTCTCATGCTCTCTCTCTCTCAAATAAGTAAAATCTTTAAGAAAAATAACAAATAATAGGGGTGCCTGGGTGGCGCAGTCGTTAGGCGTCTGCCTTTGGCTCGGGGCATGATCCCAGAGTCCTGGGATCGAGCCCCACATCAGGCTCCTGTGCTGGGAGCCTGCTTCTTCCTTGCCCACTCCCCCTGCTTGTGTTCCCTCTCTCACTGGCTGTCTCTCTCTGTCAAATAAATAAATAAAATCTTTAAAATAAATAAATAAATGTGACCCTTTAAAAAAATTAAAAAAAGAAAAATAACCAATAATAAAATAGGACAAGTATAACAATATACTGTAACAAAAGCTATATGAATATGGTCTCTCTCTCTGAAAACATCTTACTGTGCTGTACGAGGTGAAAGACATTGGCATTGTGTTAGGCTACTATTGACCTTCTCACCATACGTCGGGAAGATCTTCAGTTTCCTGACCGCGGCTGACACAGGTAACCAAAACTATATAAAGCATTGGGGCGCCTGGCGGGCTCAGTTGGTGGAGCGTGCGGCTCTCAATCTAGGGGTTGTGCGTTTGAGCCCCACGTTGGGTGTGGAGATTACTTAAAAAAAGTAAAATAAATACATAATCCTTTTCCTTCTCCTCCTACTACAAAGAAGCCCCCACCCTGCAGAAGAACCCATAGAAAGTGGGACCGTGGATGGGACTCTCATGGTTTTCCTCTCTCTGCTTTTATCTTACTTTATTTTTCCTTCCCTTCTCCTGTGTTCATCTATTTTGTATAGTGACTTCTTTTAAATAAAGATTTTATTTTTAAAGTAATCTCTACACTCAACGTGGGGCTTGAACTTACAACCCCAAGATCAAGAGTTGCACATTCCACCGACCTAGCCAGCCAGACACGCCCATAAGGACTTTTTAATTAATTTANCTTGTGTTCCCTCTCTCACTGGCTGTCTCTCTCTGTCAAATAAATAAATAAAATCTTTAAAAAAAAAAAGTTGCACATTCCAGCCAGACACGCCCATAAGGACTTTTTAATTTATTTATTTTTTAAGATTTTATTTATTTATTCAACAGAGATAGAGACAGCCAGTGAGAGAGGGAACACAAGCAGGGGGAGTGGGAGAGGAAGAAGCAGGCTCATAGCGGAGGAGCCTGATGTGGGGCTCGATCCCATAACGCCAGGATCACGCCCTGAGCCGAAGGCAGACGCTTAACCGCTGTGCCACCCAGGCGCCCCCATAATGACTTTTTTAAAAAGCCTAATTCAACCTTCAGAGGACGATGGGGAATCAATGCATTATTTTGAAAAGTGGTATATGAAGGGAAAAAATCAAGCACTTGTCTTGCCTTTCTTATATGAACGCACCCCTGGGTAGCCAAATGGGATGCAAGGAGAAGAGTCTGGCAGGGGAAGAATTCTAGATTATTAGTGAGGAAGAAAGGCTAGGAGTCCATCACTATGTTGCAGCCCCAGAGAACCGCTAGGTCATAGCCCCATACAGGAGAGACGACCAGAGTGTGGGGGTTCTGGTGGAAGACCCTAGCACACCCTGTGTTGTGCCAAAGGAGCAAGCCTGAGTCTGACCCCAGTTCCAGGCCCACCTGCCAATTTGCAGGGAATGTGGAGGACAGAGGAACGCAAGTGTGGGATCAGCGACACCCGGACTGTGGGAAATGCTCCAGGACAAACAGCCTGGTTTGAGCGATTGATTTATTGTAAGGGAATGAAGTAATGGAGGGGGGAACACCGTGAATTAAAAGAGACTTAAGATTTTTTTTTTTAATTTGACAGAGATAGACAGCCAGCGAGAGAGGGAACACAAGCAGGGAGAGTGGGAGAGGAAGAAGCAGGCTCCCAGGGGAGGAGCCCGATGTGGGACTCGATCCCGGAACACCGGGATCACGCCCTGAGCCGAAGGCAGACGGGAAACGACTGCGCCACCCAGGCGCCCCCTAAAAGAGACTTAAAAGACATATCGTTTCCTTTTTGGATGTGCAAGACTAAACTACAGTGTCTGCAGACCCCTACTTGGGTGACAGACTATTCAGAAACACAAAGCAGTGACTACTACCAAAGTCAACAATAGTGATTACTTTGTGGAGTGAGGAGTCACTGGGACAGGGATGGGGAGCATGGACGGGCTTCTGGGGTCACTGGTGACATGCTTCGTATTGACGTTGGCGGGGGTTATCATGATACTCATGTTCCAGCTGGGTTTCTCAAACTCAGCATTTTTGACATTCAGGCCAGATAATTCTTGGTTGGGGGGTGGGGGGTGCCCTGTGTATCACAAGATGTTTGGTAACATCCCTGGCCTCCACCCACTTGATGACAATAACAGCTCTCCCCCACCCCATCAAAAATGTTCCCAGATATTGTTGGATGTCCCCTAAGACCAAACTCACCCCTGATTGGGAACGCCTCTTCAATACCCACAGAAGCTATGCATTTGTTTCATGTGGGTTCCTGGATCTGGTTCTGGGTGTGTATGTATTTTATTTTACAATAAAAAATACTTTTAAATTTCCAATGGAGTTTTCATGGGAAACTCAAGTGACATCTACAGGGGAAAAAAAAAAAAGCCAGAAAAAGAAAAGACCAGGGAAATAGCCCAGGAATTTTGTAAAAAGAGGAGTATCAGATATTGAGCCATAACCTAAAGCTGCAGTAGTTAAAGCAGACTGGCACTGGGATGAACAAGACAGATGAATCTAGAAATACAATAACTGCCTCTGGAAGGGCCCCAATTTATCATATAAAGTCTGAGATGCTTCAGACGCACCTTTCTGGCTGTCCCTCCAGCTCTCCTCCCACCAAGACAGTGACCGAGATGAAGTTGCCCATCTACGGAGATTTGCATTTCTCCTTTGCATGTGCAGTTTATCCCATGTGGAGCACAATTCTGTAAGCGTCACCACTGCCAGCTGCATCCCTGGATCCTGAAAGTCAGGGATTTGCCCCTCCCTTTCCCCCCCATCCCATCCTCTCACCCCCTTACCATAAACCTTTCCTTGAAAGTCTATCTCTGCATCTCAGCGTTTTGGCCCAGGATGGCAGGAATTGTGACCCCCTCGGGGACCTGCTCAGTGCCTGGTGTATATTAGGTGCTCAGCAAATGCTAAATGAATCGGTAAATGGGTTAAAGAATTAAATCTAATTTAAAATCATTCAACAGGGGCGTCTGGATGGCTCAGTTAGTAGAACATGCAACTCTTGATCTCAAGGTCGTGAGTTCAAGCCCCACGTTGGGCAGAGAGCTTACTTAAAAAAATTTTTTTCTTAAATACTAAAAAAAAAAAAAATCATTCAACATTTATTAAGCACCTACTGTATGCCAGGGATCCTGGATGAAGCAGTGACCAAAATAAATCAGTTTGCTGTCCTATGGTGCTGACACTTTAGAGCAGGAGACAGATGGCAAGCAAGTAAACAAATGTCAGAGATTTTTTTTTGTTTCAGATAACGAAAGTAACTATCGAGTTAATAAAACAGAGTAAGGGGAAAGACAGAGACTGGAGAGGGACCACATTAGGTCTTTAGGGGTGGGAACACAGAGGTCGAGCCCTCCAGAAGAGGAGAAGGTGCCCATGTGAACATGGGCAGGGAAGAACAGCTCAGGAAGCTGGAAAAGCTTGTGCAAAGATCCTGCGGTAGGAAAGAGCCAAAGTCTTGGTACCTCACCCAGACACTGGGACATGAGCATCAGTCCTAGCTTCCACCCAGAGGATCTTCCAAACACACAAATCCCATTGGGTTAGTCTCTTGCTGTCTTCCCGTGGCTCCCTCGCCCCAGTGGATCAAATCCAAGCTTCTTAGTCCTGCGCTGGGCGGGACTTGGCCGTCTCCCAACGCCCCTGCCCTCGCACCCTACTTACTCCTCCCCGCGGGCAGGCGCAGGGGGTCAGTCACTTCAGGCCCCGCCCCCAGCCCCGCCCCACACTCGGGCCGGACTAGCACCGCCCACCCCCGTCACCATTGGGCAGCTCGGAGAGCATCGGGTGCTAGTTGGCTGGCGTGGCCATCAGTTAGGGTCGAGGCCTTGATAACCCGTCCCCGAGCATCGAGGGGGCGGGCTCGGGTGCGGGCGCGGCGGGGGCTGCGGCTTCAGGTAAAGCGCCAGTTTTCGGGGCCACCGACGGGGGTTCTGGGGGGTATTAGGGGACGTACCGGGAAGGGGTACTGCGCCTCCTGCCCTTCTGAGGGCTCAGCGCCCTGCGATGGGGCGGGCTTCGTGTCCTCTGGCTGGGACCCCTCCCACACTGGGAGCCCCAGGTGGGCACTGAGCAGAGTTGGGGGTTCTGGATTCGTGAGATCGCCTTCCGCCCGCCTTTAGGAGCCAGGTGGGGGGCTTGTTCGCCCCCTAGCGCCCCAACCGACTCCGGGACTTTCCCAGCGTCGCTCCTGGAGAGCTTGGGGACCTGGTTCCAGCCCCTCACTCTGGACCTGGGTGTGGGGGGTGATACGGAAACTGTGTTGGGGGGAGGGACGGACGGCCCCCGGGCCGGCAGACAATGGGTAGCGGATGGAACCGCCCGGCGGCGTTTCCTGCAGGAAGCTGCTCTGTCTCTACGAGGCCGTCCTGGGGTGTGTGTGTGTGTGTGTGTGTGTTGGGGGTAGGGGGTACCTGAGTACCTCCCCCTCCCACCATCATCAGCCTCCACCCCCACGTTAGGGGTCTGAGAATCCCGCCCCAACTTTAGTGGGTGCTACCATTCAGGGCCTCGAGCCGGGAAAAACCCCCATTCCCAGGACCGGGATCCACACTACCCGCCGAGTCCCCCACCCTTCAGGTTTCCTGATCACAACTCCGAGTCCCGAAATAGTCCCTGGGGCGGGAGTGGGGGCGTATGGCGTGGGCTCTGACGGCCTAATGAGGGGGTCTCAGGCAGAGGATGCGATCTAGCTGACATCTCCGCAGGGAGCGGAGAAGAGGGGAAGGCAGCCGCGCCCCCGCTCTGCTGAGGCTGCGGCCTCTGGAGCCGCCGCGGGGTGGGCCTGCCTCTTCCCCTATTAGGGAAACACGCAGGGATAGGCAGGGATGCAGGCAGGGAGGGATGAACCCCCTCGGGCTCTCTGCCTGCCCTGGAGGGGAGGGCTGCTTCTAGAAGGCCATCAGGTGCGTGGTCAATGCACTGCCTGAGTTAAAAATCCTGCCTCTGTCTATGTGTGACCTCGGACAGGTCCCTTAATCTCTCTGTGTCTCAGTTTCTCCCTCTGTGCAGTAGGGTAAAGGGTAATGATAAGAAAACCTCCCTCAGAGGGTTTTAGCTAGGANCAGGGAGGGATGAACCCCCTCGGGCTCTCTGCCTGCCCTGGAGGGGAGGGCTGCTTCTAGAAGGCCATCAGGCGCGTGGTCAATGCACTGCCTGAGTTAAAAATCCTGCCTCTGCCTATGTGTGACCTCGGACAGGTCCCTTAATCTCTCTGTGTCTCAGTTTCTCCATCTGTGCAGTAGGGTAAAGGGTAATGATAAGAAAACCTCCCTCAGAGGGTTTAGCTAGGATTTTTTTTTTTAACTCAATAGCCATAAATTGCTTATAGTAGAGTGTAACCCATAGTAAATGGGAAAATGTTGTTGTTGTTGTTATTTATCATTCTTGGGACATCATTTCTCAGCCCAGCTTCTGGGTCCAGCTGCTCTAGCTGATTTCGGTCTTATGGATGGCCCACAGCTGTTTCTTTTAAGTTCCCAGGGCCTCAAATTTGGGTGTGACCAGGTCACCAGAGGAGGGGGATGACCCCACTGAGTCACGCTGCCAGCTGTGGGAGGCAGGCCCAGACCCCTAAGTCGGCCCAGGTTTTTTTCCCACAGCACAACTCTTCCCTGGCAGTTTCCTGAAAACAAGTTGTGCGAGCACTGGCCGTCCTCCCTGATGACCGGCTGCCCTGCTGGCCTGCCCCTCTCAGCCGGTGTGAGGGGACAGGAAACAGCTGCTTCAGGACTGCAAGGGGCCCTGCCTGCTTTGGGGTGGGGTGAGGGAGGTTTTAGGGACACAGACTGGACATAGGTGGGGAGTGGCAAGTCCCCTCAGCAGTGGAGCAGGGTGTATTCAATGGCTGGTGGGTGTCAGGCACAGAGGTGGTCATCAGGAGTGCGGGAGGCTGGAGGGGTTGATGACAAAGTTTGCCAGGTGGTTGGCAGGCACATTGAGCACTGTGTCAGGGAGAGGACGGATGGGTCCGGCAGGCACCTGATGGTGGAGGCTGGGTGGGCAAGGGGTCCCAGGAATATGGACAGAGCCTACTCTGAGGGCATTTCCCACAGGCAGCTGACCTAGTTGCTCTGTGCCTTAGTTTCCCCATCTGGAAAATGTGAACGATAATATCCACCTTGCACAATTGTATGGGGGTTGCATTTAATCAGGCAAGGCATACAGTAGGCACTCAAGACAAGCTGCTTTCCCCTCCTCGAAGGTTTTTCATGTGGGCTCTTCAAAGCCCCATCTTTCCTACTCTGTGCCTTCTGATTGTCCTTGTTCATTATCACATGAGATGTGGCCCAATCTCCCTCAGTTTCTTAGAGCCTCCATCGTGTTTCCTGAAGATGGGTATCCATTGATTTGCATCCTTGTGAATCTGAGCCACAACTCTCCATCATTCCCACAAGGCTCTCACAAGTGACTTGGTAAAAACTCAGACGCACAATTATATCTTGTTTGGGTTTCTCTAAGGAAAAAAGAATTCAAATGATCCTGTGTTTGTTCCTTTTTTAATATGCAGAATCTGACCAGATGAATTTCTCATGAGCACATGAAGGGCTTCCAACTCTCGCCGCCACCTTCTGAAGGTTCACACCTCATCCCTTTGAGCATCAATTTCTAATTTTGCCCTGGGACCGACACAACTCGGCAGGTCTGGAATGACCCTTCCCCACCCCCACACCCAGTTACTTATGTTGTCTGATCACTCTCCTCTCCTCTCCTCTTGATGCCCTTCCTGCCTTCTCCTCCCCAGCTGGCTGAGGCCTGGACCTGGGGATGCCCACATTCATTCGTTCCAAAGTTTCAAAGCCTCTTGAGGGAGCAGGGAGGACAGGACATATGTGTGTGGGAGGGAGGGTGGGGGTCTGTTTACTTAGAGTCCAGGCTGTCTCCAGAGGGATGGGGCCGGCCCCATCCTCATCCCTTCTGGGGACATTTTCCAGGGTGTGTCTGGCAGCTACTTCAGAAAACATGGCCAAGTTTGCCCTGAATCAGAACCTGCCCGGTGAGTGTGCAAAGTGGGATATGTGTGTGTGCATGGATTGATACTTGGTGCCCATGTGTGGACACAGCCCTGTGGTTCCCTCCTTTGCATGTGGCCAGAGAGCCCTTTCTAAAGGTCCATTGGGTAATGTCACAGCCCTCCTTCAACCCTGCCTATGGTGCCCTAGCACATGTGTTATATAATCCCGACTCTTCATTGTGGCCCAGGAGGGCCCCCACCACCTGACTCCGACCCACCTCTCCCACTCCTCTCCCTTCTTTCACTCTGTTCTGGGCAACCGCACCTCCATTTCACTGTTAACTCCAGCCCACCAGGCTCACTATATAACCTAGGGCCTTTGCTCTGACTGTTTTCCTTCAGGAACCTTCTGTCCCCAACTGCTTCCTCCTCATCATTTCAGTGCTCAACTTTTAAGTCCCTTCCACAGGAAACCTGCCCTGACAACTAGAGCCACAGTCACGCACCTCCTCCCGTTACTCTGTATTTCATCTTGTTATTTTTAGCCCTAAGCATCATTTGGAATGATCATGTTTATTTATCTCCTATAAGAGGACAGGGGTTTGTCTGTCTTGTTCACTGATGTGACCCCAGCGCCTAGAAAAGTGCATGGCACATAGCAGGTGCTCAATAAGGGTGGGATTGCTTGACTCTTTGGTGTAGATAGGCATTTGGTCCTCGGGCATGCGTGTGTGCAATGGGGTGTGCAGGGTTTGGTGCTGGTGGAGCCCTGCAGGATTGTCGTGGGGCGGTGGGGGACGCGCTCTATCTGTCCGGTTTCTTCTGGGTCGTCGCCCTCCCCCAGCCTGACCCCTCCAACACCCCGTCATGCCTGCAGACCTGGGCGGCCCTCGCCTGTGCCCCGGCCCTACCGCGGGCGCCCGCAGCCCGACCTCGCCCTATTCAGTGGAGACGCCGTATGGCTTCCACCTGGACCTGGACTTCCTCAAGTACGTGGAGGAGCTGGAGCGCGGCCCCGCCNAACTGTCGCCACGCGTGCCCGTGCGTAACCCGCGCGTCGAGCACACGCTCCTGGAAACTAGTAGGCGGCTGGAGCTGGCGCAGGCACACGAGCGCGCGCCCAGCCCCGCCCGCGCCGTGCCGCGCAGCCCGCGGGGATCTGGCCGCAGCAGCCCCGCCTCCAACCCCGCCCCTGCTTCTCCCGGTCCCGCGCAATTGCAGCTGGTGCGCGAGCAGATGGCCGCGGCTCTGCGGCGCCTGCGCGAGCTCGAGGAACAGGCGCGCGCGTTGCCCGAGCTGCAGGAGCAGGTGCGCGCGCTGCGCGCCGAGAAGGCGCGGCTGCTGGCTGGACGCGGGCAGCGGGAGCCCGACGGGGAGGCCGAGGCGCGCCCCGACAAGCTAGCTCAGCTGAGGCGGCTTACCGAGCGCCTCGCCACCTCCGAGCGCGGCGTTCGCTCCAGGGCCGGTCCCGGGGTCGATGGTCCCGACGGGCCGGTTTCTAGGCGCACTGAGGGCGCGCTCGAGGTCCCCGACGCAGCCGGGACCCCAGACGGGGCACCGCAGATGCGGGAGGCTGACGCCCAGGCGGTGCCCGAGACCCAAGACGCTGGAGCCCAGGCAGTGCCGGAGACCCGGGAGGCAGGCGTGGAAGCGGCCCCCGAGACCCTCGAGTCGGACGCGTGGGTGACCGAGGCGCTGTTGGGGTTGCCCGAGGCCGCCGAGCGCGAGCTGGAGCTGCTCCGCGCCAGCCTGGAGCACCAGCGCGGGGTGAGCGAGCTCCTGCGCCGCCGGCTGCGCGAGCTGGAGGAGGCCCGCGAGGCTGCTGAGGAGGCGGCGGCGGCAGCTGCGGCGGCCCAGCCCCAGCCGCGCGAGGCTGCCACCCAGACCCCGTGGGGTTGTGCCGCGAAGGCCACACAGACCGAGACCCCCGCGGAGGCCCCTAGCCTGAGTCAGGAGAACCCGTCGGGAACCACGGATGGCGACAGAGCCGTGGCCCCCGCGGGTGAGTTCCAACCCCTGCCTAAGCCCTGGCTTGATGGCTCCTGGACTCGAACTCAGGACCCTCATCTGACCCCGCCAGGCATCCTCAAATCCATCATGAAGAGGAGAGATGGTGCACCTGGCGCCCAGCCCAGCCCCGGACCCAAGAGCCTGCAGTTTGTTGGGGTCCTCAACGGAGAGTGAGCACTTTATCCCGCCCCATGGCAGCATCAGCAGGGACACAGACTGGGGTTTGAATCCTGGCTCTGCCCCTGACTCACAGTGTGGTCTTGGAAAGCCTGTTTCTTCTTCTGTAAAGTGGGGACAGCCACTCCCACCTCGCAGGACGCAAGAATGAGCCCACAGGGAAGGCTCAGCCGCCTCCTCCCACCCTGCCCCCAGGTACGAGAGCTCATCCAGCGAGGACGACAGTGACAGCGACAGCGAGGACGGTGATGCCGAGCCTCCGAGGAGCAGCTCGTCCGGGGATGACAGCGGCAGGGATGTCGGGGACGACAATGTCAGGGATGCCCTGGACGCCGAGCCTGAGCCCGAGCCCGAGCCCGAGCCCAAGCCCGAGCCGGAGCCGGAGGCAGAACTTCAGCCTGGTGCGCAGGGGAGGTGAGCGGCGTTAGGGACAAGGAGTGGGGACGGCTGCTTTCTTTCCTGTCCTCCGCGCAGCGCCCCCTCCAAGACCCCTCCTGAGCCTCTCCCGGCCACCTCGATAGGTCCGAGCTGAGCCCGCGTTTGAGGGAGGCGTGCGCAGCGCTGCAGCGGCAGCTGAGCCGGTCCCGCGCAATCGCCCGCGATGGCGTGAGTGCCAGCGAGAGCCCTTCACACATGCAGTCGTGGGCCCCATCAAGGACCTCCCCTGACGCCCTCTTGGGGAAGCTCATCGGATTTCGTAGAGTTGGGGTGGGAGGGCGATCCCAAGTGCCACCCCTTGGCGCCAAGGCCTCCACTGATCCCAGGCTCTCCAAAGGGATCTCCGCCCAGGGATAGCGCTGAAGTTGTCCCTGTTTCCCCCAAAAGGGTGCGACGCAAGCCCCAGGCCCACCCCCATATTCCCCAAAGGCAAGCGCTCACCGCCTTCCTCCACTCTAGGTTCTCCCACAGGCTCTTTCCCAGAGGGGAGGATTCCTGTTGGCTTGAGCCTGGAACCCGCCCTGGCTGTACTCCCTCCTCCAAAAGGGTGTGGCCCCACGGACCCCCCCTCACGGAAGCAGCGACCATCCCCCACGCCTCGATTCCTAGCCCCGCCCCCACGCCCTCCCTGCCACCACAATCTAGACCACCTCTGACGTCTTTCCTCCGGTCCCGGCAGGGCGCAGCGCGCCTAGTGGCCCAGGAGTGGTTTCGAGTGTCGAGCCAGCGGCGCTCTCAGGCGGAGCCCGTGGCTGGGGTCCTGGGCGCGGTGGCGCGCCTGGGACCCGAGCTCCTGGCGCACGTGGTGAACCTGGCGGATGGCAACGGGAACACAGCCCTGCACTACAGCGTGTCCCACGGGAACCTGGCCATCTCGAGCTTGCTACTGGATACCGGTCAGCACCTTCCTCCAGGGTTAGAGGATCCCGGTGTCCTGGGTAGATTGCCAAGGGCCTTTAGACCTCTCCACTCCGAGCTCTACCCTGACACCTGCCTCTCACTTTGCAGGGTGCGGGAAAACTCGGCTTTAAAGTTAGGTAGACCTACATTTAGAGGAATTACTGTCACCAGCCTTAGCTTCCTCATCTGGGAAATGGGGATGCAACACCACCGTCCCTGGGCAGCTGTAATAACAGGTGTAGAATAGTGCCAGGCACGCGGGAGGAGGCCAGTCGGTGGTCACCATGCATTCTGTCCCTGAATCTCCAGTCCTGGCGCTCACCTCATTCCTGGGCCCCAACACCCAGACACTTGCCTCTCCCACTGGTCAGGGCTGTGACCACCTTCCCAGGCCAGGCCACTGTGCCCTGTTCTCCAGCCCCACATCCTGCCTTGACTACATTTTACACATTTCAATCCCCTGCCACTTTCTTGCTCATTCCCTGCCCCAACTTTCCCCCTCTGGAGCTGAGATACACACACCCAGGTGTTCCTGAGCCCACACACATGTATTGAAAGCCTACTAGGTACCAGTATGGTGCTACTCTCCCCATGGGACTCACAGCAGAGGGGACAGTGGGCAGTAGACAAACTGTCCACCAAGAGTCCTCCTGGGTGTCATCCTTCGGGTCCAATATCTGCTGGGGTCTGCCCTTGGAGGCTTCTAACTACAGGCCAAGACAGGTCCCACTGTCCCCTCCCTGACCCCACTGCCCCCAAACACACAGGTCTGTCCCATCCTTGAAGATCTTGGTGACCTGGGGAAGGGTACGGTCGCTCTGAGCTGGACGGGGAGCTCGAGCTTGGGAGGAGGGGACAAGGCATGATTCAAGGCATCTTCAGCCTTAAAGGGGGCTGGGAACTGGGGTTTCAGCCACTGGCAAGGCAGGCATGGCTGTCAGTCACAAGAAGCCCAAGGCTTCATGGACCTCTTTTCCTTGCATCCAACCCCCCCGCCCACCCCAACCCCCCAGACCTTACCCTGGGGCTTTCTAGTTCTCATATCGATCATTCCCTCTGCCCCTGTCTGCTTGCTGCCATGTCCCTCCCCTCCCCCAGGACCCCGAGTCCTCAATGTACTCCCCATGTAGGGGCTGTTTTCTTTCATCTCCCTGGCACTCGGGGGCTGGACGTGGCTGTGTATCCTTGCCCCTCACCTCCACTTCTAGACCTTTTCCCCTTCCTCCCTCAGCCCTACCTTGGAGCCTCTTATTGATCAGAGCGCTATTCCCTCCACCCCTCTTCTGGCTTCTCCCTCCAACCCCCCCACCTTCTTTTCAGGTGAGTCCTCACCAGTTTCAGTATCCTCATGGAGCATCTCTCAGCTCCAGGCTTCTCAGTTCCTTGACCCCTGCTCCTCCTTTCACCTTGACCTCTGACCTAAATCAGCTTACACTTGTAAGGTCATCCCAAAATCTTGATGTCACTGATAACCACGCCCCCTTCACAGTCTCTTCTCCTCCCTGACCTCCCAGCATTTCAGCTCTCCAGTTGCCTGGCCCTAACAACCCTTGGCCCTCACAGGACCGTAGTCTGTTGCCCCCTCCCCCCCCCCAGTCCCCTGCTTCCTTGTTCACCCTCTGTCATTAACTACTCCTTTATGTCCCTTTTCAAACTCCTCCCCACGGCCCTCCTTCTGCCTCCTTGCGTGGCCGACCCCAGCACACAGCAGACCCTCAAGTGTTGGTTGAACGAGTGAGCAAACTCTCATGAATGTATGGCTGGGAGTCTGCGTTGTGTGAGAGAGGGAGTGGAGATAGACAATTATCAAGTAAAAACATGAAATACGAATAGGGACAAGGACCACAACAAAACCTAACTAGGGGAGGAAATCAAGTGGAGTTATCCTTTGGCTTAGGAAGGCCTCAGGTGGGAGGGGAAAGGAGAGGGTAGGGGAAGACGGGTGGGTGCCCTGGCTAGCCTGCAGAGACCCCACTCTGGTTATTTCTATGTGTCCCTCCCCACCCAGCACACTCCGTGAGTGTCACAGCAGCAGTGAACACCTGGAGGACATGCCACACAACTACGGGAATCCCCTCCTCCTCTAGATACTACTTAACCCTTTTTCTCCCCAGCCCATTGTCTGAGTCCCTCTCTGTTGGCATCCACTGCATGACCCTGATCCAAGCCCCAAAGCCCTCACCGTGCATGCCTCCCCAAGCTGTTGTCGCTTCATGGAACTTTCCAGACGGTGGGGGACAACAGCATCAGTCACTCTGGTAACTGTGCCCAGAGTAGGTGCTGTGAGGGAGAGGGCCACGATGGTAACGGCGACGATCCCAGAGGAAACACAGCCTCTGCTTGTGTCCAGTAACCACACTGCTCCTTTCCTTGAGCTGCTGTGACAAAACAGCACCACATGGGTGGTTTAAAAAGCTGGACGTTCATTTTCTTGTAGTTCAGGAGGCCTAAAGCCCAAAATCCAGGTTAGCAGGCCTGATTCCTTCCTAGGAGCTCAGAGCAAGCGGTGTGCCCCATGCCCTTCTCCCAGCTTCTGCTGGCTGCTTGCAATCTTTAGCAACCCGAGGCTGATGGCAGCTTCTCCTCTCTGCCTTTGTCTTCACATGGTCTTCTGTGTGTCTCTTTTTTTTTTTTTTATAAAGATTTTATTTATTTATTCGACAGAGATAGAGACAGCCAGTGAGAGAGGGAACACAAGCAGGGGGAGTGGGAGAGGAAGAAACAGGCTCATATCAGAGGAGCCTGACGTGGGGCTCGATCCCATAACGCCGGGATCACGCCCCGAGCCGAAGGCAGACGCTCAACCGCTGTGCCACCCAGGCGCCCCTGTGTGTCTCTTCTAAGGACACCAGCCATACTGGATTAGGGCCTACCAGAATGACCTCACTTTAACTTGATCATACTTGCCAAGACCCTATTTCCAATTAAGGTCACATTCATAGGTACAGGGTAGGTAGGACTTCATATCTTTTGGCGGGCGGGGGACAACTCAATGTGTAACACAAGCTTGGAGGAGAAAGGATTCCAGAAGAGACAAAACTTAGGTAACAGCCTCAGAAGCCATGATGGGCAATGGCCTGTATTCTAGGAGCAATGAAGAGATGTGGGAGGGTTTTAAATAGGTGACTGGGCCAAATTTCTCTTGATCTGCTGCATGGAAACGAGTGGATTTGGACACCAGGGTGGGCCAGTTGACATAGCTTTGTTAGTTTTTTAGAGAGGGGAGCAGGGGCAGAGGCAGAGGGGAATCTTAAGCAAGTTCCACTCCCAGCACATGAGCCTAAGATGGGGCTCCATTCATGACCCTGAAATCATGACCTGAGCCAAAATCAGAGTTGGATGCTAAACTGAGCCAACCAGGCACCCCAAGTTGACATAGTTCTCGGGGGGGGGGCAGCGGGCAACAATGGTGCCTTGGTAGGTGATAGCCACAAAAATAGGAACACTGATTTATTGTAGCAGGTGTTCTAGGTACTGGGAGATACAACAGAAAACTAAACCAAGTCTCTGAACCAGCTTGAAATAAGCAGATTTGAGCAGAACCCTGAAGGGGAGGGAGCCATGGGGCTCTTGGCAGGGAGAGCCTTAGAGGCAGAGGAACCGTAATTCATGACCCAGTTACCAGCCCCATGACACTGACGGCAAACCTGAGTCTGGGAGGGAGGAGTAAACCAGGGTGCGCTGAGGGTGTCAGCTTCTTGGTTGGCTGACCCCTTCCACTCTCCCAGGGGTCTGCGAGGTTGACCGCCAGAATCGGGCTGGCTACTCAGCCCTCATGCTGGCTGCACTCACCTCTGTGGGGCGAGAAGAGGACATGGCTGTGGTTCAGAGGCTCTTCCACATGGGCAATGTTAACGCCAAGGCCAGCCAGGTGCGTGGACATTTCTTCCCTGGCTCCTGGTCTGGTAGGCAGTTCTACTTTGGGCTTGTCTCCGACCTCCCTTCCTCCAGAGCCCTCCTCAGCCCTGTTCCCTTCCTCCCCAGACAGGACAGACGGCGCTCATGCTGGCCATCAGCCACGGCCGCCAGGACATGGTGGCGGCCCTGCTGGCATGTGGGGCAGACGTGAATGCACAGGATGCCGATGGGGCCACAGCGCTGATGTGTGCCAGCGAGTACGGGCGCCTGGACACTGTCAGGCTGCTGCTGGCCCAACCAGGCTGTGACCCAGCCCTCCTGGACAACGTGAGCCACCATGGGGCTGAGGTGGGGGTGGGAGGGTACCCATGCCCTGGTTCAGGGACCTGACTGTCCCGATTGTCCCTCAGGAGGGCACCAGTGCCCTGGCCATTGCCTTGGAGGCTGAGCAGGATGAGGTGGCTGCCCTGCTGCATGCCCACCTGAGCGCAGGCCAGCCTGACACCCTGGTAAGTGCAGCCCCCAGTCCCGGGAAACCAAGCTCCCAGCTGCACGCTGGATTGAAGGATGCTAACAAAGTGTACCCCAGGAAGGAGGCCTCCCTTCCCGCTCCCCTGGGGAAGCAGCCAGGATTGGGGAACCTGGGTTTGAACTCTTGCATGTGGCTGGGATCTGATGTTCACCCTGCAAAATACCTGTGAGACACAGCTCCACGTTATAGGTCATCAGCCCAACGTCTCCGGAGGAGAAGTGACCTAAAGTCAGACAGAGCTGTTAAACCTAGCTCAGACCTTCCTTGTCAGTGGACTCCGGCTACTGCCTCCAAGAGGCTTCCACCAGAGAATAAGGGACCTTCTAGAGTTAGGGAGGGGAAGGGGGGTGCAGGCTCCCTGCAAGCCAAGCCAGAGTTTGTCAGAAGCAGGAGGAAGGAGGGAGGGCCAAGCCAGGAGTAGAACACTCATGTTTGCCTCCAAGGGAGAAAGTACCAGGCTCTTGTCAGTACTTCTTAATTAACTTATCCCATCAGCCTGCCCACCCTGCGCTCTCCTGTAGAGACATGGGGAAGGAGAGATGAAGGTGCCTCTTCCAGGTCAGATGGGGCAGAGGCGGATTCAAAACCAGGCAGCCCGGCTCCACTGTAAGAGGTGGACTTCCTCTGTAACTGCGACCACAGGGTAGAGGGACAAGATCTTCATCAGGTCAAATATTCCCGAGTGAGGGAGCTGAAAGAAACCCTAGTATCCTGCCCATGGGTGACTGACAGGACCCCTCCCCCACCTCTCTCCCCAGTCACCCCTTGAGTCCCCCACGGCTGTGCCTGGTGAAGGAGAATGCAGTGACCATAGAGAAGACCCCCAACCTCAGTGAGCACCCTGGACCTGGATTGGAAAAGTCTGTTCCTTCCTCCACCCCACCCTCTGGGGCACAGCAGGGGCCAGGGTTTGCTATCCAGATGCTAGCCTTGGCCAAGAGAAAGGTCTGGATGGCTCAGTGCTCAGGAGGGGCTCACCTTGGACCATCGGGGTGAGGAAGGGGCTGAAAAGTGACAAGGGTCCTGAGTCCACCCACTTCCAGAATAAAACATTACTAACTCAACTTGAGTCTTGTTCTGGGGACACATACACATAGTTCCCCCTACCCCTAAGTCACCAGAGGGCAAAAGGTGGAAGGGGCTCTGGAAGATTTTATAAGCCCAGTGACAGCCAAACGAGATCCCAAGTTTACATACGACATAAACGTTTATTAACAATCGCAGATCATCCCTGTGAGCCAAGTGGTCGATCCAGATATCCAGGACTCTGTAAACAGACCCAAACATGAGATACTAAGGGGCCACACAGCAAACCCCTCCCCAATCTTGCAAATCTCACTAGACTCTTTCTGCACTTCCCACCCCAAGATCCTCTTAACCATGGATCTGGCGAAGCCTCCCTACTACCACCAAGGGTCTAACGGTCCTGCTGTTTTCCACCCCAGTCCCGCACTCACCAGCCACAAGTTCAGCGCAACCTCCGAGCTTCTCGCTCTGACTCCAATAGGGTGAGCACGTCGCCCTCGCGCACAGGGCCTTTCACGTTGCGGATGATGGAGCGGCTGGTGTCGTCCATGAACTCCACGCGCACCTACGGGGCCCATCGGGGGGACGCGAACGAGTTAGGGCCAGCTACAGCTGGACAGCAGGTTTCGATTCGGAGAACGTGTTGGGACCAGCCCAGAGATACTTAAAAAGGGGACTGAGTCTGGGAGGCAGAACTGAGCCAGGAGAGAAGCCCAAGAGAGCCAAGTCGTGGAGAACAAAGTTCTGGAGCGGCAAAAGCAGCCACCAGGAGGGACAGCTGCAGCTCTAGTCCCGTTCGGAAGGGAAGCACACTCGGCAGGGCATGGCCACAAAGAGGTCGTTAGGATGGCCTAAGCCACGAGAAAGAGGAACGTAAGAGCCCGGGGAGTGAGGTCGACGGAGCTCAGACCCTGTAGGCAGAGCTCTAGTGAGGTCTCTGGGCACTCTGGGAGCCCTGGGATATAAGGCTTCCGGTTCTCAGGGTCTAGCTGGCCAGGCAGTCAACAGGGCTCAGACCCCGGGCCGTCCCCACCCAAGCGCTCACCTGCGTGCACTGTCCCTGTGAGCCAGTCCTGCCCAGAACCTTGGTGACCTGGCGGAGAGAAGCCGGGATCAGACCTGGGCAGCCTGACCCCCCTACCCCATCTTTCTTCATCCCGGCCCCCAAATCAGGACCCCCACCTCACCCTGGCCAACTTGATGGGCTGCACACGGCTCGTGTCCATGATGGCGGCACGGCGGCGGTCGGGCGGAGAGGGGTCACGTGCTCCGAAAAGAACTTTTATACTACGCTCTAGCCCCGCCCGCTCACGCTCTCGCGAGACCATGAACGTTCTTCCCAGCAGACCTCGCGGTAGAGACGTCACTGGCGTCCTTCAGCGCAAACGGAACATGGCATCCGCCACCCGCTTCATCCAGCGGCTGCGGAACTGGGCGTCCGGGGTGCGCTGGGTGGAAAGGGCCATACGGGGGGAGGGGGGCGGCCGTGGGCTCCGTGCGCCTTGCACCCGCTCCCGCTAGTCCCCTTCCTCCTGCATCCATCCTTGGGTCTGAGGCTTTTAGTGCCGAGATCCCCCTAGGTCGGAACCCTTCTCTCAGCCCAGGATCCCCAACTGGTGACCCTTCAGCCAACACACCCACCTCCGCCCCAGCCCCGGACCCATTCTGGCCTGACATCTGCCTAGTCCGGGACCTTCTTAGCCCTGTATCTTGTGGCCCCGGCCCTAGCTCTCCTCTTCACTTCCAGGGCCCGTATCCCTGTACCATCCCTGTACCATCTCCGACCTTACCTTTTCCACCCTTGGGATGCCCCAGTTCCCTCGCCCTCGCCTCTCTTGGAGTGCCCTGCGGGTTGACCTCCTTCCTCTCCTCCCACAGCACGATTTGCAGGCGAAGTTGCAGCTGCGCTACCAGGAGATCTCCAAGCGGTGAGCAAGCCCCGCTCGCTGCCCACACTCCGGCCTTCTCCTGTTATTCTTACCTTAAGAACAAAATTCGTATTCTTTTAGACCCCCTTTGCGCTGGGCCGGAATCTTGTCTCCAGTGTCTGGCAGGCTGTGAAAGCAGAGGTTTGCTTTTAACTTTGCTGTACTCAGAGATGGCTGCTCGTGGAACAGACAGGTTGGACATGAATTCATAGTGGGGATCGTGTAGCTGTGCAGTCCTCAGTGTGGTCCTGCCAGTTAGTAGTCTCAGCCCCAAGCTACTGATAAAAAAAGTGAGGTTCAGAGAGACAGTGATTTGCTTAAAGTCACTCAGAAGCTAGAAAGTGACAACTGGGATTTGAATCCACAAGTGTCATGATTCCAAACTCATTTATGTCCAGAAATTACTTAATGTTTACAAGCCCCTGCCATGTCCTTTGGGATACCAGCACCAACAAGAAAAGTTGTTATCCTCATTCCTTTCATGAAGTTCAAATTCTAGAAAGAGAGAAACATAGTAGGGAAAAAAACACAATAGGTAAAAAGCATTTCAGAATGCTCTGAAGACAAAATGAGTAAGAGTAAGCTGGAGGGTGGCTACCTCAGGTCAGGTGGTCACTAAAGGTCTTTTTTCTTGGATTGACGTTTGAGTCACCTGAATAATAAGGAGCCAAAGGGTAATTATTGAAAGAGCATTCTGGACAGAGGGAACAGTACACGCCAAGCCTGTTGAGGCCCGACAGAGCCAGAAGTAGGAAGGAGGCCAGTGTGGCTGGACCACATTGAGGAAAGGAGGGATAGCAGTATATTGGAAGTCAGAGGAGTATGCAAAGGTAAGGCAGCCATTGAGGATTAACACGAAAGGAAGACAACTAGCATTTGAATAACCAAATTTATGTGATTGCTTACCTGCTGTAACTAATTCCAAATATCAGAAGTTTGAAGTTGCTTTCTATCCAGGGTAGTTGGTGGGCCTTTTGAGGAAACGGGTTTATAAAATTTCCAACCTCCTTAGGGTAGTGGTGCCCCCTGGTGATTCATGTGTGTCCATTGGGCACTGGTTCTTACCCTTCTGCTAGGTGGCAGAAAGCTATGGCCACACCCACAGGGGGGCCGTCTGCACTCCAGGGGTTAAGCAAATTCTAACTGCCCCACGGATATTGCCTTTTTTTTTTTTTTTAAGATTTTATTTTTAATCTCTACACCAAATGTGGGGCTTGAACTCACAACCTGGGCAAGAGTCGCATGCTCCTCTGAGCCAGCCAGGTGTCCCAGGATATTGCTTTTATCTGTTTATTTTAAAGATTTCATTTATTTACTTGTTTATTTAGAGAGATAGCACGTGCGCGTGCACACACACACGCATGTGTGAGCTGGGGGCAGGGCAGAGGGAGGAGAGAGCGTCTTAAGCGGAGGCACACTGAGTGCAGAGTCTGACATGGGGCTTGATCTCATGACCCTGAGATCATGAGCTGAGCCAAAACCAAGAGTGGGACACTTAACCGACTGAGCCACCCAGGTGCCCCAGGATATTGCTTTTAATATTAAATTTTTATGTTTTTATGTATATTTCTAATTTTTTTATACAATGGCTATCACTTGTTTTAAGGAAAACTTAAATCCTGGCAAAACAGTTACCAGACAGACAAATTGTTTTAAAACATGGTTGAATGAAAAGCCGGTGATTTTATGATTTCTCCTATTTTTTCTGCCTTTCCTCTCTGCTATGTTATCCAAGGAGGCTTCTGTTTTGTTTTGAGGTTAGCGTTTCCATTTTAGGCTTCTGGCTTCTTCGTAAATTCACCCTAGGTTTTAGCCCAACCCAGGACAGAGCTCTATTCAGTCATCCGCCCCCACCCCCTACCCCAGCTCTGGCTATAGGGTTGGCTGACCAGGCAGGAAATGCAGAGACCTCAGAGGACAAGGTGCTCTTTGAGTAATAAGCCTTGAGCCCAGCAGGGTTCTTCAGACAGTTCCTGAGATAACCGGAAACCCAGGAGTTCTGTAGCCTGGCCTTTGGGAACAAAGACCCTCAGAATAAGCTAAGTCTGGAGCTGTTGCCAAAGCAGTTATACTCTGTGACTACTGGATATGAGGTAGGCAGAGCCTCAGACCCTGGCCTCTTCATTTCCTGAGTTCCTGCAGGTGGACGTGAGGCCAAATGCAAGCTTTGGGCCATGGTGGGGTGGGAACAGGTCTGGGTGTCCAGTCTGGGCTGCCCTTTTCCCTGAGAAGCCTCAGAACAGGTCCTCCGTACATTGGGGCATATCTAGGCCCCAGCATCTCCACATCCAAAGCAGAGACTGCTCCCTGCTGCAAGGCCTTGGATCCTTCCTAGCCATGCATCCACGACAGTGTGCCAGGCGATTCCCCTGGCCTGCAGCCCAGTGACTGAGGCGGCCTAGGCCAGCCTAGCCAGAAAGAGTGACTTTCTATTAGAGGCGCCTGGGGGGCTCAGTCTGTTAAGCGTCCAACTCTGGTTTTCCGCTCAGGTCATAATCTTGGGGTTGTAAGATCAAGGCCCATGTCGGGCTCTGCGCACAGTGCGGAATCTGCTTGAGAATCTTTCCTCCTCCCTCTGTCTCCCCCTCTCCTCTCCCCTCCCCTCCCTTCAGGTGTGTGCGTGTGCACTCAGTCTCTCTCAAATAAATAAATAAAATCTTTAAAAAAAGAAAAAAGGTTTTCTGTTAGCTTCAGTGGTGATATTTTTTTCCGCAGAACTCAGCCTCCTCCCAAGCTCCCTGTGGGCCCCAGCCACAAGCTCTCCAGCAACCACTACTGCACTCGCGATGGCCGCCGGGAAGCTATGCCGCCCTCAATCATCATGTCCTCACAGAAGGTATTGGCGTCAGGCAAGCCTGCAGAGAGGTGAGGGCATTGCAGCCTGGAACCAGCCCTTTCTCTTGCTTGTGCTTTTCAAGGTCCCATTTACTGAGCATCAACTGTGTCAGGAACCGCACTGTGGGGGCTTTTCACGGGAGACCTCTGTTAATCCCCACTCAGCCCAGGGTAGGGGTTGGGGGCTCAGCCAGTGCTGCGTTTGCCACAAAGCAAATGGAGCTCCAGGCTCCCGTCAAGGGGTCTGAGAGAAGCCCAGGCGTTGTTTTTGTAATTTTTTTTTTAATTGAGGCGTAATTGACATATAACATTATGTGAGTTTCAGATTTGATATTCGTATACATTGTGAAGTGATCACCACAGTAAGTCTACTTATCCGTCACCACAGACAGAGTTAGACCTTTTTTTCTTGTGATGAGAACTTTTTTTTTTTTTTTTTTTTTTTAAGATTTTTATTTATTTATTTATTTGACAGAGACAGCCAGCGAGAGAGGGAACACAAGTAGGGGGAGTGGGAGAGGAAGAAGCAGGCTCCCAGTGGAGAAGCCTGATGTGGGGCTCGATCCCAGAATGCTGGGATCACGCCCTGAGCCGAAGGCAGACGCTTAACCGCTGTGCCACCCAGGCGCCCCTGTGATGAGAACTTTTAAGATCTACTCTCTTAGCAACTTTCAAATATGCAATAATGTGTGTTAACTACAGTCACCATGCTGTATATTATGTCCCCGAGACTTACTTGTCTTACAATTGGAAGTTTGTACCTTTTGGCCCCCTTCACTCATTTCACCCACCCCCCACCTGCCTCCTGCCTCTGGTGACCATCAGTCTGTTCTCTGTATCTATGAGTTTGGTTTTTTTGTTTTGTTTTTAGATTCCACACATAAGTGAGATCCTACAGTATTTTTTTCTCTGATTTATTTCACTTAGCATAGTACTCTCAGGGTCCATACATGTTGCAAATGGAGGATTTCTTTCTTTTTTTATGGCTGAAGAGTATTCCATTGTGTGTGTACGTATGTTTATGTATATACACACATACCACATTTTCTTTGAATTCTTCTTAAAGATTAAGAATTGTACTTTTTTTTTTAAGATTTTATTTATTTATTTGACAGAGAGAGAGAGCCAGCGAGAGAGAGAACACAAGCAGGGGCAGTGGGAGAGGAAGAAGCAGGCTCCCAGCTGAGGAGCCTGATGTGGGGCTCGATCCCAGAACGCTGGGATCATGCCCTGAGCTGAAGGCAGACGCTTAATGACTGCGCCACCCAGGCGCCCCAAGAATTGTATTTTTTTTTTTAAGTAGGCTCCATGCCCAACATGGGGCTTGAACTCATGACCCTGAGATCCAGAGTCAGATGTTCCACCAACTGAACCAGCCAAGTGCCCCAAAGAAAGAATTGTCTAAATCTCAGGCCCCTTAAAACACGGTTTGGTCCCTGGTCTCAGGTGCCTTCTCTTAAATAAATGGGAACAATAATAGAATCTGCTTTAGGGAGTTTATCTCAGTTCACTGGGCTGCTATGACAACGTCCTAGACTGCGGTGGCTTATAAACAACAGAGGCATGTTTTGCACAGTTCTGGAGGCTGGGGAGTCCAGGATCAAGGTGCTGGCAGATTCCTTGTCTGGTGAGGGCCCTCTTCTTGGTTCACAGATGGCGTTTTCTTGCTATGTCCTCACACGATGGACGGGGTAAACGGTGTCTAGGGTCTCTTATAAGGGCACTAATCCCATTCATGAGGGCTCCTTCCTTAGGACCTAATCATCTCCCAAGGGCTCTACCTCCAAATACCATCACGTTGGGTGTTGCGGTTTCAGCATAGGAGTTTGGGAGAGACAAAACATGTAGTCTACAGCAGAGTTGTTGTAAAGGTTAATCTTCATAATTAATATCTGTAAGGTTTTAGAATGGAGTCAGTGCCCTGCCTGCCTCCTAATCCCTCCACAAGTTAGGCAGTGATGGCCCCTGTTGCAGAAGAGGAAATTGAGGCACAGGCCACGTGACTTGCCTGTCACACAGCTAGTGGGCAGCAGAAGCAGGATTTCAAAAACAGTTTGCTCAGATTCCAGTGGTATCTGGGCTCTACAGCCAGTTCATCCTGTGGTCTGCAGCCAGTGTTTCGGCCTTCCTGAGCCTCAGTTTCTTTATCTGTAAAACGGGGATGGTGGGCTTGCCATGTGACAAGACCTGTAAGGTGTCGAGGCCAGGCAGGGCCTGCTGTATAGTTAGAACTCGGTGAATGGTCAGCGTCATGGTCCTTGTTACCTTCTAGTTCTCCAGAGTCCAGCGCCGGACTGTGGCACACTACCCAATTCCCCCCAGACCCCCTCACCTGCCCTGGGACGCCTGCTTCTGGGAGCCGCCTCCACAGTGAGAGCCTGCCCGCCTGCCTCCTCCCCCTTTGGACTTACCGTGTGTGCGGGCCTCTCCAGCCCTAGGCGCCAGGGCTTGGGTGTCTCAGGAGGCACCTGCCTTGGATTTGTTGCCACAGTGTCTCTCTTTGGGGCTCACTCTGGGCCAAACGGTGTATTCTTCTTCTTTTTTTTTTTTTTTAAGTGATTTATTTTAGAGAGCTCACACGTGAATGCACTCGCAAGCAGGGGGAGGGGCGGGGTGGGGGAGGGAAGAAGGCTCCCTGCTTAGTGGGGAGCCTGACGCAAAGCTCAGTCTCAGGGTCCTGAGATCATGACCTGAACTGAAACCAAGAGTCAGACGCTTAACCAGCTGAGCCACCCAAGTGCCCCAAACGATGTATTTTTCAATTGCACTTGACTCTCAGCCTCATTAGACTGAGGCCTGGTCTTAGCGCTATGCTGGGCCACGCACAGTGCCTGCCATGTGGCAAGTGCGTCACACCGAGGGAGGAGAGAGCAGTGGGCACACATCACCTGATACTTGGCCCTTTTGCCAGTATCCTGTTTGGAGGCAACAGGAATGGGGTGCTCGTCCACCCTGGGGCTACAAGTGGGAAGGGTGCTAGAGGAGGAGCCCAGCTCTTTATGGCTGGCTTTGAGCTCAGGAGCCAGGGGAGGATGACTGGGGGTTCACATGGGGGCTTGGGCAGGAAGGGTTCTGGCCAGCTCCCAGCAAGCGTTGGCTGACCCTCTGGCGGACCCTGGTGAAGGAGTTTGGGCACTCTGAAACACCCTCACTCTGGCCTGCAGAGCCACGGTCTCGGCAGCCATGGTCTTGCTGGGCACAGATATGGGCTCCCTCCAGTCCCTCTATGCTGCTCTCCGGAGACCTGGCCCTAACCAAAGCCTCTTTTCCCTTCCAGCTCAGCTGCAGCGGCCACTGAGAAGAAGGCTGTGTCGCCAGCTCCTCCCATGAAGAGGTGGGAGCTGTCCAAGGACCAGCCTTACCTGTAACTCTGCACCTGGGGGCACCTGGCCCGACCCTCAAGGCCCCCTGAGTGCTTCCCCTCCTTGTATTCTTTCCGGGGAGAACACGACCTAATTTATGACAAATACACCTAGCTCTCCAGTATTACTTTGTTCTGACTTTTGAAGCTGCGTACGACTTACGTGGATTTCCTGGTGAAGCTGGTGCTGGATCCTCACTCCGTCAGCACTCCAGGAGCCAGGGAGGGATAGTGTTCTTGCACTTCAGGGTGACACGCTGTCACTGCTCACAGAGGCTGATGCCATGGGGTCCAGGGGCAGGGTGTCCAGGGGCTCCGGTGTTGTCACCATCCCTTCCCTGTGGGCGGGGCTAACCTACAGAGCAGTAGGCTGGGTTCCAGGACCTGTGGGTGTTTGGAAAGCACTGACAGTGAAGGACCACAGGGCTCAACACAAGCTGCTCGCTTAAGTTTCTCAAGAGCTCCCATTGCAGTTGCACCCTTCTGCTGCTGCCCCCATCTGACCTTGAGCACCCTGCAGCTTGGTGGGGGTGACCGAGGACAGCAGGACAACTCCCAGGGAAGGCTCACCTAGGACAGGTGAGGGAAGGCCTCCCTGAGCCAGAAGCCTTTCTGCGTGGTTCTGGGGAGTAAGACGGAGTCAGCCTAGGAATGGAAAGGACCGGTCCTTGTGGAGGAATGAGCAGCTGAGTGAAAGCCAGAAAAGAAGCAGCCCAAGTCTGGCCGCAGGAGCAATGGGGGGCCATGTAGGGACCTCAAGTGGGGGCGTGTCATGGCTGCCCAATGGAAGAACCACACAGTCCTTCGGTAGGCAAAGAGGAGATGTGTGAAGAAGAGGGTATTGAGACTGCCCTGCTCTCCGGAAGTGTAGAACAAGGCAGGAAAGGTCACGGTCCCAGGTGGTAAGTATGAGGGAGCCCCAGAGTGGGTGATGTAAATGCTAAAAGCTCATCTTGAAGAAAACCCCGGGCTGCAGCCCCCAGGGCAGGCTTTCTGGAGGAGGTGGGACTCTAATTGGAGCAAAGGTTGAGTCAGATTCAGAAAGGAGATCTGGAGGGAGAGGAAGTCTGGGCAGGGTGTCCTGAAGTCACAAGAAAGGCAGCCCTGAGGGCTTCCGCAGACTACAGGCAAGGTATGCCATTGAAGGTTTCTGAATAGCTTGATGACACAGATTTGAAATTTCGCAAGGGAGCGGGGTGGGGGGGGGGAGAAGGAACGTCTGGCACCTGAGCTCTGAGTTAGGTACTGGTTTTTTTTGTTTTTTTTTTTTTAAAAGATTTTATTTATTTATTTGACAGAGACACAGCCATCGAGAGATGGAACACAGGGAGGGGGAGTGAGAGAGGAAGAAGCAGGCTCCCAGCGGAGAAGCCTGATGTGGGGCTTGATCCCAGCCATCCAGGCGACTGAGCCACCCAGGCGCCCCGCTAGGTACTGTTTTGAATGCTTTTGGGATCTCACCTCCTTTGTGGAGCAATCCTGTGAGGTCAAGGCTGATGCCACACCCCCTCGACAGAAAAACAGAATGACGGACAAGAACTCGCTCAGGCTCACTGAAATTGAACCTGGCAGCTGATGAGTCTGCCTAACTACTACAAATTCATGGCTTCTTCAGCTTCTACCCCTGCACCCCAGAGACCTTTGAGCCTCAAAGATGGAATGTTCCCCACTCCTGCGGTGCACAGTCCACTTTTTGTCACCTTTCCACCTGCCTCTGCGCCGGTACACCTTAGCCTCTACCCATTGCACATGGGAATCTGGGAGGTTTTGAAACAACAAAAAACCCCAACACACACATATACACACTCCAAAAGCAGCTATAACTTTCAACATTTTCAAATAGTGAAGCTTGCCAACAACCTGCAAACAGCCTCTTGTGGGAAAGATCTGGATGCTTTAGTGTTGCTTCCAGGAAACGGGGGTGGGGGGGGGTAAATGCTTGCATACCTAACACTGAGGGACCTCCACTTGTTTGGGGTTCTGCTGACAGTCTGACGCATTGCTTCTTCTCAAGGCAGAACAACCGATAAAATACTTATTTTCAAGAAAACACGGCCACTGGTTGGCTAGAAAGCCTGCAGAAGGTTTGTATTTTATGTGCCTATTGGTTGAGCATGAGAAAGCCCATGGGCTGCCTTTACATATCTTGTTCCTGGAGAATACCCACCGCCCTGTGAGGAGGACTGAAGGAGGCAGTGGGTGTGGGTGAGCGCATCCAGGTGCGAGGGACAGGACCCTTGATGGAAGCCAGGAACTTCTGGGAGTGTTTCGTTCATCTATTCACTAAATATTTCAGAGCCTGCTATTGTGGCTGACGCTGTGCTAGGCACTGGGGATGCAATGAACAACACAGCATTCCTGCCCTGCAGCTGACCTAGTGGGTCATCAGACACTAAATCAAAGTAAGCAAAGTAGAAAAGTTGGGTGCAAGGGAGAAGCAGGAGGAGGGAAAGGCTGGGGCGTGCCTGAGGGAAGTGGCTACCATATTAAACATGATAATCAGACAGTAACATTTGATGCGGGATGCACGCGACACATTCGATATTGTAAGTAGACAATGACAAGTTCGTTTACATCCCCATAGTTTCTAACCTCAGATGGCCCCAACACGTTTCGATGTACCTTGTCACTGGGAAAAGCGGGTTAGAGCCTCAAATTTGGGTCCTCTCGTATTCGGACTTTTACGGTACTCTTAGCCGCGGGCGCCGGGGCTCCGTGGGGCGGGGGCCCCGCCCCCGACCGCGGCGCGCGTGCGCCGGGATAAAAGCGAGGCCCAGTTGGCGCGTGGTCAGTACCGGGACGGGGCGGTGCAGCGAGCGGCTGCATGGCGCAGGGCGGAGTGCGGCGGACAGCGGCCCTGGGTCTGGCGCTGCGGCTGCTGCTCGGCTTCGGGCTGGGCATGGAGGCCGCCCCGACCCCGGTCCCCATCCAGTTCTTGGCCCAGGCCCCAGGTGAGTGAGCTCCGCGTACTCCGCAAGCGCGCCCCCCGGGCGGCCTGGTCCCGCCCCGCGCGCCGGCGGCGCCTCACCATTGGCTGTAACGCTTGTTCGCTCCGGACACTCCCCCGGCACGTGGCTGGAGACTCTGGAGTTCGGGGAGCCTGGCCTTTGAGCGAGCCTTCCCCAGTCGGGGGATCCTCGCGTGGGTGGCTCTGCCTGCCTTTAACTGTCCTGCTTCTGCCTGCTCACACCCCACTCCTGCTCTGCTTGGCGGACCCCTTTGTCACCTCCAAGCCGCCCTTCAGCCCAGCGTGGGCAGGAAGGCTTGCTGTAGGCTCAGGTTGTCAGATCTCTGTGCATGGCCGGTCACCTGGTGCCTCTTGCAGCAGCTGTAGGAGGCCCTCATCCAACCCCGGGGCCATATGGCTGAGTTTCCTCGGCGACCAGCCCCCGCCGTCCCCATCGTTTCTCTCCCTCCCTGTGACCCCAGGCCCTTGGGCACCTGCTCCTGGGCCTAGGTGATCTTGGTGGCCCTCCCTGAGGTTCCCAGAGGCAGCTGGGTGGGATAGAGTGACCTCCGTGTAGGCACAGGTGATCCTCGCTTTCAGCAGTGAGCTCCCGTCTGATCTGGTCTCCTGCCTCACCCCAAAGCCCCTGCCTTTACAGGCTAAATGTTCCTGGTTCCTTTAAGAAGGCAGGACTCAATTTAACCAAGTACCAAACTCTACAGTTCTCCTCTCCTCAGGACAATGAGGTAGGGACTCCTAACATGCTCCTTTTACAGGGGAGAGAACTGAGGCTGGGAGGGAAAGTCACTGGTCACTTCAACTCCTGTCTGACCCAATAGCCCTATGAGGCCTGGTCTGCTGTGCTCTGCCTCCCACTTTCCAGCAAGAACACACACTCCAGGGAGGGAGGGAGGTCGGGAGGTTGGCAAGGCTAAGAGTGGCTAGGCCTGGAAAGGAAGCCACACCCAGAGACCGCCAGACCCCCCGTGGGCAGGGAAGGAAGCCACCTCCAGGTCCAGTCACAGCTCTTCCTGTCTTCAAAAGCTCAGGGAGTGTGTGGGTCACAGGTGTCATTGGGCCTGGAGGCCTGTGGCAGGACTGGCTGTGGGGAGATGGGGGTTTGGAGGCTCAGGCCTGTGAGTAAAGGTGGAAGTGGCAAGAGTACCAGGATTGACTGGAGTGCCACTAGGTTGGGGCCAAGCAGGTATTTGCACCCCCATCACTGAACCCAGGAGGAGAGCCTTAAAGGCCATTCGTTTCCTCAGTATGTCAGACTTCTTCCTGCTGCCAACTTTCTAGGCCCTTTCGTGCTCTTCCAGATCAGCATGTAGCCCGAGCCTCACTGCCTGGGGTCAGGAAGGCTCAGATCTCATCAGGACACAGCCTGGACCCTTGTGTGACTTGTGTCTGTACTGCCCTGGGCTTGCGGTCACGAGGTCCTGGCCCTGATCTCCACTGAGTGTCCAGTCTGTGTGGATACCAATTTGACGACCTTTGTTTTAGTGGAAGGCAGAGCTTCAGGCCTCTCTGAGGGGTGCACGAGACCCTTTCCAAGAAAGAAGCAGACATCTGAAAGCTGAGAAGGAATCACCAGTTGCAGAGTGGGGGGAAGAGAGGGGCACAGGGCCAAGCATCAGCGCAGGCAAAGGCCCTGAGGTAGAAATGAGCCAGGCCTCTTGGAGAACAATGAGGAGGCCAGGACAGAGGGAGCTGGATGAAGAGGAAGAAGGAGGGAGGAAATGAGGTCCAGGAAGGGTTCATGGCAGGGCTTTGCCAGGCCTGTGGCCACATAGACAAAATAGGGATTTGGTGGGAGAGGGTCAGGGGACCAGGGCACGGCTTTCAGCAGAGAGGAGGCAAGGGCAGGTAACTGAATGATGTGACTCTGTGAGATCCCCAGTGTCCAAATGAAGATGGGGATGGGGCCTGGTGAGGAGGCGGCACATTCAGGATTTGGAAAGTGGTCGGATCTGGGGGGAATTTAGGTGGTGAGTGGACAAGCCTTGGTAACTAATCAGGTCCTCCACCCAGGGCCTCAGTTTCCCCTTGGCTAAGCAGGTGGGATATAATGGGCCCTGCCCACCCAGACCATGGGCCTGGTCCAGGGCAGGTTCAGAGATGGCCCCTACCAAGTCCGTTTAACTGTGGATCTTGGAGAGGCTCTTGGGGAGACCATCTGGCCTGGAGCCTGGTAAAGACCCCAGGATCAGTGAGACCTGGGTTCAGACCTGGACTCTGCCACCAGCTCTGCAGCCCCGGGCCTTGCCTCTCTCCTCAGTGTCTTCTGCAGCATGGGGCTGGCGGTAGAACCTGACCTCTGAGCCTCCCGCGTAGTAGGTCCTCAGAGTAGTAGGTCCTCAGCAGACGGTGGCTGCCAGTGTCATTCCAGTGCCCTGGGACCTGGCCTGCCTCCTGGTGGTCGCAGTCTGAAACCACCGTGCCCCTGGGGTAGGGGGCAGGACTCGGGCCTCCCAGACCTCACTTGTGTGCATCTTGCAGGCTCGTGCCCGCCCACCAGCTTCCAGTGCCGGACCAGTGGCTTCTGTGTGCCCCTCACGATGCGCTGCGACGGTGACAAGGACTGCCCGGACGGCAGCGATGAGGAGGAGTGCCGTGAGTAGCCGGGCTCCGGGGGCGGGGCTTGAGGGGGCGGGGCCTCAGGGGTGAGCTGCTGGTGCGAGGGGTGTGGCCTTCAGGCAGGGGAATGATGGGGCGGGGCCTGAGGGTGGGCAGGGCTTACAAGACGAGGTGGGTTTACTGGGAAGCGGACTTAGGGGGGCTTTGGGAAGAGGGGCTTGCAGAGAGGCCAGTCCTTGGCAGGTGGAGCTAGCAAGGGGGAGTCTTTAGGATGGGTGGATTTTTCTAGAGTCACTTGTTTCTGGAAGGCGGGGCTTACAAGGGGGCCGGGTGGAGGGGCGTACCGCAGCACTGTTGGGCGGGTGTTTGCGACCTGACTGACCTCGTACCCCAGGGAACAAGCCTTGTGCCCAGGACGGAGAGTGCCAGCCACCCACTGGCAGCCCCTGCCCTTGTGACAATATCGATGACTGCCCAGATGGCATCGTCGAGAATGTTCACAACTGCAGTTACCAGCCCTGCCCGGCGGGGGAGCTCCGCTGCCTGCTAGGCGGTGCCTGCATCCCACACACCTGGCTCTGCGATGGCCATCCCGACTGTCCCGCCTCCAGTGACGAGCTTGGCTGTGGTGTGTATCATGGGACCTCAGAGTGCCTGGGGGGGTGGGGAGGGCTGGGCATTAGATAAGGACACCTGACACTTCCGGTGGGGGACGAGGCTGAGGGTGTGGACACTTGCATCCCCATGGGGGCAGCGGAAGATCAGCCCCAAGGTCCCCTCAGGCATTTGGAACACCTGTTCATCATGTGTTCCCCCCACCCCACCGTCCTCAGTGCCCACTCCCCAGCTGCTGAATGCCTGGACTTATTGCAGGAACTGAGACCCTCAAGGAAGGGACTGACATGTCCACAGGGACACCTGTGACCCCGCACAGTGTCACCTCTCTCAAGAATGCCACAGCCACCCCCGTTGGGGACCAGGACTCCGTCCAGTCTGGATACCGGAGTGCTTGTGGGGTTATCGCAGCTGCGGGTAAGATGACTGGGCCCTCCTACTCCTGGGGCTTGGGGAGGGGACAGGCTGCAGACGCCCCTTCTCCGTGTGGCGAGCTGCTGACTCCTGCCTGTCTGTCCCCGCAGTGGTGCTCAGTGCCGGTGTGGCTGCCATCTCCCTGTTCGTGCTGTCCCGGCTCTGTGTGCGGGGGCGCCTGCACCCGCTGGGGCTGCTGACGGTCGTGAAGGAGTCCCTGCTGCTGTCAGACAGGAAGACCTCGCTCTTCTGAGGACGGGCTCTTGCTACCACAGCTCCTGGTCCCTGCGCGGGGGCAGCTATGGGGACGTGTACCTCAGCAGCAGCACACGGCTGCTGGCGCACCAGCCCTCAGACGTGGGTCCTTCCGGCCAGGCAGCACCATGGACCTGAGCTCCTGTCGCTGGCCCCGGAGAGATTGGGGGTGCTGGGACCCTCCCCCAGGATGCAGGGAGCCTGGTTGGGGAGTACATCACAGCTGGAATTGAGGGGCTGGTCCCAGGCTGCTTCTGGGGGCAGCCCCACATGTAGGCACTCCTGCTGCCCCCATCTGAAGGTGCTGATTAAAGTTACTTCACATCTTCTGCCTGCCTCTGGGCCTCTGTCTCGCTCTGCCCAGCCAGCCAGGGATCTCCAGGCCAGGCCCTCCTCCGTGGTGGAAGTGTCTCGAGAGGGTGGGACTCCGAGACCCAGCCCTGGGCACTCCCTCGGCCACTTTGCCTCTCGCTTCCTGGGACCCAGAGCAGGAGGCCGCGGGGCTGGGGCAGCATGGTGGTCTGCATGACCCGAAGGCTCTTGTGCGGAAGAGCAGAACCCGACCAGTGCCTCCTAGAGTCCTGGGGAACCACCATCCATCATGGCTTCTTCCTCTTTGAGATGGAAGCTGGGCATCCCAGGGTTGGTCTGGGCTCCACCCGGTTTTAAAATGTAGGCTTCATTATTGTGCAGGTGTGGACTGCCATTGAAAAGGCTCACAGTTCCCAAAAGATGGGGAGGGGGCACGGAGTGGGCACACTATGCCACACAGGGGAAGGAAGTCCCAGGGTCAGGAGGCAGAGGGAGCAGGCGGAGAATGTAGGCAAGAACCTTTATTGTGGTTCCCATGGGAAGGAACGGGTGAGGCAGGGTGAGCGGGCTTGGGACCGGCTAGTTTGAATAACCCCAGTGGACTCTGGGGGCAGGTGCTGTCTGTCCTGTAGGCACCAGCCTGTTGACAGTGACGCCGCTGGCTAGGAATGCCTGGGGCATCCGCCTGGGTCTGTGCCCTGCGTAGCCAGCCCCCACGGATCTGCCGATGTTGTGGCTGGGCCCACCCTTGTGGTTCTTCTTATGATCACTGGACGCACTTCAGCAGAGACTATCTGGGAACTTCGAGGAACGAGGGTGATGACTCACAAGTCCTTGCAAGAGGGCACACGGNCCTCGCAAGAGGGCACACGGCACCCTCGCGGGCCGCACAGCGAGATCGCGGATAAAGAGAGAGGCAGTGTGGACCCGGGGCGCTCTGTCTTTGTTAGGGTCCGAGGGTGGGGTGTCCAGGGTTCCACGAGTTCACTCTTTACTGGTGAATTTATTTTATTTTTTTAAGATTTTATTTATTTATTAGAGCGAGAGCATGAGCGGGGGGAGAGGCAGAGGGAGAGGGAGAAGCAGACTCCCCGTTGAGCAGGGAGCCCCATGCGGGACTCAATCCCAGGACGCCGGGATCATGACCTGAGCTGAGAGCAGACGCTTCACTTACTGAGCCCCCCCAGGCGCCCCTTTACTGGTGAATTTAAAGCATAGGAAGAGGAATTGGGGCGGGGAGGGAGAAGTGGGGTCACTCAGGCAGTCAACTATCTAGGCCACCCAGGGCTTTCTGAAAGAGGGAGCTTCAGGGGCGGGGCAACCGAATTCCTTATCTGGCGGGGTTGCTGGGAGCTGGGCCCTACAGCTGGCGATAATGTTTATTCCGGAGGGATGCTGGCAATCAGAGCTCGATGTGCCCTGTCCCCAGCTGTCTGGCAGTTGACCCCGAGGTGATCAAGGCAGCGGGACCCTGGCTCAGGGTGTGGGCTCTGGACAGATTGGTTCGCATGTGAAACGTGCGCTCCACTGGTGAGCTGTTTGCCGTCTGTAGGAACTGGCTGACTCCATGGGGGACAGTCCCTCCTGGTCAGCGAGGCCCCAGACGCCAGAGCATCGGGAATACAGAAAATCTAGATCATACACACCCTACTGCCGGGTGTTGAGGTAAGGCTCTTCTCCAGTCCTCATTTTCCTCATTTCCAGATGGCGTGGCCAGGGCTCCCATAGCCTCCTTGTCCGGGGCGGGGGGAGGACCTTCCTGACATCCCTGGAGCTGAACTGGGTGTCTGCCCCCGGCTGGGCCCGTGCAGCCCACTGCTGAGTGAGCGCCCAGGGTCCCACGTAGGGTCTTGGGGCTCCCCCATCTGGCAGGCAGGGAGACCCCCGATGATGAGATGCTGGGGAGGGGTAGAGTGAACAGGTGCATTAAGGAGGGCTTCCTGGGGGTGGTAGAGTTTGGCATTGGGGCCCCACCCACCCTCAGTGTGGGGAAGGTGGTTGGGGTAGGTTTGGGAGTCTGGGCCTCGGGCAGCGTGTGGGGGGCTGAGTGCTCTGTCAGGCAGTGCGGGGGGCAGCGGGAGTGAGGGCTTGGGGGGGCTGCAGCGCCCGTAGGGGGCCCCATCTCCTGGGGTACAAGGTCTTCCCTCGGCACCCGCTGGAGCCAAGGAATACTGAGGCAGAAGCAGAACTGTAGGCTTCCAGTCGACAGGAAGGAGCCCCACTGCAGGGTAGGATTTTCTTTTTTCTTTTTTTTTTTTAAAGATTTTATTTATTCATTTGACAGAGATAGAGACAGCCAGCGAGAGAGGGAACACAAGCAGGGGGAGTGGGAGAGGAAGAAGCAGGCTCATAGCGGAGGAGCCTGATGTGGGGCTCGATCCCAGAACGCCGGGATCACTCCCTGAGCCGAAGGCAGACGCTTAACGACTGCACCACCCAGGCACCCCTGGGTAGGATTTTCTTGTTTTTAGGTTTTTCTCTTTTGCTCAGGCACGGTCAGAGGGTCAGAGGGTGTGGAAGGGAGGTATGAGGCCACTTGTCACATGCCACCTAAGCGGAGGTCTGACTCATCCACGTGGATTCAGTGGAGCAGACCTCCCCACGTGTTCTCTGTCACGACAGCTGGCGGCTCTTCAGTCTCACGCACGGAGTCATGGCTGCTGTCCTCTGGGGGCTGAGCCGGTTGGACCTTAGCATCTAGAATTTCTCCGTCATGTCTGGAGCCTTGGGATGATGGCCAGGGCAGCAGGGCCACTCCCTCTCTATGTGGCCCCCGAGCGGGACGGTCTGGTCTCTTTCGTGGCAACTCGGCTCCTCAGAGTGCAGTGTGGAGGCCACCAGACCTCTTAAAGGGGGGCCTGGAGCCGGGCCAGCAGCACTGCTGATGCGTTCTGTTGCTTCCTTGGAGCCCCAGGTTAGCCCAGACGTGCGTGGGGACCGTACGAGGGTGTGAATACTGGGAGGACCCAGGTCGCTGTGCCATCCTTGCAGACCAGCTTGCACGAAGGGGACAGAGGGCAGAGGATGGGGCAGGCAGGGGTGGGGGGCTCCCTGTCCCTTTGAGCCAGCTGACCATCTGTGGGCTCATGGCTTTGCTCTTGGGGGCAGCTTTGTCCTCTGCACGCTGGGACAGGCACAGGGGCAAGTGTCTGTGGCTCTGAGCGTGCCGGGGTTTCAGCTGCCTTTGTTGCCTGGAGCAATTCGCATGGCTGTCCCTCCTGTCCCTCCTGTGCAGCAGGCTCAGTGAGTCACTTCCAGGAAACTGCAGGGATGGGTCCAAGTTTAAAAGTAGGGGAGGTGTTTGGGGAGCCCAGGAGGAGGGGGTGGTGGTGGGGCAGGGTGGGGGCCAGGTGAGGAGGGGGAGCAGGATGGAGGGGCATGTGTGCGTGTATCTCTCTATAACTCTTGCCGTTCCTCTTTTTTTTTTTTTTAATTGAGAAATTCACATTAGATTAACCATTAACCAGTTTAACGTGGACAACTCCATGGCATTTAGTACATTCGCAGTGTTGTGTGCCTAGTTCCAAGACCTTTCCATACCCCGGAAGGAAACCCTCCCCCGTTAGCACTCACTCCCCGCCTCCCTCCCCCAGCCCATGGCTCCTAATAACCCACTTTCTGTTTCTGTGGATTTGCCTGATCTGGATATTTCATATGGATGGAATTATGATTCCACAGGTGGCCTTTGATGTCTGGCTTCTTTCACTGATCATCGAGTTTTCAAGCGTCTCCCCCAACGTTTCCTTGTGCCCCTTTTTATTACTGCTCCCCCCCATGACCCAGGCAACGATCGACTGGCTTCTGATGCTGTACATCCATTGCACTTCTATTTTTTAAACATATTTATTCACATAATCTCTACACCCAACATGGGGCTCGAATTCTTGACCCTGATATCAAGAGTTGCATGCTCTTCCGACTGAGCCAGCGAGGCGCCCCTTAATTGCATTTCTAAACTCATATAGTAGGTAGCCTGTTTTATCTGGTGTTTTTTACCTGACACATTTCAGATCTGTACATAATGTTGCATGTCCTAAAAGTTAGCTCATTTTTATTGCTAAGCCGTATTCCGTTGTATGGCTGTCCCACACTTCATGTACCCAGTTCACCTGGTGGTGGGTATTTGTGTTCTTTCCATTTTTTTTTTAAAGAAGAACCTGCTGGAAGAATTCTTTTTTTTTTTAAGATTTTATTCATTTATTTGACAGAGAGATTGAGCCTGAGTAGGGGGAGTGGCAGGCAGAGGGAGAGGGAGAAGCAGGCTCCCCACCTAGCAGGGAGACCGACGCGGGGCTCGATCCCAGGACTCTGAGAGCATGACCTGAGCCAAAGGCAGCCACCTAACTGACTGAGCCACCCAGAAACCCCTCCTTTCCAATTTTTCATTATTACAAATAAACCTGCTACGAACATTAGGTCTAAGTTTGCTCACGTGCTCTTATTTCTTTCGGGTAAGTACCCCAGGAATGGAGTGGTTGCATCATGTGGTAGGTATATATTTCATTTCATTTAATTTTTTAAAGTAGGCTCCATGCCCAACATGGGGCTTGAACTCACAGCCTTGAGATCAAGAATCGTGTGCTCTGCTGACTGAATCAGCCAGGCGCCCCATGTACTTAATTGTAAAGAAATACCAAAATGGGGGCGCCTGGGTGGCTCAGTCGTTAAGCGGCTGCCTTCAGCTCAGGGCGTGATCCCGGCATTTGGGATCAAGCCCTGCATCGGGCTCCTCCACTGGGAGCCTGCTTCTTCCTCTCCCACTCCCCCTGCTTGTGTTCCCTCTCTCGCTGGCTGTCTCTCTCTCTATCAAATAAATAAATAAAATCTTAAAAAAAAAAAAAAAAGAAACGCCAAAATGCCTTACAAAGTGAGTGGACTCCTACTTTCCCTCCCCCAGCAATGTATTTCTTCTTGTTCCTTCACTCGCTATGGGCAGCCGTTCTCACAGGTGTGCAATGGTATTCACCGAGCCCTTTTTAATTGACGTGAAATTCACGTAACAGAGAATTAATCACTTTAAAGCACACAATTCCATGGCATTCAGCACACTCAGTGTTATGCAACCAGCACCTCTAACAGATAGTATAGGAATCTTTGCAGCGTTTGTAGCGTTTCAGAAAACACCTACTTGGGACTTTGGGATTGCATTGAATTTCTCGGTTACTTTGTGGAGGAGAACAAATATTCATTGAGCACTGAGTGGGTGGCAGGTGTTGCGGGTGCCAGAGCTGGCCTTGAACCAAGCAAGAGCAAGGCCCCTCCCCCACGGAGGGGAGTGAGTGGAGGTGGGGTGAGGGCGCAGATGGTCAGCTGCTAAACCCTACTACACCAGTACATCGGGATCAGATGGTGCTAAGTTCTGGGGACTAAGAACCAAAGGAGGAGGGTGGGCATGCTGGGTTGGGGGAAAGAAGAGTCGCTATCTTTATATTTGATAGTCAAAAGAGGCATCGGGAACAGGGAGACATTCGAGTTGAGACCTGAAGGAAGAAAGATGAACTGTGCAGGTATATAGGTGGAAAACATTCTGAGAAGAGCAAAGAGCCCATGCAAAGGCCCTGAGGCAGAAGTGTGTTTCAGAAACAGGAAGTCTGGAGCGAGTGTGGAGGGGGGGTGCAGTGGACAGAGGTGACGTCAGAGATGGCTGGGGTGGGGGGAGGCAAAGAGTGCGTGTAGCGAGATGGGACCTTTGGGAGATTTCAGCAGAGAGATGCACACTCTGACTTAGGTTTTAAAGGGTCTTCCTACAAAAAAAAAAATCCCTCTTTAAGGAAGTGATTTATCTAACTGAAAGCTTCTGGCCCAGGACTATGTTTTTCGTTTGTTTTGTTTTTGCCAAATTGGTTTAATAATAGCAGCGTGTAGGTACACTTCGTTCTGAAGCCACACTTACGTTAATTTGTAATGCAGAACAAAAACCCGTCCTGGGGAAGAAAGGGATCTTTCTGATACTTTCTTCTATTCTCATTACAGTGTGAAATTTCCACTTGAATGGACTTCTTTGGGTTACATGATTAGGTTTCTTCATTTATTCACAACATGTTTGCTGTAGATGAATGTTCCCAGCCAGACAATCGCCAAGAGCCCAAACGTAGAACCAGCCGAAAGGTCCATCAACAGATGAATGGGTAAACCCAAAGTGGCCCATCTGTTCAATGGGGTGTTTATTCAGCCGTAGAAAGGAATGAAGTCCGGTCACGCCACAGCGCGGGTGAGCCTTGAAAATATCATGCTAAGTGAAAGGAGCAGAAGGTCAGATATACGAGTCCATTCACATGCCATCCCCAGAATACGAGGACCTGTAGGGGCAGAAAGAGAGTGGTTGCTGGGGGCTGGGGGAAAGAGGGATGGGGTGGGTAGCTACAGGCCATGGGGTTTCTCCTTGAGAGCTGACATGCCCTGAGTTCCTTGTAGTGCTCGCTGCACAAAATCCGCAAATATACAACCAACCAAATTATACATTTAAGTGGGTGAATTCTCGGGTACATGGCTTGCTGTGGGCTGAGTCGTGTCCCCTCCAAACGTCTGTGCGGAAGCCCTCATCCTGCATACCTCAAAACGTGACTGTATTTAGGGATGGGGCCTTTGTGACTTATTTTTAATTTTAATTTAATTTTTTTTTAGTTTTTTAATCTTTTGTTTATTTATTTATTTTTTTAATTTTTAAAGTTGCAAAAGGGCCTTTAAGGAGGTGATCCAGGAAGCCGTTTGGGTGGGCCCTGATCCAATCTGTCTGGTGTCCTCGTAGGCAAAGGAAATTTGGATACACAGAGTGGCCTCATGGATGTGGACACGGAGGGACGACCACATGAGGACACAGGGAGAAGATGGCCACCTGCCAGTGGAGAAGGGAGGCCTCAGAGGGAACCAGCCCTCCTGGCGCCTTGACCTTGGACTTCCAGTCTCCAGGACTGTGAGAAAAACATGTGTTTAAGCTCCAGGGTGTGGGGTATTTTGTTACGGTCGCCCGAGCAGACTAAAATGTGTGTCATATCTCAAAAGCTGTTTTATTTTTATTTATTTATTTTTTTAAAGATTTTATTTACTTGACAGAGAGCACAAGCAAGGGAAGCAGCAGGCAGAGGGAGAGGGAGAAGCAGGCTCCCCGCTGAGCAGGGAGCCTGACGTGGCACTTAATCCCAGGACCCTGAGATCACGACCTGAGCCAAAGGCAGTCGCCTCCCAGGCGCCCCATCGAAAGCTGTTTTAAAGAGACATTTGTTGAATGGTGCTGTGTCATTAGGCACTGTTCTAGGTCAGGATACAGCAACAGGTAATAGAAAAGCGAGCAGAGTGTTTCTGGCTGCAGAGGGAGCACAGAGCATAGGGTGAGAGCATGAGGCGGAGCTGGAGATTGTGGAGGGGGCCCCCAGGCTGGTCCGGGGAGGATGCACATGGGTTGGGCTGGGCGGGCAGGGCAGGTGAGAAGTGGCCACATTCTAGATCCTTTAGAAGGAAAAGCTGGTGGAGCTGGCTGTCGGATGTGGGCATGGGAGAGAGGAGACCAGTGTGCTGGGGAGGTGGAAGGATGGAGCCAACCACCAGGGAGGGTCAGGGGACCGTGGGGGCACAGCGACAGAGTGGGGGCCACAGGGAGCTCAGCTTTGGACCTGCGAGGCCCCCACGTGGAGGGGCAGAGAAGGTGCTTGACCCCATGGTCTGGGGGTCTGTGTTGCCAGATGCATTCGAGAATTGCACAGGCATGTCGCACAGGGGGAGCGGAGTGGGCACGAGGACCTGGAAACAGAGGGAGGGGCCACAGAAGTGGGAGGGACACCAGCAGAGCTCAGAACAGAGCGAATCAAAGAAAAGGACGCTGTCCCTGGGTCACGGACTGTGACGTGGTCTGTAAAGCCAGGCGTAGAGGGGGACGTGCGATTTAATACCATGGAGGTCACTGGTGACAATGGGAAGAGCAAATGGCAGGGAGAAGCTGTGTGGGGGTGACTCTGCTTCGCAGGGGGCAGAGAGAGGGCAGTGGCGACAGGGAGAGGGGCGCTCTGAGATTAGTGTCTGCCTTGTAGGTGGAAGATGCCCAGGAAGATGGCTATCATTTAAAAACAAAACCAAGAGACGCAGTGTTTGCGAGGACGTGGAGGAACTGGGACCGATGTGCGTCGCTGGCGGGAATGTAAGATGGGGGCAGCTGTGCGAACCTCTCCGTGCTTCCTCAGAAGTTAGAGAATCACTGCGTGACCTGGCAGTTTCACTGCTACGAATATGCCCCCAAAGAAATGAAAACGGGTATTAGAACAAGTCCTTCATGGCAACATGATTCATAGTAGCCAAAAGCTGGAAACCAGCCAAGTGTCCCCCCGTGGCTCCATGGATAAACAAAGGGTGGTGCGTCCATACAGTGGAATACTACCCAGTCATAAGGAAGGACGAAGTCCTAACACGTGCTACCGCACGTGACTAAGAATTAAGTCACAGAAGTCATCCATTGTGTGCTTCTAGTTGTGTGAAATACCCAGAATAGGGAAATCGCAGGCAGAGTCATGGCTGCTGGGGCAGGGGCGGGGGTGAGCAGGGAATGGGTACAGGGTTTTATTTTGGGGGTGGGGAAAAATGTCTTTAAAGACTATTTGTTAGGGGTGCCTGGGTGACTCAGTCGCTTAAGCGTCCGCCTTCGGCTCAGGTCCTGATCTCAGGGTCCTGGGATCCAGCCCCACATCAGGCTCCCTGCTCAGCAGGAAGTCTGCTTCTCTCTCTGCCCCACCCTCCTGCCCCCGGTCATGCTCTCTCTCTCTCACAAAAATAAATAAAATCTAAAAATAATGAAGACTAGTTGTTAGATCAGTTGCACATTCACAATAAATTAAGAGGAAAATAACGGAGATTTCCCGTATTCGTCCCCCTCCGCCCCCCGACGTGCACAGCCCACAGTATGGACATGCCGGTCAGAGTGGTACGTTTGTTACAGCCGATGAGCCCGCCCTGACCCGTCATTATCACCTCGAGTCCACAGGCTCCATCAAGGTTCAGTCTCGGTGAGGTGCGCTCTGTGCGTTTGGACAAGTATGCAGTGACACGCATCTGTCCTCATAGGATCGTACACCGTGTCGTCGCTGCCCTAAAAACCCTCTGTCCTCTGCCTCTCCGTCCCTCCCTCCAACCCTGGCAAGCTCTTTATACTGTCTTCCTAGCTTTGCTTTTCCAAACTGTCAGAGTTAGGATCAGACGGTCTGTAGACTCTCCAGGTCGGCTACTTTCTCTTGGTCAGATGCGTTTAAGGTTCCTCCCTGCACTTTCACAGCTGGAGAGCTCATTTCTTTTTAGTGCTGGACAATATTCCATTGTCTGGATGTCCTGCAGTTTATCCATTTACTTACTGAAGGACATTTTTGTTTGCTTCCAAGTCTTTGCAAAGATGGTGAAGGCTTCTGGAGACATCTGAGTACAGGCTTTTGTGTGGACGTAAGTTTTCAGTACCTCTGGGTAGATACCAAGAAGCATGATTGCTGGATCGTATGGGAAGATAGTTTTGGTTTTTTTTAAGATTTTATTTATTTATGTGACAGAGAGACAGCCAGCGAGAGAGGGAACACAGCAGGGGAGTGGGAGAGGAAGAAGCAGGCTCCCAGCGGAGGAGCCCGATGTGGGACTCGATTCCCCCCCCCCCCCACGCCGGAATCACGCCCTGAGCTGAAGGCAGACGCTTAACGACTGCACTACCCAGGCGCCCCGGGGAAGATAGTTTTGTAAGACAGTTTTGTATATGTTTAGTTTTGTCAGAAATCGCTAAACTGCCTTCCAGAGTGGCTGGGCCATTTTGCATCCCCACCAGCAGTGCATGAGAGCCCTGTTGCGCCCCGTCCTTGCCAGCATTTGGTGTTGTCGGTGTTTGGGTTTTGTTTTGTTTTGTTTTGTTTTGTTTTAAAGATTTTATTTATTTATTCGACAGAGACAGAGACAGCCAGCGAGAGGGAACACAAGCAGGGGGAGTGGGAGAGGAAGAAGCAGGCTCTCAGCAGAGGAGCCTGATGCGGGGCTCGATTGCATAACGCCGGGATCACGCCCTGAGCTGAAGGCAGACGCCCAACCGCTGTGCCACCCAGGCGCCCCCTGTTTTGTTTTTTTAAGACTTTATTTATTTATTTATTTATTTGAGAGCGAGAGATAAAGAGCATGAGTGGGGAGAGAGGCAGAGGGAGAGGGAGAAGCAGGCTCCCAGTGGAGCAGGGAGCCTGACTCAGGGCTCGATCCCAGGACCCTGAGATCGTGACCTGAGCCGAAGGCAGACGCTTCACCGACTGAGCCACCTAGAAGCCCCCGCGTTTGGGTTTTTAATAGGTGTGTGGTGGTCTCTTGTCTTAATTTACAGTTCCCTGACAGATGATGTGGACCGTCTTTTTTTTTTTTTTTTAAGATTTTATTTACTTATTTGACAGAGATAGAGACAGCCAGCGAGAGAGCGAACACAAGCAGGGGGAGTGGGAGAGGAAGAAGCAGGCTCATAGCGGAGGAGCCTGATGTGGGACTCGATCCCATAACGCCGGGATCACGCCCTGAGCCGAAGGCAGACGCTTAACCGCTGTGCCACCCAGGCGCCCCTGGACCGTCTTTTTGTATTCTTATTTGCCATGTGAAATTGTTTCAGAATTAGACAGTGGTTGCATAGCCTTGTGAATACACTAAATGCCACCAGAGTTGACTTTTAAAGCTGCTATATACCACTGAAGTTTAAGTTTATGTTATGGGGATTTCGTCGCAATAATAAAACAAAAAAAAGGGGGGGGGGAAGGTGAATCAGCATTTCTGTGCGGTGACGGGAGTCATCTGGTACAGAGGACGGACTGCTGGGGCGGCTCCTTGCGTAGGCAGGTGGGTCTGGAGCCGTGGCCGCCTGGCTTTGCCTGGGCTTGGGCGCCTTGTTTATTCTCAGCAGCGGAGGGAAGGCCGGGCTGGCGTGTGGGTCTAGATGCAGGTTGGCAGGTTGCTGGGGGTGAGGACTGCGGGTATGTCTTTCTGCTGGTATGTGTTTTCTCGGTGATGTGTCAGTTCGGCCACAAGCGTGGGGGAGTGATGTCCACCTAAGGGCAGGGTGGCCGCGGCTTCTATGCCGGTTTTGCCGGCGCCTCCGAGAACGCAGCGGACTACCTGTAGGCGGCGCTCTTTCCCTTTACCGTCCAGCCCCGAGTCTCTCCCTGTCACCACGTGCTGATTTTGGTTCATTTTGCAGTTCTTCCCGGGTGTTGGGCGTTTGCTTTTGTCTCTAACCTTCCTCACTAACTGTTCCATCAAGTGACCTTCACCTTTGTGTTTTTATTGTTGTGGAATATACATAACATGGGGACGCTTGCATGGCTCAGTCCTTAGCAGTCTGCCTTCAGCTCAGGTCATGATCTCAGGGTCCGGGGATGAGCCCCACGTGGGGCTCCCTGCTCAGCGGGGAGTCGGCTTCTTCCTCTCTCTCTGCCGCCTCCGCGCTTGTGCGCCTGCGCACGATCTCTCTCTCTCTCTCTCTCTCTCTCTCGCTCTCTCTCTAATAAATAAAATCTTTTATAAAATATATACATAACATGAAGTTTACTGTTTTAACCATTTTTAGGTGCACATTTCAGTGGCAGGGTGTGCAACCATCACCACCATCCACTTACAGAACTCTTCATTTTGCAAAACTGAGGCTCTGTCCCGGTGAAACACTGACTCCCCACCCCTTCCCCCAGCCTCTGGCTTCCACTATCTCTTCTCTGTCTCTATGAATTTAACTCCTCTGGGGGCCTCACGGAAGTAGAATCCTACAGCATTTGGCTTTTTGTGCCTGGCTCATTTTACTTACATAGGGTCTTCAGTATGTGTCCATGTCGTAGCAGGTGTCAGAATTTCTGTTTGTTTATTTATTTTTTGAATGGCTATCTTATTTCCTTCCACCTATTAGAACTGTAACGTCTTTTTACACTGTGCTAGTGTTTATCGTAAGCTGGTTTCTGCTTTCCTCAATGTTATGTGGGCTGCCCGCCCTGGGTCTGCACCAGCCCTATCATGCGCAGGTCTGAATTCAGAGAATGCACACACCGTGTCATAGCAAAAACAAGCATCTATGTCAGAAACAAGCCTGTCAGCTGCCAGAGATAAATTACCCTGATTTTCTGAGGTTAACTCTTGTGTGCTTTTCTGGCCAAATTGTCCTCTAGTCGTGACGTAATCCCCCCCACCCCCACCCTCCACCCCACAGTGAGATTTGGATGGCAGTATTTTATTTAGGATTTCTGCTTCTAGGGACAGTATGGAAGATTGGTGTCAATTTTCCTATCTTGGTCCATAGTCTTACCTGTTTATTTTTATCAAGGTGAAATATACATAAAGAAAATTAACCCTTTGAGGGTCGCCTAGGTGGCTCAGTCAGTTTAGCGCCAGACTCTTGATTTTGGCTCAGGTCATGACCTCAGGCTTGTGAGATCGAGCCCTGCTTTGGGCTCCGAGTCTGCTTAAGATTCTCTCTCCCCCCTGCCCCTCCCCCTGCTTGTGCACTCGCAAGCGTGCTCTCTCTCTCTCTCAAATAAATAGAATCTTTAAGAAAAAAAGAAAATTAAGCCATTGAGAGCAAACAATTCAATGACACGTAGTACATTCACAACGTTGTACAGCCATTGCCTTTGTCTGGTTCCAGAATATTTCCATCACCGCAAAAGGAAACCCCATACTCATTAAGCAGTTGCTTCCCCCTCCCCCTCCCTTTTCCCTTGGTAACCACCCATCTGCCGTGTGTCTCCATGGATCTGCCTACTGTGGACGTTTCATACAAACAGAATCATGCGCTATGTCACCGTGCGTGTCTGGCTTCTTTCCTTTAGCATCGTGTTTTCGAGGTGCATTCGTGTTACACCCTGTCTGGTTTGGTTTGTAGGTTACATCATCCTCTGAAAGGAAAGCGGCTGTTCCCCTCCTCTTGCTCCCTTTTCCTACTCCTGGTTTCAACCTGCATCAGATGGGAATTATCTGCTACCTGAAATGCTGATAAAACTTGATTGTAAAACCCTCTGGGTTCTGTCTTTTAGGGAGAGGTACTTGTCCCCCCATTATTTCCATGTCAGTCACGTTTATGGATCTACTCAAGTTTTCTGATTCTTCTTGGTATGATTTTTTGCATTCTATGCTTCCCCATAAATGTATTCATTTCATCTAGCTCTTCAAATTTATTCGCTTATAGTTCTTTAGTTTTTTGTTTTTAAAGATTTTATTTATTCATTTGAGAGAGAGAGAGAGAGAGAGCACACACGCAGGGACAGAGGCAGGCAGGAGCAGACTCCCTGCTGAGCTGGGAGCCAGAGGCAGGGCTTGATCCCAGAACCTTGAGACCATGACCTGAGCCGAAGGCAGATGCTTAACCATCTGAGCCACCCAGGTGTCCCTATGATTCTTTAGTTTCATTTCAGTTTTCTGTTTTGTTTTGTTTTTTATTTTTACCACCCCTCACCAACCCCCCCTCAGCCACCAATCTGTTCTTTGTATCTGGATTCGGTTTTTTTTTTTTTTTTTTGGATTCCATAAGTGAGGTCATGTGGTGTTTGTCTTTCTCTGTCTGATTTATCTCACTGAGCAGAATGCCCTCCAGGTCCATCCATATTGTTGGAAATGGCAGGATTTCCTTCTTTTTTGAGGCGGATCGTGTTACATTGTAGGTATTCATTTTCTTTATGCATTTCCTCATCCATGGTGGACACTTAGGTTCTTTGAGTGTCTTGGCTGTTGTAAATCATGTGGCAGTGACCATGGGGGTGCAGATATCTTTTCATGGCAGATTGTTTTTCCTCTGGGTAAATACCCAGAAGTGGAATTACTGAATCGATGGTAGATTTAGCTTCCGTTTTCTGAGGACCCTCCGATACTCTTACCCAGCGTGGTGTTAGCTGCACCCACTTGCCTTCTCACCGGCAGGTGCACAGGGATCTCCTTTCTCCCCGGGCTGGAGCAGTTGTTGTTTCTCATCGTTTTGACCTATAGTTGCTCTTAACCTCACGTATATTTTTAAAAAACTCTCCCCACTTGCCCCCTGCTCATTTTCGCCAAGTGTTTATCTCCTTAGTCTTTCCAGAGAGCCAGGATTTGGTTTTTATTCTTGGCATTTTTGTTCCTTTGCATTCTGTTTTGTTGATTCCTGCTTTAATCTGTGTTATTTCCTTGTTTTCTTGTGTCAGGTTTTCTCTATTGTGCACTTGCTGGCCGGCCGCCAGGTCCCCTCTCTGGCTGTGCTCAGCCTCCCGCCATGGGAGCGCCTGGCTGGGTGCCTGTGGTCTGGTTCAGAGGTCCTGGTCAGGCTAATGGATGTCTTTCAGTCCTGGATTATGAATCTAGGGTCTTCATGGGTGAGGCCAGGCTTTTCAGGGCTCAGTGATGGGGCAGGGCTGGGGACTTAGGTACAGGCAAAGGGGTGTTGCCTCCATCAGGGGGGTGAAGCCAGTTGAAGAAGAGATGAGGGCAATCTCAGAAGACTTCCTGGAGGAGTAGCCTTGTCTGGGCTGAGAGGTGGGTGGAAGTGGGCCTTTAGCATCTTGGAGAGGGCTTGTGGGCCCCTCTAAAGAATGAATAAAAACCTTGTGCCTAGAATAAAACAGGACAATTGTAGAGAAAGCACACAGACTCACACGACAGCACGCCTCAGTCACTAGGGTGCAAAGAACAACGCATGAAGACACACTGGGGAACACGCTTGAGTGCGTACGGGCTGTAAGCAGCGTGGGCCTCAGTGAGCCTCAGAACACAACTGACCCGAAAACAGATCCTCAGCTACGTGCCCACGAATGGTCATAGCACAGTTCACAATGGCCAAAAGACAGAAACAACCAGAATGTCCGTCAGCGGAGGAATGGACAAGCCAACTGTGACCTAGCCACACAATGGCATCGTTTTCATCCATAAAGAGGGATGAAGGGTAATGAACAACATATTGAACCTTTGAAACATGAGGCTGAGCGAAAGGAGCCAGACACGACAGCCACGCATCGTCTGATTCCATTGCTGTGATTCCATTGCTCGGAACAGGCAAACCCACAGAGACAGAAGGCAGGTGGGTGGTTGCCAGAGTCTCGGGAAGGAGGAGGGGGGAGTGAGTGCTAGTGGGGGCAGGGTTTCCTTTGGGGGGCTGCAAATGTCTTGGACCTGGGTAGAGGTGGTGGTGGCGTGCCACTGAATCATTCACTTTAAAATGATTAATGTTATGTGAATTTTACCTCAATAACAAAACACGTATTAAGAAAAACTTTTCCATCATTTCCGTAGATTAGAGCATGAAAGGAGAATCTAGCGTGTTCTAGCTGGTCCTCTGCGATCTGCCTGCTTCCTCTGCACAATGTTTTGTTTTGTTTTACGTAATCTCTCGCCCGATGTGAGGGCTCAAACTCACAACCCGGAGCCCAAGAGTCACGTGCTCCGCCAACTTAGCCAGCCGGGCGCCCTGCCCCACCCCCATGCAGTTTTCGAAATCTTTTTATTGTTTTATTGTGAAACAGCATCTGTAAAAAGGTACACAAGACAAACATGATGGATACTTACAAAGTGAACACCTGCTTACACCCACTTTTCAGTTAAAAAGCTCATCCTCCCTTTTTTTCCCTCCCATTTTATTTTATTGGAATTTTTGGCAAATATGAAAAACAGAGAAATATTAATAGAAAAAGGAAAGTAATAATATCGCTATTTCTACCACCCCAAATTCATTACCGTTGATATTTTGACATACGTGCTTCTACCATTTTCTGTGTATATTTGTTAAAAATATGCAAATAATTGGGGCACCTGGCTGGCTCAGTTGGTAGAGCATGTGGCTCTTGACCTCTGGGTTGTAAGTTTGAGCCCTGGGTTGTAAGACTTAAAAATAAAGTCTTAAGGGGCGCCTGGGTAGCGCAGTCGTTAAGCGTCTGCCTTCGGCTCAGGGCGTGATCCCAGCGTTCTGGGATCGAGCCCCACATTGGGCTCCTCGGCTGGGAGCCTGCTTCTTCCTCTCCCACTCCCCTGCTGTGTTCCCTCTCTCGCTGGCCGTCTCTCTGTCACATAAATAAATAAAATCTTTTAAAAAAATAAAAATAAAAGAAGTCTTAAAAATATGCAAATAATTTATAAATAAATGCATCTTTAAAAAGTAGGAAGTTACAATGAAACTGCCTTCTGGTCTCCAACCTTCATTACTCCCTACTATGTAGTCTTTATTTTTTAAAAAAATTTTTAAAAAAGATTTCATTTATTTATTTGAGAGAGAGAGAGAGAGTGAGCTAGAGAGAGAGAGCCTGAGTGGGGCGGGGGAGAGGCAGACTCCTGATTAGCAGGGAGCCCAACTCTGGGCTCGATCCCAGGACTCTGAGATCATGACCTGAGCCTAAGGCAGATGCTTAACCGCCTGAGCCGCTCAGGTGCCCCTACTATGCCTACTCTTTAGAGTATTTATATTAGAATATTTATATTAGAATATTATATTAGAATAGAATATTAGAATATTTATATATATATATATAAAATCCATAATTTGGTTTGTATTTTTATGTAGATGTTGTGATTCTACACATATTTTTGCAACTTGTTTTCCTTTACTCAATAGCATGTTTTTGGTGTGTATTCAGGTTGATAATATGAGTGTAATTCGCAGTGATACACAGGACTGAATCACGTGCATTTTGCTAGTGCATTTCCCGGTTACTGGCCTGTTGGATAGCTTTCCTTTTTCCTCCTAGCCACAAAGCCCCCACAGCCTCAGGCATTCCCCGTGTGTCCAAGATGCTGAGAAGTGAGGTGTGGGCCCGTGGGGTCACCATATTTTCAACCGTTTCAGTTAGTGCCTGCTTGCCTTCAAAAATGACCTGCGTCAATTTCCACTTCACTGCCCCCCCCACCCCCAGGAAAATATAATTTCCCTGCATCATCTCATTAACATTTGAGATTATCAAACTTCCATTTTTTCCCCTCCCTCATGGTTGGAAAATAAGTCTCAGGGCAATTTCAATAGGTATTTTCCTATTGGGGGGCTGATTGACTTTTTATATTTTATTTATTTATTTATTTTTTTTTTTAAAAGATTTTATTTATTTATTTGGCAGAGATAGAGACAGCCAGCGAGAGAGGGAACACAAGCAGGGGGAGTGGGAGAGGAAGAAGCAGGCTCACAGCAGAGGAGCCTGATGTGGGGCTCGATCCCAGAACGCCGGGATCACGCCCTGAGCCGAAGGCAGACGCTTAACCGCTGTGCCACCCAGGCGCCCCAGACTTTTTATATTTTATTAATAGACTTTCTTTTCCAGGTTCACAGCAACACTGAGCAGAAAATAGAGTTTGCATATTCTGACTGCCCACACACAGGCACAGCCTACCCCACAACTGACATGCCCACCAGACTGGTACGTTTGCTACAGTCAATGAGCCTACATCGACATCGTCCTCCCCCGGAGTCCATAGCTGAGGTCAGGGTCACTCCTGGTGGTGGGCACTGTGCGGATCTGGACAGTTGTATAACGAAGGGGTCCATCACGGCGGTAGCACACGCAGTACCTTCACGGCCCTGAAAAACTCCCCCCCCCCCCCCCCCCCCCCCTCNCCCCCCCCCGTGTTCATCTGTCCCCACTCCCCAGCCCTGGAAGCCACTGATCTTCTTACGGTCTCTAGTTGGAATAATCCATTACGTAGCCTTTTCAGACTGGTTTCTTTCACTTAGCGATAGGCTTTGAAGGTTCCTCCGTGTCTTGTCGTGACTTGATAGCTCATTTCTGTTTAGTGCCCCGCAGTCTACTCCGTCCACCGACTGAAGGAAGTTGAGGCTGTTTCCAAGTTTCGAGAATTGTGAATAAAGCTGCCCTACGTATCATTGTGTACACGTTTGTGGGGCGCTGAGTTTCCGACTCCTTTGAGTGGATGCGGAGCAGCACACTCGCTACATTGTAGGGCAGCAGGACGGTGAGCTTTGTGCGATCAACTGACTCCCTTCCAGAGGGGCCGGACCCTTCTGCACCAGCGGGGGAGGGAGCCCTGCTGCTCTGCGCGCTGGCCGGCGTCCGTGTTGTCAGCGTTCTGGAGTTTGGGCATTCTTATTTTTCTGTTGTTTTTAAAGATTTTATTTTTTTAAGGCATTGCTCCACCCAACGTGGGGCTCGAACCCAGCACCCCGAGATCGAGAGTCACGTGCTCCACGAACTGAGCAGGCCAGACGCCCCGAGTTTGAGCATTCTCATGGGACTCGCAGTGGCTTCGTTTTGCGTGTGTTTCCCTGATGACAGATGACATGTTTTCACCTGCTCGTTTGCCATCTGTCTCTCTTCTTTGGTGAGGTGTCTGTCCAGATCTTTGGCCCATTTTCTAATTGGGTTGTTGGCTTCTTATTGTTGAGTTTTAAGAATTCTTTATATATTGGGGCGCCTGGGTGGCACAGCGGTTAAGCGTCTGCCTTCGGCTCAGGGCGTGGTCCCGGAAGGCGTTATGGGATCGAGCCCCACATCAGGCTCCTCTGCTATGAGCCTGCTTCTTCCTCTCCCACTCCCCCCTTGTGTTCCCTCTCTCGCTGGCTGTCTCTATCTCTGCCAAATAAATAAATAAAATCTTAAAAAAAAAAAAGAATTCTTTATATATTTCAGGGAAGAGTCCTTTATCACACATGTGTTTTGCAGCTTTTCCTCCCAGTCCATCCCTGTCTTCTCACTCTGTTGATGCTGTCTCTCTCAGAGCAGGAATTTTTCAATTTTTTTTTAATTATTTTTTTTTAAAGTTCATTTTTGAGAGCGAGAGAGGGAGAGAGAGCACAAGCAGGGTGGGGAGAGGGAGAGGCAGAGGCAGAGGGAGAGGGAGAAGCAGACTGCCTGCTGAGTAGGGAGTCCCACGCAGAGCTCGATCCCAGGACCCTGAGGTCATGGCCTGAGCTGAAGGCAGACGCTTCACTGACTGAGCCACCCAGACGCCCCAGAATTTTTCATTTTAATGGAGTCCAGCCTATCAATTCTTTTTCTCAAGGACCACGCCATTGGTGGCGTGTCTAAGAAGTTACTGCAAAACCCAAGGTCACCTAGGTTTTCTCCTCTGTTATGTTCTAGGAGTATTATAGTTTGGTGTTTTTACATTTAGGCCTATGATTCATTTTGAATTTATTTGTGAACGGTGTAAGGTCTGTGTCTAGATTCATTTTTCCCCTGTGGATGTCCAGGCATTCCAGCGCCATCATTGTGGAAAAGACCTTCTTTTCTCCCATGTCGCCTTTGCTCCTTTGTCAAAGATCAGTTGACTGGTTATGTGGGTGTATTTCTGGGCACCATTCCTTTCTTTCACCGATACCTCACTGTCTCGGTTGTCATAGCTCTGTGGTAATTCCTCACGTCGGGTAGTGTCAATCCTCCAACTTTGTTCTCCTTCAGTATTGTGCTGCCTCTTCTGGGGTTTTGCCTCTCCATATAAACCTTAGCATCAGCTTGTCACTGGCATTTTGACTGGAAGTGCATTTTATCTATAGATCAAGTTGGCAAGAACTAATGAGCTGACAATATGGAGTCTTCCTGTCCATGAACATGGGTGTCTCTCCGTGTATTTAGTTCCTCTTGTATTCCTTTCATCAGAGCTCTGTAGTTTTCCTCATATAGGACTTGTATGTATTTTGTTAGATTTATACCAGCGTGTTTAATTTGGGGGGTGATTACATAAATGGTATTGTGCTTTTAAATTAAAATTCTACTTTTTCATGGCTGGTACATAGGAAAGTATTGACTTTTCCACATTAACCTTGTATCTTGTTACATTACTATAATGGCTTATTAGTTCCAGGAGGATTTTTTTGTCGATTATGTTGGATTTTCTATGTGGATGGTCCTCCCTGTGAACAAAGACAGTTTATTCCTTCCTTCCCAACCTATATCCCTTTTCTTTTATTTCCTTCTCTCATCTTATTGCATTAGCTAATACTTTCCAGTTCGATGCTGAAAGGTGATGGTGCATCCTTGCCTTGGTCCTGTTCTTAGTCAGAAAGCTTCAAGCTTCTCCCTGCGAAGTGTGATGCTCGCTGCGGGGTTTTTGTAGATATTCTTTATCAAATTGAGGAAGTTCCCCTCTATTCCCAGTTTACTGACGTTCCCATGGTTTTTTTTTCCCTCTTTTAAATTGTGGTGAGATACACACAACATCAAACTTACTATTGTAACTGTTCTCAAGTGTGTGCTTCAGTGGGTTTAAGTACGTTCGCATTGTAACCCATCTCCAAAATTCTTTTCATCTTGCAAAACAGAAACTCTATACCCTTTAAATATTCTTCATTTTTGCCTTCTCCCGCCCCCGGCAACCACCATTCTACTTTCTGTCTCTGTGAATTTGACTACTTTAGACCCTTCATAAGTAGACTCACACAATATTTGTCTTTCTGTGTCTGGCTTATTTAATTTAGCATAATGTCCTCAAAGTTTATCCATGTCATAGCATGTATCAGAATTTCATTCCTTTTTAGGATTAATATCCCATTGTATTTTCTCATGTTAAAAAAATTCCACTTCTGTGACATGTTTGTTCATATCCTGTTGACCTCTTTTCTTTTGGGTGACTCTTCTATTCACTGATATTTGGGAGTTCTGTTCTGTTCTTTTCTTTCTTTCTTTTTTTCCTCCCTTTCTTTTCTTTCTTTCTTTCTTTCTTTCTTTCTTTCTTTCTTCTTTCTCCCTCTCCTATCCTCTCCTCTCCCCTCCCCCCTTTCCTTCCCTTCTTTTCTCTTTTCTTTTTTCTTTTCTTTTCTTTTCTTTTCTTTCTTTTGTAATCTCCGTACCCATTATGGGGCTCAAACCCACAACCCCAAGGTCAGGATTCCCATGCTCCATGGCTAAGCCAGCCGTTGCCCCCTGGGGAGTTCTTTAGTAAGGTTCACTCTGAAAAAAAAAAATCTCTACCCACCAAATAGCTATTCACTGCTCCCCCCTTCCCTCGCAGCCTCTGGCACCATAAATGTGCATTCTATTTTTTTTAGCTTTAGCTATTCTGGATATTTCATATAAGAGGAACCATAAAATGTGTGACCTTTTGTGTCTGGCTTCTTCCGTGTAGTTTAGTGATTTTGGGGTTCATCTGTGTTGTAACATGAATATGTATTTCCTTTTTCCAGCTGAATGATATTTCTTGGTATGGCTATACCACAATCTGTTTACCCATCTGCCATGTTTAGGTTGTTTCCGCCTTTCGGCTATCGTGAGCGGTGCTGCTATGCACATTCCTGTACAAGTATTGTTTATCTGTTTTCAATTCTCTGGGGACATATACCCAGCATAGAATTGCCGGGTCATATGGTAATTCTGTTTAACTTTTTGAGGAATTGCCAAACGCCGTTCCACAGTGATTAACTATTTTACATTCCTACAAGAAAAGTCTGTGAGGGGCGCCTGGGTGGCGCAGTTGTTAAGCGTCTGCCTTCGGCTCAGGGCGTGATCCCCGTGTTCCAGGATCGAGTCCCACATGGGGCTCCTCCGCTGGGAGCCTGCTTCTTCCTCTCCCACTCCCCCTGCCTGTGTTCCCTCTCTCACTGGCTGTCTCTCTCTCACATAAATAAAATCTTTAAAAAAAAAAAGAAAAGTCTGTGTGTTGTTCCTTTTCCCACATATTTACCAACATTGTTTTTTTGTTTTCGTTTTATTTATTTATTTCTTTGTCCATCCTTATGGATGTGAAGCACTATCTTGTGGTTTTCATCTACATTTCCCTAGGATTTACGATGTTGGACCTCTTTTCATGTGCTTGTGAGCTATCCGTGTATCTCCTTTGGAGAAATGTCAGCTCAGGGGCACCTGGGTGGCTCAGTCGGTTAAGTGTCTGCCTTCGGCTCAGGTCACGATCCCGGAGTCCTGGGATCAAACATCACATTGGGCTCCCTGCTCAGTGGGGCGCCTGCTTCTCCCTCTCCCTCTGCCTGCCACTCCCCCTGCTTGCGCTCTCTCTGTGTCAAATATATAAAAAAATAAGATCTTAAAAAAAATGGCAGTTCAAGTCTGTTGCCCACCTTTGGTTTCTTGTTGCTGCTGTAGGAGTTCTTTATGTATTCTGGGTACTAGGCCCTTTTCAGATCTGTGGTTTGCAACTATTTCCTCCCACTCTGTAGGTTGTCTTTTTGCATATCCCTTTTAAGTCACATTTATTAATAGGAGCGTCTCTCAGCAGGCTTCACAACTCCGAAGGCTGGAACGGTGGGTCTGTGTCCATCTACCTGAATCCCATCCTCCTGCCCCCCAAGGTCAAAGGTAACATCACGATTCTGACTTTCTTTCTATTTCCTGTTTACTAACAAAACAGCCCTACTGGGCAGGTGTTCATGCCTAAACAGTACATCATTTTCTTTGTTGCTTTTGAACTTTGTAGGATGGTCCACAGTGTTACGTGATGTGGAATGGTTTTCCAAAAAGATTGTACCGACTCACACTCCCCACTGTAATAGATTGAGATTCTTTTTTTTTTTTTTAAGATTTTATTTTTATTTATTCGACAGAGATAGAGACAGCCAGCGAGAGAGGGAACACAAGCAGGGGGAGTGGGAGAGGATGAAGCAGGCTTATAGCGGAGGAGCCTGATGCGGGGCTCGATCCCATAACGCCGGGATCACGCCCTGAGCCGAAGGCAGACGCTTAACCGCTGTGCCACCCAGGCGCCCCTAGATTGAGATTCTTGACCCCTGTCTTCCCCAACACTTGGTTTGTCCGATTTCTTTCTTTTTGCGCATTGAATGGGTCTGACATGGTATCTGCTAGTCTTGCTTTGCATACCCCTGCTCGTGAATGAGACTAAACCTGTCTTCTTATGTTTATTGGTCTTGACTGCTATGAATGTCCGTGTCTCTTGGTCCTATTTTCTTTTGTACACCGGTCGTCGTTTCTGGCTAATTTGTGAGAATACTCAGAATGTCTGGATGTGTCTTTTGGGATAAGGAGGAAAGGCGTTTATACTTCTAGTTCTCGCCAGATGCCCCTCTTCAGGGGGCTCACCAGGCCTGGTTCCTTCTCCCTGCCTGTCCCAACAGGGGGTGCCCACAGCGTTTGTGCCAGGACAGCTGGTGAGAAAGGATTTCACTGCAGTCTTCAGCTGCCCCCCTGCTTATGTTGAGCGAGCTCGAGCACCCTTCCATTCGCACCCTTCCTGTGGAGCCCCTGCTTACCTCCTTCCCCCCTCCTCCTCCTCTCAGATCAGCTCTCTTTATAGATATTTAAAAACGGAGGGATAATTGACATTGCTTCTCTTTTTTTAAAAGATTTGATTTATTTGATAGAGAGGGAGAGCAAAAGCAGGGGGAGGGAGAAGCAGACTCCATGGTGAGCAGGGAGCCTGAGGCGGGACTCGATCCCAGGACCCTGGGATCATGACCTGAGCCGAAAGCAGATGCTTAACCGACTGAGCCCCTCAGGCACCCCTGCTTCTCTTTCTCATAATGTTTCATTTTTCACATTGCTTTCTGGTAACTCCTGCTTTGGTTCATGTTCTCTCCTTTCTCTTCCCTCTGGGTCTTTCCATCTCATCTGGAACATCTCTTCCTCTCCAGCTCCCCATCCCCTGCCTCCCGCCTCTCTCACCCTGGCTGCCTCCTCTCCTAGCGCCTCTTCCTCCGACCTCTTAGTCTCTCTCCTTTCCCGCCTCCTGTGTGCTTGCCCGTTCCCTGCCACCCGCAGCTCCTGTTTGCTCCCCCTTCCCTGTCCTTCCAGTCCCCCTTCCCAGTGTCTCTCCCTGTGCTGGGCAGCGCGAGCAGATCCGTACCCCTCCCCCACTGCCTGCCCCCCACTGCCTGCCCCAGGCCCAGCTTGGAGGTCTTCTCCTGTTTCCCTGACCCTCCTAGCCCTCCTCTCCCTCTCCCACCTCCGCTTCTCCAGTGTCCTTTCTCTCTTCTTGCTCGTTCTCAATGATCCGTCCTCTAACACACTTTCTCTGCCCCGTGTCCCTATCCTGCGCCACCGGATCCCAGGCCTCTTCTCTTCAGTGCCCCTGGAGGCAGCACGTCTGGCCCTGCATGGAGGGTGGGGGGAGCTTGTGGCCTGATTCCTGGAGGTGGGGACCGCCACTGCCTTCCCGCTGAGCTCCGCAGAGGTGGTGACCTTACCCAGGCCGATCCTGGGGAAGCCCGGAGGAACTCAGCCCCTGGGCCCTATTTCACGCTCTCCACGGAGGCCCTGGGATTCGGCCAGCCTTGAGCAGGGGCTGCCCAGCCTCTGACTTGTGTCAGCCTAGTACCGTCTCACCTGTAAGCTGGGTTTGGGAGTGGCCGGCTGAGGGCTGCCCTGTGCTGCAGAGAGGTGGCTTGGCTACAGTGTTGGCTGGGAACCAGGGACCCACTGGGGGGGGGGCTCTAGGCACTGTCTGCTGCGTCCCCCGGGGGTGGGCATATGTCTTGGGGTGAAGGTGAGTGTATGGAATTAGAGTTCCCTTGGGGCCTCTGGGGATGACTGAGGAACCGTAACAGGGACACAAGCTCTCAGAGAATTTGGCTCAAGTTTTATTGGACTCCTTTCAGCCTGGAGCTGGCTCTGGCGGGCTGCGGCGTCCAGCCTGCTACCCCCCTCCCCAGCTCTGTCCAGTTGCCCAAGGGAAGGGAAGGGAAGGGAAGAGATGGGAAGGGAAGGGAAAGGTGGGCAGAAGGCAGGGGTTGGAGACGGATCATTAGCCCTCACCGCCCCCACCCGTGGGGAGGGCCGTCCCCGTCTCCAGAGCTGGCCCCAGGGCCACCAGTCCAGCCGCCCCACAGATCCCAGCCACGGGGCACCGGTGGCGGCGCTCAAGGCCAGCGCTCGGCGAGCTATGTGGCGGGCGCGTGCCCGTTGGCCAGCCGCCCAGCCAGGCGGCTCCGGGGGCCGTCAGCGGGGGCCGGGCCCGGGCCTGTGGGCCGCGCCGTTCTTCAGCGGCCGGGGCTCCTGCGCCGCCTCCCCGTCGCTCGAATCGGACTCCTCCACGTCGCTGCGGACGTCCTTCTCCATCTGGGGAACAGGGGGAGGCGTGAGGCTCGGGCCGGCCGGGCTGCGAGCTGCAGGGAGGCACGCGAGCCCCCCCTCCGCGGCCCTACCCGGCCTTTCTTCGCGAAGCTGTAGATCATGCGGAGGATGAGGCAGGACCAGAACACGTGCAGCAGCTGCAGCAGCGTCAGGAGGCTGTTGAAGAAGTAGTAGCCGAAGAAGGGGCTCCACTTGGCGATGGACTCGTAGTACGTGGTATAGAGGATCCTACCGAGGGGGCCGGAGGGAGAAGGGCGGCTTCAGCAGCTGCCGCCGCCCCGCTCCCTGGGACCTCCAGCTTGCCTGACCCTCCTTGCTCCAGAGCCTTCCATGGCTCCCTCTGCCCCCCAGAGCGACAGCGACGTTCTTTAGCTGGGCATCGACGTGCCTTCTCACCAGGTCGTATTAAACCATTAGAACTCACGCTTGCGGACTGGTCATTCAAGACCAGGAACCCCAGGGGGATGCTTAGTGGTCCAGCTGCTCCCCTGCGTGTCCTTTCACACCTTCTCTTCTGTCCTCAGAGCATCCCCCCCCCGCCCCTGTCCCCCCAGGCAGTGAGCTTTCGCCCTGCCCCGCCCCCAGCTTGGCTGTGGGGTCACCACGGCCAGTCCTGCTCAGGCAGGTGGCCCTCCCTTCCTGATGCTCTCCTCCTGGGCCTTCAGGGACCCGCACTCCTGTCTCCGGCACAGGCTCCCCCGACCTGCAAACATCGGGAGCTCCAGGGCTGGGCTCTGTCCATACCTGTTCACCCAGTGACCCCGTCTAGTCTCGTGGCTGCAAACTCTGGACATTTACATCTCCATCCAGAACCCCAGGCTGGTATGCCCATGCCTCTTCCATGACATTTCTGGGTGCCCCCACAGCCCCCTCAAACCAGCACAGCCAGAGCTGAACACCTCCTCGAGCAGCAACTCTGAGCTCATACTTATTTCATGACCCTCGAGTGACCCCGAGTGTACCCACCCTCTGTCACCTGCAATAGTCCAGCCCCACCATGCCTCACTTGGGCCAGCACAGTCCCCTCGGCCCTACCTGCGGAGGCCCCCCCACTTCCTGTTCCGGCCTCTCATCAGCTGTTCCCCAGAAGCCACCAGAGGGCGCCTGTGAGCCCGCGCCAGGTATGTCCCTCGTCTGCCCACAGCCCTCCAGGGCTCCCTCCTCACGGGGTAAAAGCCTAAGTCCTCCCTGAGGCCCCCAAAGCCCCGAATGACCTGCCCTGTCTCCTCTTCCCTCTCTCCCCCTCGCTCACTCTGCTCCAGCCACATGGGCCTCCTTGCTGTACCTCCACACCAGACCCAGTCCTGCCCCAGGGCCTTTGCCCATGCTGTGCCTGCTGCTTGGACCACTGTTCCCCTATGATCAATGTGGGTTTTCTCCCTCCAGTCTCTCTGTATGAATGCCATCAGTGACGTCTTCCCTGACCAGCCTAATTCAACTACCTACACACTTCCTGTGCCCTTCCCGACCTTATGTTCTCTTTAGCACATCACTCTCTCATGCTTTACCTTCTACTTGTTTGCCTTATTTATTATAGTCCCCACCCGCCCCACGTCAGCTCCACTTGAGCAGGTGTCTTCATGCTGCTCCCTCTTCAACAAACAGACTGGGCAAAGACTTTAGTGAGTGGGTGCCCAACCCTGCCTCCTACTCCACGTTCCGGGCACAGGGGAGAATGACTGAGCCCAGATTTCTGTCTGTCCTACCACTGGGCCTTTGCATATGCTGCGCCCAATGCCGGGAACACCTTTCCTTGCCTTCTCCCGGAAGCCTGCCGGCCAACACCCCCAACTCCATGGGTCAGGAAACCGAGGGTGAGGCAGGCCTGGATCTCAGACACGCACTCCCTCCCTGCTCCCCAACCGGTGGGAAGGCAGACTCACTGCGTAGGGAAGAGCACGAGGCGAGTATAGAAGAAGACCAAGGAGAAGATGATGAAGAGGGTGTCGCACACTTTCCGCCAGGGCGTGTAATTGAACATCTTACCGGCCTGGGGAGGGCAGCAGAAGAGAACCGGCCTCAGGCCAACGGTGGGGACTGGGAAGTAGGTGGGAAGGAGGGTGCTGTGAAAGGGCAGGGACTCCTCTCCAGGAAAAGGCTCCATGGGCCTGGGCTAGCTGAGTCAGGGTAGGGCCTCCTCCCCAGGAACTGTCTAGAAAGGTGAAGTGTGCGTCTCTGGGAGCGTGGGAAGCTTCATTTCCCTGGAAGCTAGGAGGGGGCGTGGCCTCACCGCAGGGGCGTGGCCTCGTGGCCAGGGCGGAGCCGCGGAGGCGGGGCCTCCCCTCCCGGGAAGGCTGGGCGAATGGGGAGGGTGGCGGGGGAGGGTCAGGCTGCGCCAGGCCCACCTCCAGGAGGTAGTCCGAGGCGTCATGCAGCAGCAGCACCAGAGAGCCGATGCGCAGCAGGTTTGAGCTGTAGGAGAAGACGATCAGGAAGATGGTCACGAAGTGGTGTGCCACCTGCTCCTTGAAATCCTGCGGGAGACGGTGGGTCACAGCAGGGATGAGTCTGGGGGGTGGTGGGGGGTGGGCACCAGGGTGCAGACCCTCTCAGGGGGCTGATTGGCTGGTGTCTGCACCTTGTGGACTCCGGGTCTCCCGCCTGAGGCACCAAGGGGTCTCAGGGTAGGGGGTGAGGCCATCCCTCCCTATGGGAGATTTGGTCACAACTCCCCCCGCCATCACTTCCCAGCCAGATTCTCTCCCGGCCTCACCTTGCGCTTGACATCAAAGGGCAGCGTGATCAGCAGTGAGATGTAGAAACTCAGCTCCAGGAGGTACCAATAGTACAGGGCCGGTTTCAGGGGCTGCGGGGCGCGGGGCAAGCTTAGCTGCGGGGAGTGGAGGCTCCCGCGCGGAGGGCAGGCGCGTGGCTCAGAGCTCTCCCCTTTACTCAGAACAAGGACCCTTGAATCCCAATGAGTGAAGAAGGTGTAGGCTCCCCGACCCTGGTATCCATTGCACAGGGGGGGCAAAAATACAGAGTGGAACTCGGAGGGGAGTCGTGTGATGTCCGGTTTGGCTCTCGCGCCTGTGGCTGAAGGAACTCTGACCACCCCACCCCCTCCCCACCCCAGCCTCCGAGCTCCACCTGCCACTCACCTGATTTGGGTAATTGTCCCAGCACATTGCCGGTGTCCACAGCCATGACTCCTGCAGGGACACGGGAGTCTGAGGCTGCCCAGGGGGCAGAGCCCAGCCCTCTACCCGGGGCGGGGGGGCGGCTGAGGGCTGCTCTCGTTCTGGACCCAGAGCTGTCAGCTGCGGACCCCCAGCTCCCATGCACGGCGTGTCCTCAAAAGGTACCTGAGTGGACGTCTGCTATGCCCTCTCCCGGTGCTCTCCCCTCTCTCCGTGCTTTTGCATGGGCTCCCTCCTCTGCCCGCACCCCTTCCACACCCCGGTCTAGGCTCAGGGCACCGCAAGGCCTTGTGGGATAGGTGGCGGGGCAGGCAAGCGGCCAGGTACACTCACGTGGTAGAGGACGGACAAGCCACCGAAGAAGGAGCACAGGTAGAAGCCAAACCTCCAGCTGCAGAGGGGGAGGGGGCCCATGAGGCAGCCACCGGAGGTGCGACTCCCCCTGCGCCCCCAGAGCCCTCTCCTCAGCCCCAGCCCCGGGCTTACCTGGCCTCGCAGAACTTCTTGGTCAGGCACGGCCGGTCCTGGTTGCGGCGCCTCCGGAACCAGCGCTGGGTCTGCTGCAGCGTGAGGCCACACTGGGCAGCGAGGAGGGCCATCTGGGGCTGGGGAGGGGTGATGGGGGGGCACGGAGGTGGCTCCCTGTCCGTGTCCCAGGACAGATGAGACCCAGCCATGTTCCCCCCTCCCCTGCTACCTCAGACCTCGCCTGTGGGATTGTCTGCCTATGGACATGGGGGGGGGGTCCCCCAAAACAGGGCGTGTGAAAACCAGCCCTGCTTACAGGAGAGGCAGGTGGCTGATGAGGACTGGGACTAAGAAAGGGGCTGGGGGGGCCAGCCTCCACCCCCCCCAGGTTTTCCGGTCTTATCCCCACCCCAGGCAGGCAGTTGAGAGCTTGCCTCCCACCCCTGCCTGCAGAGGGAGGGTGACCAGGGAGGGGGGAGGTCCTGCCTACTGACTGCCACAGGACAGTACAGATGGGAATGGAGGAGGTCACAGGCCTGCTGTGGTCTCCGCCCCCCACTCCCAGCAATCAGGCCTTCCTCTCCTCACCAGCTCAGGAGAGACGTGCTCCCCCCACCCCCTGTTGCAGGATCTGCCCACTGGGACAGCTGGGATGGCTGGTGGAGCCGGGGGTAGGAGCACTGCGGGGGTGTGGAGGCTGCCCTGGGCTTTCCCATCCCACCCCAGGCCCCATCCACAAAGGTCCGTGCAGGCCGGTGGGGATGGAGGGGGGCATCAGGGGGCTCTCACCTCCTCGGGTCTCCACCCTTCTGTGAGAAAGTACTTCTCCAGAGTGGCATTGGGCCTCACCAGCCTCCTGGCCTGATCGCGCACACCTAGCAACCGGCTCAGGGGCAGGCCAACAAATCTGGGTGCAGGAAAGACAGAGCCTGTCAATCCAGGTAGGGAAACTGAGGCTCAGAGGGGCCAGGTCACACGCTGGGAGCCTGGAGGGGTAGCCTGGCCACTGCACTGGGACTAAACCTAAGAAAGGCAGCTGGACGGCCGGTCTTCAGGGTGGGGATATGAAGGTTCACTTTTGGGGTCTCAGGCAGCTTCACTCAGTCCCAAACAGGAAGGAGAGTCCCCTCACTGCCTGTCTCATGGTGGTCTAGGTCCTTGTCTGTCCCCCGCCAGGCTGGGGAGTCCCCACAGGCAGGAGCAGGTGAGCTCCCACTCAGGCCTCCCTTCTCCCAGTGTGGATGTGTGGAGGGGCCCTGTCCCTGGCCAATCACCATACTTCCCACTAGGGGGCTCCCCGGAACTTCATTCCCACCAAACATCACCCTGCCTTTGGGGAAGCTGAGGCTCAGAGCAGCCCAGCAAGGAACTCCTTCCAGACTCAATCATGATGGGCAGTGGGGGAGGAGGGGACGTCATCTATTGAGCGCTGACATCTGCCAAGTGCGAGTACAAGTCACGTTAGCTGTTGGTTCATTTAACTCTACTGTCAAAGTCCCCATTAACCTGATGGGCAAACCGAGGCTCAGACAGGTCGGAGGGATGGCCAAGGTTACACAGCGAGTGAGCGGCAGACTGGCCCAGGATTTACTTTTAAAATGGCAAAAACCTCTGCCCTGGAAAAGCTATCCCACCCCATGGCCCTTTGAAAGGACACCTCTGGGATGTGAACAACCCCCCCACCCCACCCCACTGCCATGAGGCCATCAGTTAAATATACAACCCCTCACTCCAGTCTCCAGTAATGAACCTGGGCCTAGTCTCACACCCTCCCCACCCTGCGGGAAAGGTGGGGACTCGCCCTTCAAAGCCTGGCTGGCTTGAGCCTCTTAGAATCCCTCAGGCAAAGCCTCAGGCTCAGATGACCTACCCTCTGGGTGACCACAGACAGGTCCCTTGCCCTCTGTGCCTCCCTTTCCTATTCCGTAAAATGGGGATAATAATCGTACCACCTCACTGAGGGCCGAGTTAAGACGCGCTCAGAGCTGTGCTGGGCACAGAGTAGGCGCTCAGAGGGCATCTGTTGCATAAATAGAACCTCAGTGGGTATTCCCTAGGTCCCCCGGGGTCCAGCCCGTATCCAGGGAGCAAGGACACCCGGAAGCTCCTCCGGAACAGGAGAGACAAGGCAGGATGCAGAATGCTCCCGTGTCCCTGTGGTCAGGGCAGGACAAAGCCAGGGACCCAAAGTGGGGGGCTGAAGGGGGGGCACAGGGGCCCGGCAGGCGTTCCTGCAGAGGAGTGAGCACAGAGGCNGTCTGGGGGGTGGTGGGGGGTGGGCACCAGGGTGCAGACCCTCTCAGGGGGCTGATTGGCTGGTGTCTGCACCTTGTGGACTCCGGGTCTCCCGCCTGAGGCACCAAGGGGTCTCAGGGTAGGGGGTGAGGCCATCCCTCCCTATGGGAGATTTGGTCACAACTCCCCCCGCCATCACTTCCCAGCCAGATTCTCTCCCGGCCTCACCTTGCGCTTGACATCAAAGGGCAGCGTGATCAGCAGTGAGATGTAGAAACTCAGCTCCAGGAGGTACCAATAGTACAGGGCCGGTTTCAGGGGCTGCGGGGCGCGGGGCAAGCTTAGCTGCGGGGAGTGGAGGCTCCCGCGCGGAGGGCAGGCGCGTGGCTCAGAGCTCTCCCCTTTACTCAGAACAAGGACCCTTGAATCCCAATGAGTGAAGAAGGTGTAGGCTCCCCGACCCTGGTATCCATTGCACAGGGGGGGCAAAAATACAGAGTGGAACTCGGAGGGGAGTCGTGTGATGTCCGGTTTGGCTCTCGCGCCTGTGGCTGAAGGAACTCTGACCACCCCACCCCCTCCCCACCCCAGCCTCCGAGCTCCACCTGCCACTCACCTGATTTGGGTAATTGTCCCAGCACATTGCCGGTGTCCACAGCCATGACTCCTGCAGGGACACGGGAGTCTGAGGCTGCCCAGGGGGCAGAGCCCAGCCCTCTACCCGGGGCGGGGGGGCGGCTGAGGGCTGCTCTCGTTCTGGACCCAGAGCTGTCAGCTGCGGACCCCCAGCTCCCATGCACGGCGTGTCCTCAAAAGGTACCTGAGTGGACGTCTGCTATGCCCTCTCCCGGTGCTCTCCCCTCTCTCCGTGCTTTTGCACGGGCTCCCTCCTCTGCCCGCACCCCTTCCACACCCCGGTCTAGGCTCAGGGCACCGCAAGGCCTTGTGGGATAGGTGGCGGGGCAGGCAAGCGGCCAGGTACACTCACGTGGTAGAGGACGGACAAGCCACCGAAGAAGGAGCACAGGTAGAAGCCAAACCTCCAGCTGCAGAGGGGGAGGGGGCCCATGAGGCAGCCACCGGAGGTGCGACTCCCCCTGCGCCCCCAGAGCCCTCTCCTCAGCCCCAGCCCCGGGCTTACCTGGCCTCGCAGAACTTCTTGGTCAGGCACGGCCGGTCCTGGTTGCGGCGCCTCCGGAACCAGCGCTGGGTCTGCTGCAGCGTGAGGCCACACTGGGCAGCGAGGAGGGCCATCTGGGGCTGGGGAGGGGTGATGGGGGGGCACGGAGGTGGCTCCCTGTCCGTGTCCCAGGACAGATGAGACCCAGCCATGTTCCCCCCTCCCCTGCTACCTCAGACCTCGCCTGTGGGATTGTCTGCCTATGGACATGGGGGGGGGTCCCCCAAAACAGGGCGTGTGAAAACCAGCCCTGCTTACAGGAGAGGCAGGTGGCTGATGAGGACTGGGACTAAGAAAGGGGCTGGGGGGGCCAGCCTCCACCCCCCCCAGGTTTTCCGGTCTTATCCCCACCCCAGGCAGGCAGTTGAGAGCTTGCCTCCCACCCCTGCCTGCAGAGGGAGGGTGACCAGGGAGGGGGGAGGTCCTGCCTACTGACTGCCACAGGACAGTACAGATGGGAATGGAGGAGGTCACAGGCCTGCTGTGGTCTCCGCCCCCCACTCCCAGCAATCAGGCCTTCCTCTCCTCACCAGCTCAGGAGAGACGTGCTCCCCCCACCCCCTGTTGCAGGATCTGCCCACTGGGACAGCTGGGATGGCTGGTGGAGCCGGGGGTAGGAGCACTGCGGGGGTGTGGAGGCTGCCCTGGGCTTTCCCATCCCACCCCAGGCCCCATCCACAAAGGTCCGTGCAGGCCGGTGGGGATGGAGGGGGGCATCAGGGGGCTCTCACCTCCTCGGGTCTCCACCCTTCTGTGAGAAAGTACTTCTCCAGAGTGGCATTGGGCCTCACCAGCCTCCTGGCCTGATCGCGCACACCTAGCAACCGGCTCAGGGGCAGGCCAACAAATCTGGGTGCAGGAAAGACAGAGCCTGTCAATCCAGGTAGGGAAACTGAGGCTCAGAGGGGCCAGGTCACACGCTGGGAGCCTGGAGGGGTAGCCTGGCCACTGCACTGGGACTAAACCTAAGAAAGGCAGCTGGACGGCCGGTCTTCAGGGTGGGGATATGAAGGTTCACTTTTGGGGTCTCAGGCAGCTTCACTCAGTCCCAAACAGGAAGGAGAGTCCCCTCACTGCCTGTCTCATGGTGGTCTAGGTCCTTGTCTGTCCCCCGCCAGGCTGGGGAGTCCCCACAGGCAGGAGCAGGTGAGCTCCCACTCAGGCCTCCCTTCTCCCAGTGTGGATGTGTGGAGGGGCCCTGTCCCTGGCCAATCACCATACTTCCCACTAGGGGGCTCCCCGGAACTTCATTCCCACCAAACATCACCCTGCCTTTGGGGAAGCTGAGGCTCAGAGCAGCCCAGCAAGGAACTCCTTCCAGACTCAATCATGATGGGCAGTGGGGGAGGAGGGGACGTCATCTATTGAGCGCTGACATCTGCCAAGTGCGAGTACAAGTCACGTTAGCTGTTGGTTCATTTAACTCTACTGTCAAAGTCCCCATTAACCTGATGGGCAAACCGAGGCTCAGACAGGTCGGAGGGATGGCCAAGGTTACACAGCGAGTGAGCGGCAGACTGGCCCAGGATTTACTTTTAAAATGGCAAAAACCTCTGCCCTGGAAAAGCTATCCCACCCCATGGCCCTTTGAAAGGACACCTCTGGGATGTGAACAACCCCCCCACCCCACCCCACTGCCATGAGGCCATCAGTTAAATATACAACCCCTCACTCCAGTCTCCAGTAATGAACCTGGGCCTAGTCTCACACCCTCCCCACCCTGCGGGAAAGGTGGGGACTCGCCCTTCAAAGCCTGGCTGGCTTGAGCCTCTTAGAATCCCTCAGGCAAAGCCTCAGGCTCAGATGACCTACCCTCTGGGTGACCACAGACAGGTCCCTTGCCCTCTGTGCCTCCCTTTCCTATTCCGTAAAATGGGGATAATAATCGTACCACCTCACTGAGGGCCGAGTTAAGACGCGCTCAGAGCTGTGCTGGGCACAGAGTAGGCGCTCAGAGGGCATCTGTTGCATAAATAGAACCTCAGTGGGTATTCCCTAGGTCCCCCGGGGTCCAGCCCGTATCCAGGGAGCAAGGACACCCGGAAGCTCCTCCGGAACAGGAGAGACAAGGCAGGATGCAGAATGCTCCCGTGTCCCTGTGGTCAGGGCAGGACAAAGCCAGGGACCCAAAGTGGGGGGCTGAAGGGGGGGCACAGGGGCCCGGCAGGCGTTCCTGCAGAGGAGTGAGCACAGAGGCCAGGCGGCTGCTTGGGAGGTGGTGCACCTGCAGGGGGCATGAGGAGGGAGGGAGGCAGGAGGGGGGACCTTGGGGAGGTGGCGGATCATGGGGGGCCAGCAGGAAAGGTCTGAAAGCTGTGACTAGTTGGTCAGTGTGGGAAGGTGGTGCTGCCTGGGACCCAGGGAAGGGACCCCAAGAGAGATGCCCTCACCCAGGAGACAGACAGCCAGTGTTTCTGGGAACCTGTGGGGTGGGGGGGAACGAGGGGGTATATACTCAGGGGGGCAGGCAGAAGGCTGCAGGGGAGGTGGGGG